>NC_083237.1:64562144-64862144 GCF_032191835.1 Heteronotia binoei | reverse complement strand
TGTTGGACTGGATGGGCCACTGGCCTGATCCAACGTGGCTTCTCTTATGTTCTTCTGTGACACTGAGTGTTGGACTGGATGGGCCATTGGCCTGATCCAACATGGCTTCTCTTATGTTCTTATGTGACACAGAGTGTTGGACTGGAGGGGCCACTGGCCTGATCCAACATGGCTTCTCTTATGTTCTTCTGTGACACGGAGTGTTGGACTGGATGGGCCATTGGCCTGATCCAACGTGGCTTCTCTTATGTTAACATTATATTGCCACTCTCTGAGGGAAAACTGGGAGGGGAAAATGCCTCTGACAGTATGGAGAAAACGCCCCAGCCTGTGGCTAAGGGGCACCAGGCAGCACAAGGGCAGCTGTGGCACCAGCCCATCCTCCTCGCCTTGTCTGTGTGCCCGACACTGGACAAACTGCTGCAGCTCAGAGGTAGCCAGTGCTGACTTCCCTGCCACACAACAGGGCTTGAGTTAATCCAGAGTCAGATGGTGATCAGAAGCCTCTGATCAGCAGACTTACTTCTTATTGGGTGTCTCAGCAAAACACTTCAGGGAAGAAGTTTCCACAACCGTCTCGCAGAAGGTTACCACGGGATCAGCAACCTTTAAAAAGGCAGGCAGAGAAATGAGCAGTGCTTTGAACAGGGCTCTCTCCCAAGCGCAAGAGCCCCCAGAATGCAAGCAGTGCCTCGCAAGGTGACAGCCCACCCTCTGCTTGGGCCTTCCCAGCCAGGGTGCCCTCACCAAGTCGAGGAGGAAGGCAGCCTCTTTAATACCTTGATGTCAATCTCCGAGTACATTTTCCGCAGGTCGTGCATCACGCAGTCGAGGTAGAGCTCGCCTGTGCCGAGGATCACGTGTTCTCCGGATTCTTCCACCTGGAGGGACGAGGTCAGGATAAATTTCTCACAAACGCATACGCCAGGATGGCTACAAAGAAACGGGGAGGCCATCACCATCAGGCCCCGGCTTATTTATTTACATTCTTTATAGCTTGCCTTTCCCACCGAGACTTAAGGCAGGATATTTACAGTGTGAGCCGCTTCAGCAGCGACTGGATGGACACCTCCGAAACGTGAGGAGTGGCCAAAGAAGGTTATGACCTCTGACTCTTTTCTTCAACCGCTCCCCCTTTTTGATGCCTCTCCATCTGACCCTACGCCCCCCCCCCCCAACCCGATCCCTAAAGCGATCCTGCACCTTGGTGGTGAGAGACGGGTAGCTCTTGTTGACTTTCCGCAGGCCGTCCAACATCTTGGGCAGCTCGGAGGGATTGACAGGCTCCACCGCTATTTTGATGACAGATGTGGTGTTGAACTTCAAGGGACGGAAGATCTGAGCCTGAAACGGAAACATCCAACAGCCCATGTTACCATCCCCACCTTTCTTCTTCAGAGGCCGCTGGAGCAGTTCTCGCTGGGAATTCCCTTGTGAAGGGTGAGTAGCCGGGTTGGTCTGAAGCGACAGAACAAGTCCTGCGCGCACAGGAAAACTTACACCCGGAATTAAACTTTGTTGGTATTAAAGGTGCCCCTGGACTCAAACTTTGTTCTTGTAAAGTTTGTTAGACAACTTTCTCTAAGCTGTAGGGCAAACCCCGCCCCCCCACCAAAGCAGGAAGTTCCGAGAAAAGGGAGAGCTTGAATGCTCCTCATTGACCCAGCTAGGATTTGTTGGGCGAAGGGAGATGGGAAACGACAGCAGCCTCACTGCTTCATCATCAAAACACACCGTCAGGAAGGCTCGAAGGGAAAACTTTGTTTTACTTAACCAAACTGACTCCTTCGATTGACTGAGCAGCTGTGAATTCTCAGCACGTTCTCAAACTTTCTGACAGAATTGGGGATGGGGGGGGAAGATGGGAAGTAGGCCATGCAAGAGCACTAATCCACGGAGTTCCGCCTTGCTTGCTCTCCCGGGACATGCACGGCGCCGTTCTGATGTCTTTAACCTCGAGATACAAGACAGAAGGCTACTCTACCTCTTCATTGCCCCTGGGCTCGGTGATGGTGGCTGTCTTCACAATAGGTTGGTCTACCCCTTCAATGAGCACCCAGTTGCCAGCCGGGACTCTGTTGACCTCTATGTGGTACCTGAAATAAAATACCCAAGGAAGACACTTATTACTGATGTTATGGTGCTCCTATATAGGAAACTGTCATTGGTTTTCAGGCAGCAGACATTTCAAGGTAACTGGACAGTTGATAAGCCTAAGTGCAGATGGACTAAGGCATATGCAGGTAATTTCATCTTTTATTTGCCTTTCTCCACTAATGGGGGGGATCCAAAATGGCTTCCAGCATTCACCTCTCCTCCATTTTATATTCACAACGACCCTGTGGAGGTAGGTTAGGCTGAGAGGTCACCCAGTAAGTTTCCATGGAGGTAGGTTAAGCTGAGAGGTCACCCAGCAGGTTAGGCTGAGAGGTCACCCAGTAAGTTTCCATGACACAAGTGACGGATTTGAATCTGGATCTCCCAGTAATTTGTCTGATGCTCTGGACTGTTCGTCAGGTCCTGGAAGACCAGAGAGAGACAGAGCGGGGCCCAGGCAAACTGTGCAGAGACCACGGCCAAGAGAAAAGGTCCCACGAGCCTGAAGAAAAGCCCCACAGTCTCTGACCACTGGCAGTCCTGCTCAGCACAGGTATGCCCTCCAAACTGCCTTCAAGCATCCCTTTCAGTAAAAGCAGAGATTCCACGTGGTTGAATCCCAATTTCACATGGCGGCTGTAACACCCCACGCGTAGAAGCCCTCCCAGAAACACCCACCTTGCCACCGAGATCCAAAGGCGCCCCACGGTGCAGATTTGGGAATCCTCTTCGTCTTCCAGGGTGTAGTTTTCTCCAAGGACTTTGACGGGCTGCCCTGCGTGGATGGTCCCACTCAGCACCCTGCCAAATGCGTGGAACTGGACCCCATCGTCTGTGCTGTACATCTTTGTGGTGTGGCACATCAGCGGGCCCTTTCCAGACAAAAGGAAGGGGGAGGGAATCAGTCTGGTTTGGACACAGTTTGTCGAACACTTGGACAAAAGCAGCCCTAGTTTGGAGAAAAATGCTACCTGGCGCAACAAACTGGTGGAGAGGCAACATTGGGAGGGATTTCTGGAGTTTTGGCCCTGCTGGTGGATAGCCTCCTGATGGCACCTGGTTTCTAGCCACTGTGTGACAGGGAAGTGTTGGACTGGATGGACCACTGGTCTTGAGCCAACATGGCTTCTCTTAGGTTCCTGCATTTGTAGCAATCGGGCTTATGGCAAACAATTCCCAGACATGGGAGCCCCCCATTAGCCCAGAGATGGCAGCATGAAGCCTACTGCAAGCACGACAGGAAGTCTGTGATGCCCAAACATGCAGGAAGAGAAGGAACCAAAGTTATAACTTAAACAGCATCCACTATAAAAGTATTCAGAGCACTGGAAGATTGCTGATGACATTGGGTTTGATGATATTGGATTTATATCCCGCCCTCCACTCCAAATTTCAGGGACTCAGAGCGGATCACAATCTCCTTTATCTTCCTCCCCCACAACAGACGCCCAGTGAGGTGGGTGGGGCTGAGAGGACTCTCACAGCAGCTGCCCTTTCAAGGATAACCTCTACCAGAGCTCTGGCTGACCCAAGGCGATTCCAGCAGCTGCATGTGCAGGAGTGGGGAATCAAACCCGGTTCTCCCAGATAAGAGAGCTCTACCTGACCCAAGGCCATTCCAGCAGCTGCAAGTGGAGGAGTGGGCAATCAAACCCGGTTCTCCCAGATAAGAGAGCTCTGGCTGACCCAAGGCCATTCCAGCAGCTGCATGTGCAGAAGTGGGGAATCCAACCCAGTTCTTCCAGATAAGAGAGCTATGGCTGACTCAAGGCCATTCCAGCAGCTGCAAGTGGAGGAGTGGGGAATCAAACTGGGTTCTCCCAGATAAGAGAGCTCTGGCTGACCCAAGGCCATTCCAGCAGCTGCAAGTGGAGGAGTGGGGAATCAAACCCGGTTCTCCCAGATAAGAGAGCTATGGCTGACTCAAGGCCATTCCAGCAGCTGCAAGTGGAGGAGTGGGGAATCAAACTGGGTTCTCCCAGATAAGAGAGCTCTGGCTGACCCAAGGCCATTCCAGCAGCTGCAAGTGGAGGAGAGGGGAATCAAACCCGGTTCTCCCAGATAAGAGTCCGTTCGCTTAACCATGACACCAAACTGGCAGGTGGCGATGTATGGTCAGGCAGACTGTGCTGCATGTGTGAGAGGGAGACCTTTGGATTCCTCTCCATCGCCTTCGGGCTACACTTTGCTGTTTGCTGCTTTCCCCTGCAAAAGATGCAGGCTGTCTTAAAAAAGCAGCATAAAGGGTGGCTCTGCAACTTACCCTGGGGTCCCAGATCATGGGTGGAAGGACATTGGTTTACCAAACCCCAAACCTTAGAAAGCCCTTTTGGGGCTCACAGGACTGAGCAAACTGGACCTCAGGCCAACTGCCCCAAAAGGAAGCTCACGGTGAGCTGCTATCTGTGCCACTGACCTCTCCAAGGACACTGAGACGCAGCGGTTTTGCAAAGGCGCCGAGAAGGCTGGGAACGGCGTTGTGTGCACGCAGGGCCACGCAAGACGAAACCACACCGATCAGACACAAGTCTAAATCGGGGCACCCGAGCGAGCGGGTCACGAAGCACCAAGCGGGTTAGGGCAGCCGAACCCTATCTACGAACAAAGAGAGAAGCGCCTTGCTTACGTCAGGGTCGCAATCGCTCATGGCCTCTCCCAGGTCCGAGTCCACTCCTCCGGTGTAGGTGTGTTCAATCTTGGTCTTGGCGCCCGCTTTTGGGGAGGGGATGTGCTGCACACACATATCCACGAAGCCTAGGAGAACAAAACCAAGAGAGACGGCGCTGCAGCAAAAAAGGCGGCGGGGGGGGGGGGAGCCAGTGCAGTGCCGGCCTCCTGCCGTCAAGAACCATTTCCACGCCCCACTGGCTGAATCCCTGTAGGAAAGGACTAGGTGGACCTTTCGCAGGTCTGATCGAGCAGGGCGCTAGTTATTTACAAACAAAGGACACAACTCAGCCTCATTTACCACACCGGGAAAGCGGCAGAATTATTGAGAAGAAGAGGAAGAGGAAGAGATGGAGGAGATTGGATTTATACCTTGCCCTTCGCTAGCCAAAGGAGTCTCAGAGCGACTTACAAATCTCCGTTCCCTTCCCCTCCCCCACAACAGCCACCCTGTGAGGTAGGTGGGGCTGAGAGAGCTCTCCCAGAACTGTTCTTGAGCAGAGCAGCCTTGAGAGAACTTGTGGCTGACCCAGGTGCAAGTGGAGGAGGAGCGGGGAATCAAACCCGGTTCTCCCAGATAAGAGAGCTTTGGCTGACCCAAGGCCATTCCAGCAGCTGCAAGGGGAGGAGTGGGGAATCCAACCCAGTTCTCCCAAATAAGAGAGCTATAGCTGACCCAAGGCCATTCCAGCAGCTGCAAGTGGAGGAGTGGGGAATCAAACCCGGTTCTCCCAGATAAGAGAGCTATGGCTGACGCAAGGCCATTCCAGCAGCTGTAAGTGGAGGAGTGGGGAATCCAACCCGGTTCTCCCAGATAAGAGAGCTATGGCTGACCCAAGGCCATTCCAGCAGCTGCAAGTGGAGAAGTGGGGAATCCAACCCGGTTCTCCCAGATAAGAGAGCTAGGCTGACCCAAGGCCATTCCAGCAGCTGTAAGTGGAGGAGTGGGGAATCAAACCCGGTTCTCCCAAATAAGAGAGCTATGGCTGACCCAAGGCCATTCCAGCAGCTGCAAGTAGAGGAGTGGGGAATCCAACCCAGTTCTCCCAGATAAGAGAGCTATGGCTGACCCAAGGCCATTCCAGCAGGTGCAAGTGGAGGAGTGGGGAATCAAACCTGGTTCTCCCAGATAAGAGTCTGTGCACTTAACCGCTACACCAAACTGGCTCTCTCAGAAATAGCAATTTACCCAATGTGTTTGGCCTCTGTGGCCCTCCCAGTCCTTTTCCAGCCTTTTCGGTTCCATGAAGACTCATGGATGAAAGATAGAAAGGAAGGGGAGTGCCTAGAATGGCTTATTCCCAAGAACACAAGCTCAGGCAGAGGGAAAGACAGCAGGGTTCACCTGTGAACTCTCCAAAAAACTTCTTGCAGACGAGCCTCAGGAGAGGGCGGATGTTGAGCTTGAGCTCCTCTTTGGTCAGGTGGATCCCCAGTTCGTCCAGAGTCCTGGGCAGGGTGGTGTCCACGTCCCCAACCACCTGTGGGGGAGGCAAGGAGATCACTAAGCCAAAGCTCTAGGCACCACGAAAACGTACCAGGATGTTAGACAGGATTTCCGGGGTGAAGGCAGGAGCGCCATGCTCGGAAATTTCAATCTGGCTGGTAACTCAAAAAGGCATATATAATATTCTCATCCACATGGCAAGTTCCATGCATGTGTGCACAGACAGATGGAAACGTTCACCGGCTACAGTAATTCTCTCTCACTGCTGCAGAACTTCCCAAAGCCTGAACACGTCTGACACCGTTCGCTTTTCCAAGGCACATAAAAATGTCTTTTCGTTATGAAACAATTTCCAGATATCCACTGAGATTTATCTATGCTTGCTGCAACAATAGGGTCCAAACTATTTTTAAAATTGTGCAAGGCTTTCCTGTTGTTTTAACAATAACTCTGCACTGGTCGCCGTTGCCAGTGTCTTGATGAAGGCTTGCGTGTTGATGTTTTGAGAAAGCAATAAAATCTTTTAGTAACGCTGTAAAACAAACACCGTTCATAAGCAAAGGAGTTCCAGGAAGACAGGCTCCTTTCTCAAACAGACTGATATACTGTGCTTAAAGGAATGGGAGCCAGACTCACCCCTGCCCCGCTGCCAGGACATCCTTGCCCACCAATGAGAGCAGAAGCGCTGGCAGGAAGAACTACCAAGAGGGATCGCTCCTCCTGACTTCCCCGAGCTTGAACCATGGAGGGAGAAGGAGCCAGAGTTTTATCTACTTAGGGGAGGGACGGTGGCTCAGTGGTAGAGCATCTGCTTGGGAAGCAGAAGGTCCCAGGTTCAATCCCCGGCATCTCCAACTAAAAAGGGTCCAGGCAAAGACGTGTGAAAAATCTCAGCTTGAGACCTGGAGAGCCACTGCCAGTCAGGGGAGGGACGGTGGCTCAGTGGTAGAGCATCTGCTTGGTAAGCAGGAGGTCCCAGGTTCAATCCCCGGCATCTCCAACTAAAAAGGATCCAAGCAAGTAGGTATGAATAACCTCAGCTTGAGACCCTGGAGAGCCATGAATGGGGCTGTGGCTCAGTGGTAGAGCATCTGCTTGGTAAGCAGAAGGTCCCAGGTTAAATCCCCAGCATCTCCAAAAAAGGGTCCAGGCAAATAGGTGTGAAAAACCTCAGCTGGAGACCCTGGAAAGCCGCTGCCAGTCTGAGTAGACAAGACTGACTTTAGGGAGGGACGGTGGCTCAGTGGTAGAGCATCTGCTTGGGAAGCAGAAGGTCCCAGGTTCAATCCCCGGCATCTTCAACTAAAAAAGGTCCAGGCAAGTAGGTGTGAAAAACCTCAGCTTGAGACCCTGGAGAGCCATGAATAGGGCTGTGGCTCAGTGGTTGAGCATCTGCTTGGTAAGCAGAAGGTCCCAAGTTCAATCCCTGGCATCTCCAACTGAAAAGGGTCCAGGCAAATAGGTGTGAAAAACCTCAGCTTGAGACCCTGGAGAGCGGCTGCCAGTCTGAGAAGACAATACTGACTTTGATGGACCAAGGGTCTGATTCAGTATAAGGCAGCTTCATATGTTCATATGTACTCCTAGTCCCTGAAGTGTTAGTGGCACAGGCACACCTTCAAGAACACGAGACGTTGTTCACTTATGTTCAGGTGAGTGTTGCCTTTGACACGTGCAGGCTTGTGTGTGTTTCCTGTATCTCTCACACCAACACAGACACTCTTTCCGTGGCAAACACATAAACGGTTTTGATTTGGGCCACACAAAAGAAAAACAACCCAACCCTGTCCAGGCCACAACAAATTTGGGGAGGGATGGTGGCTCAGTGGCAGAGCATCTGCTTGCGAAGCAGAAGGCCCCAGGTTCAATCCCCGGCATCTCCAACTAAAAAAGGGTCCAGGCAAGTTGGTGTGAAAAACCTCAGCTTGAGAACCAGGAGAGCCGCTGCCAGTCTGAGTAGATAATACTGACTTTGATGGACCAAGGGTCTGATTCAGTATAAGGCAGCTTCATATGTTCAAATTCTGCAGTAGGACAAGCCAAATTCTGCAATCAACGTAAACTATGCAAAGAGAGTGCTTGCTTCTGAATAATCTCTTACTTCGTATAGCTTATGCTGGTGGCGTTAGTCACGGGAGAGGCAAAGACACCCAACCCCATCCCACGAGTAACTTTATTCAGCAACTTCTCTGGTTTCTACAATTGCAGTGGGAATGGCCCACGTACTTGAAAATATAGCTTAAAGCAGAAGTTTTCAAGGAGTCAGATTTCACCCATGCCCTCCCCCACATTCTGCACTTTCTCTGCATAGTTCCACTGAACCCACAACTTGCCCTCCTGCAGGCCGTGACAACAGCATTGATCAGAGAGAGAAAAGGACCGAAGAGGGGCACGGCTTCGTTCCAGCCCATTCTTTCTTGAAGAAGCCAATTCCCAGCAGGCTGCCTTGACGACGTCCACAGCCTGCAGGTGCCCTGAGGGCCCACAAGGGGGAGTAAGGAATGTACCTGAGCCAGGATCTTGTAGAGAGGCTCAAGAACGAATTCCACGAAGCTCCGCTGGGAACTGCTGGTTGGGGCCTTCTTTGTGAACTTCCTCCTGGGAGAGAAGAAACCCCGAAAGGCACAAAGCTGAGTGCAGGTGGGTACGGAAAAAGCCGCGTTACAGGCTATATCAGGATGCTCAAGAACTCTTATCCAAGTATTACAAGTTCCACTACATGGGGAGAAGCACCCCCTTTTGCTCAAACATAAGGACTAGAAAAGTGGGAAGTATGAGAAACGTACAGGGTCCTGCAGAGCCCCAGGTGACCAAGGCAGAGCCCTAAGTGACCAATCACCAATGGTGGCTAGCAATATACAGCTTGGGGGGGGGAGGAGGGATTTTATTTATTTACATTCCAATCTGCCTTTCTCACTTGGATTCAAGGCGAATCACACATAGCGGGACGTTCAATAAACAATGCAATAGGATTCAGGTACTAGAACCAACCAGAAGGCTAAAAGCAGAACTAAAGCGCAGCATAAGTATTCGCCCACTAAATGAGTCTCTTGATGGTTTACACTCAGCAACTTGGGGTTGAGAAGACTTTTTGAGAGCCAGTTTGGTGTAGTGGTTAAGTGTGTGGACTCTTATCTGGGAGAACCGGGTTTGATTCCCCGCTCCTCCACTTGCAGCTGCTGGAATGGCCTTGGATCAGCCAGAGCTCTCTTATCTGGGAGAACCGGGTGTGATTCCCCACTCCTCCACTTGCAGCTGCTGGAATGGCCTTGGGTCAGCCAGAGCTCTCTTATCCGGGAGAACCGGGTTTGATTCCCCACTCCTCCCCTTGCAGCTGCTGGAATGGCCTTGGGTCAGCCAGAGCTCTCTTATCTGGGAGAACTGGCTTTGATTCCCCACTCCTCCACTTGCACCTGCTGGAATGGCCTTGAGGTAGCCATAGCTCTCTTATCTGGGAGAACCGGGTTTGATTCCCCACTCTTCCACTTGCAGCTGCTGGAATGGCCTTGGGTCAGCTATAGCTCTCGAAGGGCAGCTGCTTTAAGAGCTCTTTCAGCCCTACCCACCTCCCAGGGAAGATAAAAGAGATTGTCACCACTCTGAGATTCAGAGTATAGGGCAGGATATAAATCCAATATTATCATCATCTTCTTCTTTTAACCATCCCTTGGCTCACTTGCTGGAGACACCCAGCACCATTTCTTCCATAAACACCCTTCAGCAGTGCCTCTGCCCTCTTGTGTGTGGCCTGGTTAGGCTCATAGGAATGTCTGGGGTACATGGGGGTGGGCTGAGGTAGTGAAGTTGGGAGTGTTCAACACAAGCTCCGCACATAGTTTGTACAACTTTAACAAAGTGCAGCTCAAAAGTTTACACGCCAAGGGGAGAAGTCTCTTAGCTGCTTCTCAGTCTCCCTACCCCTCAGTGAGGATAGCTGACATCCTCCAAGTCACATTTGCTCAGATTATGAGGAAGAAAAACTGCAATGGAGAAGGGCTAGTGAGAGATGCTCCTTACGTCTTCGGGTTGAAGTAGATGTCTCCCCAAAGCCTCTTAGCAAATTCCTGGTAGTTGATGTCTCCTGTAATGCACAAAGAAGAGAAAGAGAGCTGAGCTGTGCAGCTCACCGCTGTGTGGAGCATCCATCTCTGGCTTTAAAACAGGCTGCATATCCTGAGAATCTGGCTGGCAGCTCCCTCTTTAACTAGACACCGCCTAGCAACAGCATAACCTGTTGGTTTTCCTGACTTACACACCGTGGCCTCTCTCCCCAGTAGACTCAAAAGCAGCTTTCACAGTTCTTCTTCCCTCTGTTAGGTTAGGCTGAGAGTGTGCACGTGGCCCAAGACCACCTAGCAAGCTTCCGTGGCAGAGTGGGGATTCGAACCCAGCTCTCTCCCAGATCCTAATCTGACAGTCTAACCACTATACCACACTGCCTCTCTATCCCTTTCTAACTGATCTTAGCTTGCCAAACAAAATAGGAGTAAAGTTGCACCTTTAAGGCCAACTTAGTCTTATTCAGAACGTCAGCTTCCGTGTGCTTAGAGAGCACACGAAAGCTGACGTTCTGAATGAAACAAAGTTGGTCTTAAAGGTGCAACTTTACTCCTATTTTGTTCTACAGACCAACAGACTGACTACTTAGCTTGCCAAAGTTCGACCTGCCCTTAGTATTCTAACGTTGCAAGCAGGACAGAACACTGAAGGTTCCTTTTTGTTTGATGGCAAAGGGGAGGGACGGTGGCTCAGTGGTAGAGCATCTGCTTGGGAAGCGGAAGGTCCCAGGTTCAATCCCCGGCATCTCCAAAAAAGGGTCCGGGCAAATAGGTGTGAAAAACCTCAGCCTGAGACCCTGGAGAGCCGCTGCCGGTCTGAGTAGACAATACTGACTTTGATGGACAGAGGGTCTGATTCAGTAGAAGGCAGCTTCATATGTTCATATCCTGTCACAGCTGAGTAAATCTCTTCCCATCATCCTAGGAAGCTGGAATGAGATGTACCCAGGTGTGACAGGACGTCCTCCTTGTCCTCTGTGGCTGTACTATGTTTGATTGATCCCTGGCGTATACTGCACCCAACTGGACAGAGAGCATACTTTTATTTCTTTCGGGGAACGTAATTCTTTCTGGTTAGACCCTTCCCGTTTCAGCTTCTCCGAGGCCTCAGATGGCTGCTTGCGATACAGATGCTATCATGATTTCTGACCATGCCCCAATACCATTAGTTCTTTGGTTTCCAGACTGGGTTAGACCATCTGGTCTATGGTGTTTTAATGTGTTTCTTCTTAACGGTGAGGCGTTCAAAATTCAGATGACGGCCGTTTTCAGAGTGTTTTACTGTTAATCAAGGAACAGCTAGTACTTGTGCTATTGAATAGATGCTTGTAACACTTTTCTTAGAATCACTGCATTTGCTGCTCATAAGGAGCTTAGAAGAAAGAAAGATGGAAATATCTGTTAAGTCGATGTGCTACATCTCCAACACTAGATCTTTACTGGGAACTGCAAAAGGTTAACTAGGAAGTAAATAATACACTGGCAATATGAAATTTTCCCTCTGAAGGGGACTGCATAGGAGAGTTCTCACTTACATCACTTAGCATCTCTTCTTGCCCCTTTATCCACCGACCCTACATGACGAATGGGATTTAGTTTGCTAGTTTAACACTCAACAGATGCAGCCCCGTGCTGCAGAGGGGTAAAGCTGCAGTACTGCAGTCTGAACTCTCTGCTCACAACCTGAGTTTGATCCCCATGGAAGCTGGGCTCAGGTAGCCAGCTCAAGGTTGACTCAGTCTTCCGAGGTTGGTAAAATGAGTCCCCAGCTTGCTGGGGGGAAAGTGTAGATGACTGGGGAAGGCAATGGCAAACCACCCCATAAAAAAAAAAACTCTGCTGTGAAAACGCTGCGATGCGACATCACCCCAGAGTCGAAAATGACTGCTGCTTGCACAGGTTACCGGGTTTTTTTTACCTTAACACTCAACACCAACAAAAATGTGAGTTGCTGCACCTAACTCAGAACTGGCATCGTCCCTGCCCCCAGGGCTCCAATTCATTAGGCTATCAAGAATTAAACAGACAAATCAGGGATTAGGGTTTGTAGAATCTGGAAGAAAAACTTTCTCCAGTAGAACTCGGCACTTGAGCCCGAAAGATTCTACAAACCCTAATGATGATGCCAGCCGTGAAAACCTGAAATCTTTGATAAAATCAGGGATTGATGGGTGGGGTGTGGGGGTGTGGCAGACAGACACAGATGTAATGAGGTTAAGAACATAAGAGAAGCCATGTTGGATCAGGCCAACGGCCCATCCAGTCCAACAGTCTGTGGCCAATAATTTAAATACACACACACATATACACACTGTGGCTAATAGCCACTGATGGACCTCTGCTCCATATTTTTATCTAACCCCCTCTTGAAGCTGGCTATCCCTGTAGCTGCCGCCACCTCCTGTGGCAGTGAATTCCACATGCTAATCACCCTTTGGGTGAAGAAGTACCTCCTTTTATCCATTCTAACCCGACTGCTCAGCAATTTCATCGCATGCCCATGAGTTCTTGTATTGTGAGAAAGGGAGAAAAGTACTTATTTCTCTACCTTCTCCATCCCATGTATAATCTTGTCAACCTCTATCATGTCACCTCGCAGTCGACGTTTCTCCAAGCTAAGGAGCCCGAAGCGTTTTAACCTTTCTTCATAGGGAAAGTGTTCCAGACCTGTAATCATTCTAGTTGCCCTTTTCTGCACTTTCCCCAATGCTATAATATCCTTTTTGAGGTGCGGTGACCAGAATTGCACACAGTATTCCAAATGAGGTTTTTGAGAAGGACAAGTCAAGATACACACAATGACATGGGTACAGGGATTCAGTGAAAGACCTTCAAGAGAACGGAAACGGCTTGATGGCTAGAGAGAGGGAGGGCACTCCAGAGCCAGGGGGCAATGTGGTCAGCGGTGGGGGCAGTGGAAGTCCACCTGAGGCAAGCCCCTGCTCTCTCAGCCCAGTCCCCTCCATTTGCAAAGTGGGTGGCTGATGTAAGGACCATTTGACGGCTCTGAATGACACGCTGTAGAAACACTAGCCTGTGAGTTTAGGATATAGGAAAAGTTTGAACCTGGGCCTTCCCGGGAGGCAGCTGAAATCTCACCATTCAGCTGCACTAGCTTTCTTGCGCTGAACGGAAGGAAGGAAGAGGTGGAGGAAAAAGCACACAGGGAAAGAGGAAAGAAATGTTAGGGGTAGGAAAGGGAAGAGCTTCACAAGCAAGGACCAAAAGCACACACCTCTTGCAGGCTACCAGGCACGGATTAAGCTGGCAAGCTTGATAAACTCTTGTCAAAGCAGTCGACTTCGGAAGCCTCCTCTGAAAGCCTATGTGGAGCTTTTCGGAGAAGTGAACAGATTGCCTCTCAAAAGCAGCCAGCCAAGAATTACTTTAAAATGATGCCCACGCAAACAAAGTGCAAGACCTTCCTCGTAACCTTCAGCACAGAAACAGCTGAGCCTCTTCCCCCTGAGAACAGGCCTTGCACAGAGAGGCAGACAGATTCTGGACTCTTCGCTCAGTAAATGGCACGGCTCCTTTAGAAGCTGATCACAAACAAGTGTGCGGCAGGCAATCTGCTTTCTGAAAAACCACCTCTTTTGCAGGGGAGGAAGGGAAAGGAGATTGTAGGTCACTCTGAGACTGTCCTTGAATGGGCAGCTTCTGGGAGAGCCCTCTCAGCCCCACCCACCTCACAGGGTGTCTGTTGCAGGGGAGGAAGGGAAAGGAGATTGTAGGCCACTCTGAGACTCTGTCCTTGAATGGGCAGCTTCTGGGAGAGCTCTCTCAGCCCCACTCGCCTCACAGGGTGTCTGTTGTGTGGGAGGAAAGGAAAGGAGATTGTGAGCCACTCTGAGACTCTTCAGAGTGGAGGGCGGGATATAAATCCAATATCTTCATCTACCTCACAGGGTGTCTGTTGTGGGGGAGGAAGGGAAAGGAGATTGTGAGCTGCTCTGAGACTCTTCGGAGTGGAGGGTGGGATATAAATCCAATATCTTCATCTACCTCACAGGGTGTCTGTTGTGGGGGGTGGGGAAGGGAAAGGAGACTGTGAGCCGCTCTGAGACTCTTCAGAGTGGAGGGTGGGATATAAATCCAATATCTTCATCTACCTCGCAGGGTGTCTGTTGTGGGGGAGGAAGGGAAAGGAGATTGTGAGCCGCTCTAAGACTCTTCGGAGTGGAGGGCGGGATATAAATCCAATATCTTCATCTACCTCACAGGGTGTCTGTTGTGGGGGAGGAAGGTAAAGGGGATTGTGAGCCGCTCTGAGACTCTTCGGAGTGGAGGGCGGGATATAAATCCAATGTTATCTTCTTCTTCTTAGGTCCTGATTTAAATCAGTTACATTCAAAAGCTCCTTCTGTCACATTTTTACCCCACTCTTCCTCCAAGAAGCACAAGGCAGCGACAGACCCAACGTTACTGTGGTCTGCAGGGAAGGAGGACCAAGACATTCTAGGGAGTCCTGGGTCACTCTGCGCAGACTGGCCTCCCGCCAGCAAGGGATGGATATCTTACCACTGCGTCTGCAGCTCCTCATCACAGCAGAGCACAGCAACCACTTGCTTACAACAGGGAGAAAATAAAAGGCCACGGTGAAGGGGCACTGCCGGAGTGGGAGTTGACGTGACGGCCTGAGCCATCAGCCATGAAAGCTGCTCTCGACCTGCATAGCCCACCCTTTCAGCAGGGCAGTCTTGCCCCCTGGGGTTCACATTTTTGTCCCACTGGACTGGGATGAGCCCTTGGGAATTGGCACATATACGTATTTATTTATTTCCTCGTATTTGTATCTCACCCTCCCCGCTAGCGGGCTCAGGGCGGCTAACAAGTCAAAATGGCATCTAAAAAAGACGACAAATTTAAAAAAAATGTTAAACATTAAGACACCACGGTGCTCTAAATCAACCAGAACAATAAAATATAGAGAAACGAGGCGGTGTTACTGTTTAGTGCTGAAGAGAATCACAGGATCGGTCACCAATCCTCAGAAGGTGGAGCTTTAGCGATATTAAACAGCAATCAGTTCCAGGCAGTGTGGCAGCCCTATCCCATGTTAGTTGTCGTATGCTAGCTGAAACAGTTTGGTTTTACAGGCCCTGCAGAATAGGGAAAGGTCCTATAGGGCCCCGATAGCCTCTGGGAGGGCATTCCATAGCACAGGCACTGCCACAGAGAAGGCCCTGGTGGAACTCAGCCTGCCCTCCTTTGGCCCGGGGCTAGGCAGGAAGTTCTGAGCCCCTGAACACAGTACTCTGCAGAACATGTGGAGAAAGGCAGTCCAGCAAGTAGAGAGGTCCCAGGCCATAGAGGGCTTTTAAAGGTCAACGCCAGCACCTTGAAATGGATCCAGAACGCCATAGGCAGCCAGTGCAGTGCTTTCCGTACAGGGTGAATGTCCGATTAACAAAATGGCTGCAGCATTCTGCACCAGCTGCAGCTTCTGGATCTGGGTCAAAGGCAGCCCCATGTAGAGGGCATTACAGTAGTCTATTCTCGAGGTGACCGTAGCGTGGATCACCATCACGAAGTCGCTGCATTCAAGGAAAAGGACCAACTGCCATATCTACCGAAGATGGTTAAAAGGCAGATTTGGCAGTGGCTGCTACCTGGGCCTCCATAGTTGAAGTAGGCTCCAGGAGAACTCCCAGGCTCCTGACCTTTGGTGCCAACGCCAGTGGCACTCTGTCAAAAGCCGGTAAAGAGATCTCCCCTCCCAGACCGCCACGACTTAGGTAGAGAACCTCCATCTTTGTCGGAGACATACACACACACTTACACACATGTGCCCAGATGAAAAGGCTGGGTGCACATGTGCACATACTTGCATAAAGCACAATCTGATTCCACAATACAGGACAGTGCTGCAGAAAGAGCCAAGATGTTTCCAGCACTCACACAGATTTCGGCTGATCCTTACCATACATATCAGTGTAGATCTTGGCAAAAGAGCCCAATGTGAAGCAGATGCTGTACTGCGAGCTGGCGAAGCAGACGTTGCCCAGGAGCGGAGAAAGGATCAGATTCTCATCTGTGGAGTACATGCTGCAAGCAAGGAGGCAATTCTTGACATCAGATCTGCACAGTTGCTTTTTACTTAACTGAACATGTGTGTGGGGGGGGGGGGGGAGGAGAGGTGTCAGGGGGTGAGAGAGCTAAAAAAGACCTACATTCTAACCAAGGCTGAGACTTATCGGGCATAAGAACATAAGAGAAGCCATGTTGGATCAGGCCAATGGCCCATCCAGTCCAACACTGTGTCACACAGTGGCAAAAAAATTTATATATACCTACACACACACTGCGGCTAATAGCCAGTGATGGACCGCTGCTCCATATTTTTATCTAAACCCCTCTTGAAGATGGCTATGCTTGTGGCCGCCACCACCTCCTGTGGCAGTGAATTCCACATTTTCCACATGTTAATCACCCTTTGGGTGAAGAAGTACTTCGTTTATTGCTGTGGATTGTTAAATGAAGGAGGGCAGATTCATTTTTGTGAGGATAGCAGCACAAATTTCTGTTCTGTTCACTTCTCCTTATTGAACTGTAAGCTCTCTTATGCCTCTAAGATATCCGAACAACTGATATTTCAGTTTTGACAGTTGCCAGCTAACGCACATGCAATTAACTGGATAAAAGACAAACAGTATCAACACAAGTGTGTAGCTGTGTTGGTCTGGAGCAGCAGAACAACCTCTGAGACAACAGCACCTTTAAGACCAACAAATTTTTATTCTAGGTATATGCTTTCATGAGCATGCATGCACATGGAAGCTTATACTTGGAATAAAACTTCGTTGGTCTTAAAGATGCCCCGGACTCAAACGTTGTTCAGTATCAACTCAAGTTTAATTACAAGTCATCTGATACTCAAGCATAAAGGCAAAAAAAAAGGTTAAGCATTTCCAAAAAGTGATGGAGAAATAGTTTCTTTTACAAAAGCTGGAGAGGGTGTACAGCTTTTTTAATGATCACATTTTGGATTAACAGTAATGACCTATATCCGTCACAACCACTGTTAATTACACAGAGACTGTTGCACATTTCTTGTGTCTTTATGAACTATAAAAAGGATTCCAACGGGGCAATTTGGCCACTGATTTTGCTTCCCTTGAGGAGGAAGGAGGCTTTGAAAACTCTTGGATCAACTGTGCCAGTGTCTCTGTGAGAGAGTGTGTGTATGGTGGGGGACACATGCACACTAAATGTTAGGTGAAAGCCTACTCATGAACCTGAAGCTACTTTAAGAGCACAGGGGAGGGACGGTGGCTCAGTGGTAGAGCATCTGCTTGGGAAGCAGAAGGTCCCAGGTTCAATCCCTGGCATCCCCCAAAAAGGTCCAGGCAAATAGATGTGAAAAACCTCACAAATAGGTGTGAAAAAAGACCCTGGAGAGCCGCTGCCAGTCTGAGAAGACGATACTGACTTTGATGGACTGAGGGTCTGATTCAGTAGAAGGCAGCTTCATATGTTCGTATGTTCAAATTTGGTCTTTTGGGGAAACATTTTATGGGTCTTTTTTAAAACAGCTGGTAAAAAGCTTCTTAGACAGGGTTATCTTCATAATTTTATTTCTACATCTGCTTAGTTAACTAGCTGTTCTTCATCAGGCATTTACACGCCTTTGAGTGATCTAGGAGCAAACTGTGACTCTCCCCCAAAGAAAGGTAGATTTCCATTCTCCTCACCCCACTTAAACTGGAGAAATCGTTTGAACTCAGCTCCCCAGTCTTCAGAGATTCCTTAAGAGAAGTATCTCCATACCTGATCAAGCCGTTGACTTCATCCACGATGTGCCGTAGTTTGTAGTAGGCATCAGTGGGGGGCAACTTCAGCTCCAAGATCAGCCGATCGATCTTGTTGATGCACACGGTCACGGCCAACCTCTCCTGCACAGCATGCTTGATCAACCTCTCGGTGTTGAGCATGACCTACGTGTGAGGCAAAGTGTGAGGAATCAAACACAGACCCTTCCGCCATTTGGGGAGAAGGGCTTGTAGGAGGATCAACACGCAACAAGCAGAAAAAAATTAACTTTCCTAAAAGCGATGCCACATTCCCTTTCTGAGCAGCCTGCCCCACCCGACGACAATGAAAATAAAACCCTTTGTCACACGGAGGCGCAAGGGCTGAAAGAGAGATCAGATGTTAATGAACAGGAAGAGCTGTGACGACCTGTGGGAGAAGGGAAATCTTATTTCCCCACAGGTGCCCTCTCCCCGCATCCAGTGGCAACCCTCCCTTCTTCCTGGCATTTGTGGCTACAGCACCTCCAAGTGCCACTTGAACCCCCCCACACACACTTTTTTTTTTTTGCAGCACTCATGCATGCACAAATATTGCTCCTAACCTTTTTGGCAGGAGGGGATTAGAAAAAATTTTTTCCCTAAACAAAAACTGTAACTGTGGCTCATTGTGCTGTGCAGATGTCTTAGCTCTTGCACAGATGGGTGGTCCAGGAGCACCTCTGCCCATGCAGAGAGAGAAACAGAACAAGAAGCATCTGATTAAGAGGAGGGAGCAACAGACACACAACAAGGAAGTGACTAATTACATGGTGGCAGCAACCACCATTCATGCCATTTATGGAGGGCAAGCACTCCAGCAATTTAGGGTTTGTAGTCTTTCGGGATCAAGTGGCGTGTTCCTTCCAGAACACGGTAGAACAGTAGAACACAGTTTCCCCAGTAGAACACGGCACTTGATCCCGAAAGACTCTACAAACCCTAATGATGTTACCAGCCGTGAAAACCTGAAATCTTTGACTCCAGCAATTTCTTCTGAATGACACTTCAACCTGTATATTTACTGTACTCATTAGAAGTATGAAACAGTTGTTTTCTTTTTTAAAAAGGAGATCCTCTTGGCAGTGGGATGGAAAAGGATGGAGGGCAGAGCAAGACTGCAGCTTTCCATTAAAACTTCTGGACATGGCGATTCTATGAATTTGCCAGGTGAGCATGTTCCATTAGTGCAGAATGCAGCTTTCCTATTGTTCAGGATGCAGCTTTCCTATTGCTAAAACTCTATTCCCTTCTCATTGTCAGTAGCTACAATGCCCACATTATTCCTCCATTGCCGTTTTAAACAAAGCCACACCATTCTGAATCAGCATCACATTTTGGTTTCAGATTCTACCTCGTGGCACAAAAACGCCATCCCCAGTTTTTGCTCTGAACAGGGAAATGTTCTTCCTTCTTCTAAGATTGCTAAGAACATTTGCTTCCTCTTGCGTTAACAGACAAAAGCAGAGGCGTACTCACCCCCTCGGCAGCATCGATAAAAAGCACCACACCGTCAGAAATGCGAAGGCCGGCTGTGACTTCGTCAGAGAAGTTTACGTGACCTTGAGAGAGTGAAACACAACCCCACAAAGTGGAAAGTCACGGGAAGTAGAGAAGAGGGGGAATCAGAGCATGAAAAACCAGCCCCGGTTTGATCTGTTGTGGTTCACAAGCTTCTGATGTGTGAGGCCAAAGGCTCTCTTCGCACCCAGCAAAGGCACAGCCAGCAGCACCGAAGCACCCTGCTGACTTTCAAGCACACCACAACTTCTCTGCAACAACACTTCAGCATCATTTTTCCAAGTCAAAGGGGACTTCTTGCATTTAAAATAGCCGTTTATTCCAACACCACCCCGTCTGCCAGGCAATGAGAACCATAAGTACGATCTCAATTCATTTTCTCAGGTGCAGAGAGAATTAAAGTTAGGTGCCAGGCCTCAACCCGGACCAGAATCCCAAATGACTCTGGGTCACCCAGTTTTCCTGTACTCTTGCATGTACTCAAATGCACAGTGACTTGAATCCACCTGAAATTTCAAGATAGAAGGAATTTCTACGTGCAGAACAAGAGTTTCTTGTCTCTCCCCCACTGCAGCCCAAAATGTCCCCAGCCTCCCAATACTGCTGCTAGGAGACAAAGCGCTCCCAGGAACAATGAGAGGGGTCAGAGGTCTCCAGCGGGTGGCGGGATCAGCAAAAATTGCCAAAACTCTTCCTTGTATTCAAGCCTCTGTTTTTTATAAATTCTAAATCTGAATTCAGGAATTAAGCAAAAGAAAAATCTAGTCCAAAATCCATCTTCTGCAAAATTATGACAAAAAATTAGTTCCCACCCCCCCAAAATGGCTTAAATTATAATCTATACCACCTTTCAAAGGTACATCCATGAACACAAGAAAAGCAATGTACAAAATATACACTAGATGGCACAATGCCAGATAAAATCCATTATATGCACCCCAAAATATACTGAAAAGCTATAGGTGAAACAGTTCTCTTCTACATCAAAAATTCTTTAAAAGAAAATAATTAATCACACTGAAAGGATACATTATAAAATAACTATTTTATAACTGTAACTATCTTTGGCATACAGGAAAAAACCCTGTTTCCCAAATATCCATGAGAATTTAATAATCTTTCTGCTTTTACCTGCACAAATGCTAATTGCTAGAATTTGGAAAAGCAGACTTACACTTGCCATAAATATTTGGCATATACAATGCAAGCATATTAAGTCTTTTTTTTCTTCATAAAAGTTGCGTAAAACCCTTGAGGTTATATTATATAGTGCATTATTATAGAGACTGTTTTAGCCTCTTCATGCTATATTTGATTGACTTGATGAAATTCTTAATCTCAAACTACATTAAAACATCCTAGCCTGGGATTATGGCTGGAATCTTAGACACTTTCCTGAGAGTAACAATGACTTAAGTGAGATTTCCTTCTGAACTGATCTGCTTAGCGTTGCTCCCTGGAGAATACAAGCACAGACAGCTTAAAGAGGGAATTGGATAAGCATCTGAAGCAGAGGTCCATCAGTGGCTAGTAGTCACAGTTTATTGTTGGAACTCTCTGTCTGGGGCAGTGATGCTCTGTCTTCTTAGTGCTTGGGGGGGCACAGTGGGAGGGCTTCTAGTGTCCTGGCCCCACTGGTGGACCTCCTGAGGGCACTTGGGTTTTCTGGCCAATGTGTGACACAGGCCATTCTCTTATTGGGGGGGCAGGACGGTGGCTCAGTGGTAGAGCATCTGCTTGGGAAGCAGAAGGTCCCAAGTTCAATCCCTGGCATCTCCAAAAAAGGGTCCAGGCAAATAGGTGTGAAAAACCTCAGCTTGAGACCCTGGAGAGCCATGAATGGGGCTGTGGCTCAGTGGTGGAGCATCTGCTTGGGAAGCAGAAGGTCCCAGGTTCAATCCCCGGCATCTCCAAAAAAGGGTCCAGGCAAGTAGGTGTGAAAATCCTCAGCTTGAGACCCTGGAGAGCCGCTGCCAGTCTGAGAAGACAATACTGACTTTGATGGACCAAAGGTCTGATTCAGTATAAGGCAGCTTCATATGTTCATATATATGTTCTTATGTACTCAACTTATATCAAGAAATATTATGAAAAATTTGAAACAAACAGGTAAAAAGACTAAGAGAAACTCTTTTATGTTTCGGTTTAGCCTTCTGGTTGAGAGACATCAGTGATATCTCTTGAACACAGTTTTGCTATGGATAGGCTTCTTCCGTGGAGTGTCTTGAAAACAAGTCTGTTGGAATCTGTTCTGCATCTGATGTGTAATGCCTTGTGCTCTCCTCTTTCAACAACAGCATTTCAAAAAGAAGCTTGAAGAAAGTTTCTCAGGATCCTGTGGATAAGAAGCCCAGAGCTTCTGCTCCCTAATATAGGACGAGGAAGGTGGTGGTGATTGGAGACTCCTTGCTCAGAGGGGTGGAACCAAAAGTATGCCGACCGGATTTGTCATCCTGAGGGGTCTGCTGTCTGCCAGGTGCACGCATCCAGCATGTGACAGAAAGGATTGGAAGACTTATCAAGCCCATGGATTGCTATTCTTTCTCCTTGATCCACGTGGGAACAAACAATACTGCCCGCCAGAGCCCTGAACGTATTAGAAAAGACTATGTGGCTCTGGGTCAGAAGGTGAAGGAGCTGAGCGCACAGGTGGTGTTCTCGTCAGTGCTTCCTGTTGAAGGCCGTGGCTTAGGACAAGAAAGAAGAATACTTCAAATAAACGACTGGCTACGTCGATGGTGTCGTCAGGAAAGTTCCGGATTTCTGGACCATGGCTTACGCTTTCAAGATGGTGGTCTTCTATCCGGAGATGGTTTGCACCTTACGGTGGTAGGAAAAAGGGTGTTTGGTAACAGCCTTGCTAACCTAATAAGGAGGGCTTTAAACTAAATTTTATGGGGGAGCGAGACAATAATTCAAAGCCTCGTATGATGCCAGAAACAGGGGATAAGAACATTAAAGATTTGCAAAGAGTGGAACATACGCAAGGTAATATTAACTCTCAGGCTTGTATGGAAACTAAACCCTCGGGATGCATAAAACGTGGATTCCGATGTCTCTACACTAATGCACAGAGTATGGGAAACAAACAGGAGGAACTGGAAGTCCTAATAAAGGAAGGAGACTATGACATAATAGGCCTTACTGAAATTTGGTGGGATGATCTCTTTTTTTGAGAAAGTGACTACCTTGCTGGATCAGGGGAATGCTATAGACATCGTTTATCTTGATTCCAGTAAGGCTTTTGATAAAGTTCCACATACTATCCTTGTTGACATTGGTAAAATGTGGTTTGGATCCTGTTACTGTTAGGTGAATCTGTAACTGGTTGACATATCGCACCCAAAGAGTTGTGAATGGTTCCTCATGCTCTTGGAGAGGGAGTGCCTCAAGGATCTGTCCTGGGACCTGTTGTGTTCAACATCTTTATCAATGATTTGGATGAAGGAATAGAGGGAATGCTTATTAAATTTGCAGATGATACTAAATTGGGAGGGGTTGCAAATACTGTAGAAGACAGAAACAGGATACAGGATGACCTTGACAGGCTGGAAAACTGGGATAAAATCAATAAAATGAATTTTAACAGGAATAAATGTAAAGTTCTGCATTTAGGTAGGAAAAATCCAATGCATGGCTATAGGATGGGGGAGACTTATCTTAGCAGTAGTATGTGCGAAAAGGATCTAGGGGTCTTAGTGGATCATATGCTGAACATGAGACAACAGTGTGATGTGGTTGCTAAAAAGGCAAATGCAATTTTGGGCTGTATCAACAGAAGTTTAGTGTCCAAATCACGTGATGTGATGGTATCACTTTACTCTGCCCTGGGAAGACCTCACCTGGAGTATTGTGTTCAGTTTTGGGTACCATATTTTAAGAAGGATATAGACAAGCTGGAACAGGTCCAGAGGAGGGTGACAAAGATGGTGAGGGGTCTGGAGACCAAGTCCTATGAGGAAAGGTTGAAGGAGCTGGGGATGTTTAGCCTGGAGAGGAGGCGGCTGAGAGGTGATAGGATCACCATCTTCAAGTACTTGAAGGGCTGCCATCTAGAGGATGGTGTGGAATTGTTTTCTGTGGCCCCGGAAGATAGGACCAGAACCAATGGGTTGAAATTAAATCAAAAGAGTTTCCGGCTCAACATTAGGAAGAACTTCCTGACTGTTAGAGCGATTCCTCAGTGGAACAGGTTTCCGCGGGAGGTGGTGGGCTCTCCTTCCTTGGAGGTTTTTAAACAGAGGCTAGATGGCCATCTGACAGAAATGAAGATCCTGTGAATTTAGGGGGAGGCGTTTGTGAGTTTCCTGCATTGTGCAGGGGGTTGGACTAAATGACCCTAGAGGTCCCTTCCAACTCTATGATTCTAAGTAAAACTTTGTTGTTCTTAAAGGTTAAACTTGACTCTTGCTTTATTCTTTGCAGATGTTCTGCCAGCCTTTCAAGTCCTTTGCAGCAAGACCCGCATCACCTTCTGCTGGGCATGATAAAAGCAGCCGACTCTGAAATGTTTTTAGCAGGTTTTGCATGCTGATTCACTGCCCACTTTCTCTTTATTAAGAACTGCTTGCCGTTCCGTCCTATTGTCTGAGGAAGTGTGCTTTTAGCACACGAAGGCTTATGTCACGGCCCGAGTCTCTGACACGAAGCTGCGGCTGCTATCGTCCTGGCAACGAGCCAGGACCTCTCGCAGACAGCCCAGGCGAAGCACAGGGAGTGGTCGTAAAACAGTCCAGTTGATTGATAACGTAAACAGGCAGGCTGGAGGGTGAGACGGAAGCTTGGTCAGGGAAGCCGAGAGTCAGAAGCCGGGGAGCCGAGCCGAAAGTCAGAAGCCGGGAAACAGAGCCGAGAGTCAGAAGCCGGGAAGCAAAGCCGAGATCAAACGATACCTAAGCCAGTCCGATAAGCAAAGCCAGAGTCCAGAATACCAGTCTATGGGTCAGGCCGGGTCAGGAATGCACAGGTTCTTTCCGAAGCAAGGGGTGCGAGACGCAGACACATCCAAGGGTGTTCGCTTGTTGCCAGCACAGTTTGGCCTGAGGCCAGGATCCCAGATATACTGCTGGCTAATTGGCTCGTTAGAACTCCGGGCTCAGATCTCTTCTAGCCCGCATGCGCGCCTCTCTACGCCTGTTCCTGAATTCCAGGCGTCTCCTCTCGCGCAGGCGGGCCCCAGGTGTTGGTGAGTCTGGGGGAGATGAGCTAGTACCTGGTGTGGCCAGATTGGTTTCAGGTGGCCCCTGCTGCTGGCTGGCTCCTTCAGGACTTACGTCCTCTGTTGCTGAAGGCATCTGCACAGCAGGGGCGGGGTCAGAAGCAGGCACCTGCTCTGAGTCAGCAGGGGCAGGCATGACACTATCCCCCCCCTCAGGCCCCCCCTCATCCAAGCCGCCTGGCTTATCTGGGTAGGCCTCATGAAACTGCCGGAGCAGGTCAGGGGTATGCAGGTGGGCAGCCGGTTCCCAGGAGCGATCCTCGGGAGGGTAGCCTTCCCAGTCCACCAGGTACTGGAGTTGACCTCGGTGCAGCCGGGAGTCTAGGATCTGGTGGACTTCAAACTCTTCCTCATCGTCCACCAGCACCGGTGGCGGAGGCGGTGGTGGAACGTCCCTGTTTGGGTCCGGCGCTGCCGCTGGTTGGAGGAGAGAGCGGTGGAATACGGGGTGTATCCGGAGGTGGGCCGGAAGGCGTAGGCGGAATGCCACGGGGTTGACTTGCGCCTCTATGGGGAAGGGCCCGATGAACCGATCGGTTAGCTTGGAGGACCGGCCAGGAGTCCGGAGGTACCGGGTCGAGAGCCAGACAGAATCTCCGACCTTGAGGGGGGCTCCGTCCTGGCGATGTCGGTCCGCGGCCAGTTTGTAAGCGTCCTTGGCGCGCTGGAGCTGAGTGCGCAGGAGGGCGTGGAGCGCGTGGAGTTCCTCAAGTCGGTCGGTGGCTGCGGGAACGTTGGCGGAGGGGCCGAGCGGAGGGAAGAATCGGGGGTGCAGTCCATAGTTGGCGGCAAACGGCGTGGTCCGCGTAGAGCTGTGGACTGCGTTGTTATACGCGAACTCTGCCAGGGGTAGCAGAGTGGCCCAGTTGTCTTGCTGATAGCTGGTATAGCAGCGCAAGTACTGCTCCAAGGTGGCGTTGGTCCGCTCGGTCTGCCCGTCGGTCTGGGGATGGTAGGCGGAAGACAGGTGTAGTTCTGTCCCCAAACCGTGCTGGAAGGCCTGCCAAAAGCGGGATGTGAATTGTGGGCCCCGATCCGAGATGACCTGCGTGGGTAACCCGTGCAGGCGGAAGACGTGGTTTAGGTACAGCTGGGCAGTCTCCGGCCCGGATGGTACTCTGGCACAGGGGACGAAGTGGGCCATTTTGGTGAACAGGTCCACCACAACGAAAATGCAGGTGTGGCCCTGGGATCGTGGCAGGTCTACGATAAAGTCCATGGACACCACGTCCCAGGGACCGGCGGGAGTCGGCAGGGGTTGCAGGAGACCGGAGGGCTTGGCCGGTACGTTCTTGGCTCGGCGGCAGACCTCGCAAGAAGCCACGTAGCGACTAACGTCCGCTCGGACGCGAGGCCACCAGAAGTCCCGGGTCAACAGATGGGCGGTCTTGTGCTGCCCGAAGTGCCCAGCCGGGGGGGCATCGTGGGCCAGCCGGAGGATGCGGGATCGGAGAGGCCCGGGAGGGACGTACAACTGCTCCCGATGGTAGAGCAGCCCATCCCGGGTGGATAGTTCTCCGGCAGGGTCTTGCTGCGGTTCCTGCAGGTGTTTCTGCGCCCACGGGTCGGTGTCTTGGCTGGCCTGTATCTCGGCCACCAGGGCGGGTGCGGTCAGAGTGGCGGCAAAGACCGAGGGTGGCAGAATACTAGCCCTGGGGGCTTCGGTGGCACTAGAGGTGTTATAGTCCGGCCGGCGGGACAGAGCGTCGGCTCTCTGGTTCTGGGAGTGCGGGACGTAGGTGATGGTAAAGTCAAATCGTGAGAAGAACAGGGACCACCGGATCTGCCGCTGGTTCAGCCGGCGGGTGGTCTGCAAATGTTCCAGGTTACGATGGTCGGTGAAGACTTGGACCGGATGCCTGGCCCCCTCAAGGTGGTGGCGCCAGACCTCAAAGGCCACCTTGATAGCCAGGAGCTCTCTCTCCCAAATGGTGTAATTGCGTTCGGCAGCCGAGAGCTGCCGGGAGTAGTAGGCGCAGGGCTGCCATGGCTGGCTAGGCTCGTCCCGCTGGGAGAGCACGGCTCCGAGGGCCACATTGGAGGCGTCCGCTTCCACCATGAAGGGCAAGCTCGGGTCAGGGTACCGCAGAAGGGGACTGGAGGAAAAACTCTGCTTGAGCTGGCGGAAGGCCCGGTCGGCTTCGGGGGTCCACTGAAAGGGCTCCTTCGGTCGGAGGAGTCTGGTCAAGGGCTTGGTGAGGTCGGCGTAGCCCGCGATGAATTGCCTGTAATAATTGGCGAAGCCCAGGAGGCGCTGGATGTCCTTCCGACTTCGAGGGGCCTGCCATTGAAGGATGGCGTCGACCTTCCGCGGATCCATCTGGGTTCCCTGGGGGGAAATGATGTGCCCCAGGAACTCAACGGACTGGAGGTGGAAAGCACATTTCTCCAGCTTGGCATACAGGCGATTGGCTCGGAGTCGCTGTAGCACCTGGCGGACGTGGTGGATGTGCTCCTGTTCGGATGCAGAGTAGACCAAAATGTCATCTAAATAAATGATCAGGAACCGGTCTAGCAGGTCACGGAAAACGTCATTCATAAAATGTTGGAAGACGGCGGGGGCATTGGTGAGCCCAAAGGGCATGACCAGATGTTCGTATTGGCCATACCTGGTGCCAAAAGCGGTCTTCCACTCATCCCCGGCTTTGATACGAACCAAGTTGTAGGCCCCGCGAAGGTCGAGCTTGGTGTAGATCGTGGCCCCTTTGACGCGGTCGAGGAGCTCAGGGATCAGTGGGAGCGGGTAGCGGTTCCGAATGGTAATCTTATTGAGGGCCCGGTAGTCGTTGCAGAGTCGCAGGTCCCCGGTCTTCTTCTTAACGAACAGGACAGGTGAAGACAGGGGCGAGGTGGAGGGTCTAATGAACCCTCGGGCCAAGTTCTTGTCCAAGTACTCCCGGAGGGCAGCCAGTTCCGGGTCTGCCATGGGGTACAGGCGGCCTGCGGGTAGCGGAGCGCCGGGCACCAGGTCGATGGCGCAATCGTAGGGCCGATGTGGGGGAAGCTGGTCTGCTTCCTTCTCATTGAAGACGTCCGCGAACTCCTGGTAGGGAGTTGGGAGTGTGGTGGCGGCCCCCAGGAGGCTGGTGGTGCGTGGGGAACCGGGTTGGTTGACAGGCGGCACCTGAGTCGAGTCGGGTGGTAGCGGGGAACAGGGTGCGAGGGTACTCGAAAAGCTCAGTTCACGTTGCACCCAGTCCACATGGGGGTTGTGGGCTTGCAGCCAGGACAGGCCCAAGATAACAGGGAAGCGTGGCATGCGGGCCAAATCGAAGGTCTGCTTCCCTTGGCGCTGTTGGACCCACAAAACGAGTGGTAGAGTTTCGTGGCGGACCGGCCCCGAGCGCAGCAGACGACCATCCACTGCCTCGACCAGTGTAGGAGTTCCCTTTTCCCGAACGGGGACGCCATGCTCCTTGGCAAAGTGGCTGTCCATGTAGCAGCAGGCAGCCCCTGAGTCCAACATGGCATGGACGAAGATCCACCGGTCGTCGGGAAGCTGCAGGCGGATCGGGACCAGGAACGGGGTGGGTGGTGGATGGACGGAGCTAGAGGACCTCAAGGAGTGCCCCAGGCCAGGAGATCCGGCTAGACCTGGGGCTGGCCTTTTACCGAGGCAGCGGAGCTCGGGGTGCGCTTTGATTTGGCCGGGCAGGAGCTTGCAAAATGCCCGTCCCCTCCACAATACAGGCACAGGTTGTGGGTGCGCCGTCGGTTCTTCTCCTCAGGGGTCAGGCGAGGGCGGGCGCCGCCCAGCTGCATGGGTTCTACAGCCGGCGGTAAAGCTGGGGTACCTGGAACGGGAGCCGCCGGGGGGGGCCTTGTTGGAGTAGTGCCCCTCTTCTGCCTCTGGCGCCGACCTTGCAGTCGCCCATCAATGCGTAGACACAGCAGGATCAGGTCCTGGAGGGCGGCTGGGCGGTCGGTGCGTGCCAGTTCGTCCAGGACGGCATCGGAGAGGCCTTCAGTGTACTGGTCCACCAAGGCAGCTTCATTCCAGGCCAGGTCTTGAGCCAGCAGCTGGAACTCTGTGGTATACTGAGACACAGAGTTCTGGCCTTGGTGCAGAGCCCGTATCTTGCGATTAGCTGTCTCAGCACGCACAGGGTTGGCATAGGCGGCCTGGAAGTGTGCCTTGAACCGTGTGTAGTCTGCTAGCAGCGGCGAGGGCTCTAGCAGCAGAGGAGTGGCCCACTTGGCCGCTGGCCCTTTAAGCAGGCTCAGGATAAAACAGACTTTTGTTTTGTCTGTAGGGAAGTCGCCCTGCCTTATCTCCATGTATAGTTCACACTGGGCGAGGAAGGCAGGGAACTCTTCCAAGTTTCCTGCGAATTTCTCAGGAATGCTCACCGGGCAGCGAGAGCGGGGAGCAGCGGCGGCAGCCAAGGCCACGGCATTGGACGCAGTCTGCTGCTGCAGAGTAATCACCGCTTGGGTTAATTGCTGCACCTGGTCTAGGAGCCCCGGCAAGGGGTCCATGCCTCCTGCCGCTTGGTCCGTCATGAGCGTGCCTGGTGAGTTTTGGGTGCTGGCAAGCTGTCACGGCCCGAGTCTCTGACACGAAGCTGCGGCTGCTATCGTCCTGGCAACGAGCCAGGACCTCTCGCAGACAGCCCAGGCGAAGCACAGGGAGTGGTCGTAAAACAGTCCAGTTGATTGATAACGTAAACAGGCAGGCTGGAGGGTGAGACGGAAGCTTGGTCAGGGAAGCCGAGAGTCAGAAGCCGGGGAGCCGAGCCGAAAGTCAGAAGCCGGGAAACAGAGCCGAGAGTCAGAAGCCGGGAAGCAAAGCCGAGATCAAACGATACCTAAGCCAGTCCGATAAGCAAAGCCAGAGTCCAGAATACCAGTCTATGGGTCAGGCCGGGTCAGGAATGCACAGGTTCTTTCCGAAGCAAGGGGTGCGAGACGCAGACACATCCAAGGGTGTTCGCTTGTTGCCAGCACAGTTTGGCCTGAGGCCAGGATCCCAGATATACTGCTGGCTAATTGGCTCGTTAGAACTCCGGGCTCAGATCTCTTCTAGCCCGCATGCGCGCCTCTCTACGCCTGTTCCTGAATTCCAGGCGTCTCCTCTCGCGCAGGCGGGCCCCAGGTGTTGGTGAGTCTGGGGGAGATGAGCTAGTACCTGGTGTGGCCAGATTGGTTTCAGGTGGCCCCTGCTGCTGGCTGGCTCCTTCAGGACTTACGTCCTCTGTTGCTGAAGGCATCTGCACAGCAGGGGCGGGGTCAGAAGCAGGCACCTGCTCTGAGTCAGCAGGGGCAGGCATGACAGCTTACATTCTGAATAAAACTGTGTTGGTCTTAAAGGTGATACTTGACTCCTGCTCTGTTCTACTGCTTCAGAACGACCTGGATCTGTCTACTCTGTTGGATAGTTCACCCAACCTTGTTTCTTCCACGACATAGGACTCTCCTCCTGTTGACCCACCTGGTGTGTCCATGATGTTGAAGAGAAATGACTTCCCTTTGGTGTCTGGAAGAACGACGGTGACTGGAGTGCTCTTGATCCCAACTCCCCTCTGGAGGGAAAAAAAACAACAGATCAAGATTAGGAAAGTGTGAGTGGAGGGGGAGAGGTCATCACGGGGCTGAGCCATGAGGACACGCTGCAGGAAGAGAGGAAAGACAAATCAAACAGGGCCAAAATTCCTAGCAGAGCAACTCTGCCACACAACGGCCAGTCTGAAATGAGACTGGGGGAGGGGGATAGCAAGAACACTCAGAAAATCCATCTTCAGTGCGTAGCTAAAGGTCTGCTCGACGTGTTCAAATTGCTGTTCAAATCACCATTTTGCAGTGCCCTTCTATTATTAGTTGGAGTAGTTTTCCTACCGTCGATTATAACTGTTTTCTGAGATCATTTTGACATCTTTGCTAAGCTGCCTTTTAAGGAGAAAAAGTGGTATTTTTTTATACATGTTTGATTGTGTATTTATTTATTTATTTTATGTTTTATATCCCGCCCTTCCCAACAAGTGGCTCAGGGCGGCTCACAGCACAAAGTTCCACATAAGTAAAATTTAAGCATAAAACAGTTAAAATAATTAATAAATTTAAAATTTTAAGACATTTAAACCATTTGAAACATTAGGGACAGCAACCTCTAATATAACTACACCTGGTTTCTTGTACCAGCTAGTCATAAACTAGCCGGAAGAGGGTTGTCTTACAGGCCCTGCGGAACTGGGCAAGGTCCCGCAGGGCCCTCACCTCTTCCGGCAGCTGGTTCCACCAGGAGGGGGCCGTAACAGAAAAGGCCCGGTCCCTGGTAGATTTTAAGCGGGCTTCTTATATATATATATATATATACACACACACACACACACAAATATTTGAAATGTCAGCCTTTCCCCTGTTAATAATGAAGGCCCCAGAGGTCCCATGGTAGCTCACAGGTCTTCAGAGCAGGCCTAGCTGCATACTTCCCATTTCTAAAAGTCACGAGAGCAGTTTGATCTTGGGCCTCTTCCTTGGTGCCACACTTCCTCAGCAGTGCTCCCCCCCAAAATGTGCCTGGCAGGTTTTCTTGTGATTTTTAATTAAGATCCTCTTCCCTCCCATGTCCGAGGGGATCTTGGGAGAAAGCACAGGAAAAGGTGTAAGAGCAGGAGTGGCCAAACTTGCTTAACATAAGAGCCACATACAATAAACGTCAGATGTTCGAGAGCTGCAAGACATGAGTGTCAGATGTTTGAGAGCCACGAGGGAGGGAGAAGCGGAAAGAAAGCAACTTTCACTTCAAATGCATTCTCCAAGCCATCGGCTGGCTTGGCGAAATAATTTAGAGAGAGAAATGCCTTCTCCAAGCTGGCCGATATGGTAATGGGGGCTTGGAGAGCCACATAATATGTGTGAAAGAGCCACATGTGGCTCCCGAGCCAGTTTGGCCACCCCTGTGTAAGAGCTTAAAGCACTTAGTGGGCTCTGCAAGGCAGGGGTACTTACCTCTTGCTCAGTGAACAGGATGTCCGTATAACAAAGCTGCGGGGGGGAGAAAAAACACAAGCTCAGACTGTATCAGTTAACTATGAATATTTTGTTCCAATGCATCTTAATTTTCTCTTTCATCATGTTAGAGAAGCACAGAAAGCGAAGAAGAAAAACCAGAGAGAGAACACTGCTGACGTGACTACTGATGGAACTAGAAGGAAAAAATCCAGTAGAGGTTTATAGGGAAAAAAGGAGGTGGAGTGGCACAAAACTAGGCACCAGCGTACGAAGCCTTTTTATAGAGCAACGACCGAAAGAGAGCTCTTCTCTCCTGTTGTAGTTTACCATCAAAACTACAACAGCAGATAAGACGACCAAAGAAGGAAGGAAAGGAACAGTGAGGGAAGACATGCGGAAGAATACAGTTACAGGGTAGGAGGACTGAGATGAAGAACAAGACCAAAGGCTTCATGAAAAGGATGGGCTTTGAGAGAAAGAGAAAATGGCACTCCACAGGTGTTCCAAAAGCAGGGGCGGCGCTGGGGTTTTTGCCGTCCCAGGCCGCCCGCAAATCATGGAGGGTGGGTGGGTCTGAGCGAGGCTGCATGGCCCCTATCGTCCGCCTGACTGCCGGGCGGGGGAAAGAGGTCATGGGGCTGCCGTCCCTCGCTCTGGGGCTGTTTCCCCTTGCAGGGGAGGCGGCTTCAGAGTGATGCTGCGCCACCTCCTTCCTCCACTTGGCTGCTGGGTGGGGGAAAGGGCCACGGGACTGCTGTGCCTCACTCTGAGGCTGTCTCCTTTTGCCGGGGGGGGGGGGGGGGCAGCGTCAGGTCACTCTCCTCTGAGCCTGACTACGGAGGAAAGCACAAACTGGTGCGCAGTTCCGCTGATCTGCGACCTGGGAAGCTGAGCGCAGTGGAGTGGCGGGAGAGGGTGCCTGAAGGCGCCCTATAGGTGAGGTGGCGCCCGAGGCGGCTGTCTACCTCGCCGACTCCCATACGCCTGTACTCTCCAAGAGCCATTACAGAACAGGACAAGACTGATGGTGGCGGGGAGATGTTCAGCAAGATAGTTTTGATGGCAAAGTCAGGGCAAAAAAAAAGCAATGAGGGCTTGAGCACTGAGGATGCGGGAGAGGGGTTATGCCAGATGCCAAAGGGTCTGGGGAGCCAGCCTAGGGATTTTAGGAAGGACTTATCCAAACCGGGATGTAGTTAAGGCTGTTGCTGAATTGGCTGCACTTTAGTCAAGAGGAGGTTTACAGGATTTTTGTCAGCCATCCATGTTTCTTTTAGGCAAAGAAGGAAACTGAGCATTGCTCAACGACAACGCTTAATGTTTATACAGATTCACAGATCCCTTGCAATAATCCCACGGGCCTCCAGGGGTGCCAGTGATTTAAAGAAAGAAGAAGACATCATTGGATCTATATTCTGCCCTCCACTCAAGAGTCTCAGAGCGGCTCACAACCTCCTTTCCCTTCCTCCCCCACAACAGACACCCTGTGAGGTAGATGAAGATATTGGATTTATATCCCACCCTCCACTCCGAAGAGTCTCAGAGCGGCTCACAATCTCCTTTCCCTTCCTCCCCCACAACAGACACCCTGTGAGGTAGATGAAGATATTGGATTTATATCCCGCCCTCCACTCCGAAGAGTCTCAGAGCAGCTCACAATCTCCTTTCCCTTCCTCCCCCACAACAAACACCCTGTGAGGTAGATTAAGATATAGGATTTATATCCCGCCCTCCACTCCGAAGAGTCTCAGAGCGCCTCACAATCTCCTTTCCCTTCCTCCCCCACAACAAACACCCTGTGAGGTAGATGAAGATATTGGATTTATATCCCACCCTCCACTCCGAAGAGTCTCAGAGCGGCTCACAATCTCCTTTACCTTCCTCCCCCACAACAAACACCCTGTGAGGTAGATGAAGATATTGGATTTATATCCCACCCTCCACTCCGAAGAGTCTCAGAGCAGCTCACAATCTCCTTTACCTTCCTCCCCCCCACAACAGACACCCTGTGAGGTAGATGAAGATATTGGATTTATATCCCACCCTCCACTCCGAAGTCTCAGAGGGGCTCACAATCTCCTTTACCTTCCTCCCCCACAACAGACACCCTGTGAGGTGGGTGGGGCTGAGAGAGCTCTCCCAAAAGCTGCCCTTTCAAGGACAAGCTCTGTGATAACTATGGCTGACCCAAGGCCATTCCAGCAGGTGCAAGGGGAGGAGTGGGGAATCAAACCCGGTTCTCCCAGATAAGAGTCTGCGCGCTACACCAAACTGGTTCTCAAAGGTGGGCTTTGCTCTCTCTCTCTTTCATTCACAACTTGTGCCTACGCTGCGCAGTCTTCCAGCAGGAATCTACACAACTGAATACTTGTAGCCTTCTCCCTGATGTCTTAGATTTTTACAAGCAGGGAATTCTATTAGAGCAGAGGCGTAAACATGTGACTATCAGTATGAAGTGGTACAGCCGAGACATAGGTTTATCAGCTTTGTGAGAACTGGGTCTTAGGTAGGACAAAGTACACTAATCAGGTGAACAGGGACGGACCCTGTGACCTATTTCCCCTTCTAAGTGTCATATCCCATGTATGTTAAAATCACAAATCTTCCACTCCAAATAAGGTTAACTTACATCCTGGTCGTACCGCTTCCTAATCTCAGGATGAGTCTGCTCGATCAGGCAATCAACAAAGCAAGTCTAAAAAAACAACAACAGAAAAGCAAGAGGTTAACATGACTTGACTGATGCATCGTCTAGCCAAATGAATTTAGCCTTGATTTGCATGAAGAATTTATCAGCGTCACATTCAGACAACAGTTAATGCACGCAGCCTATTTGTCGGCATACAAGCAAAGCTTTGACATTCCTCAGAGAATACATATTATCACATACACAGAGAGAGAAATGTGTACAGAACATACCAACCTAACCGCTAAGAGCATCACTTTTATTTCTTAATCCTAATTTCCAAGCTCAAGGTTACATAATTACTGTATGCTCAAGGTGTGAAGGCATGGGGGGGATGGAGAAACGCAAACAAACTGGGGGGATACAGACTCAGATGGGTAGCCTTGTTGGTCTGAAGCAATGTAACAAAGTTAGAGTCCAATAACATCTTTTGTTCAGGGTGTGAGCTTTTGTGTGCATGCACACATCCTGAATAACTCTCTTTTGGTCTTAAGGATGCTACTGGAATCTACTTTGTTAAATTGGGGGGAGGGACAATATTTTTGCTGAAGCCTTTAAAAAAATTATTTCAAATGAAAAAATTGGAAAATTTGGGGGAAACACTGAGAAGAAGCTCTTAAGAAACACTTTCTCTTTTAGAAAGAGCAAAATACATCTTAAGGCAGGGCTTTTCACATTAAAAATGTATGCCATGAAAAAGTTTGAGAGGTTTTTTTTTAAATTTCCATCAGAAAAATTGGGAAATATCAAGGAATACTGGGGAAAAAAATTACAAAATACTTTTTTCTTTCTCTGTGAGAAAAATCTTGTCTTACACAACAGTTCAGTTTCCAAATGTATAGCATGGAAAAGACTAATGTTAATATCCAAACATGCTTGCACTCCTAAATATTGCACCCTATAAGAGTTTCTTTCCAGATAATGTACTTTCTTTTATTACAAAATATTGCTTTCTACCTTCAACTGTTATTTTCTTTTACCTCTAAAATTGCAAAAATTAAAGATACACGTATTATACTAAGCACAGGGCACAACATTTTGCAACTCTACCTCATACTGGGTAAATTTGCTGTTTTTTTTTCTGAGAGAAAATGAAAATATTTATACTTTCAAACTCCATAAATATGCCAAATAGGACAATTTTATAGGCTAAGTTATAAAGGATGCATTTTGTGCTATTCAATCGCGGAAAGCAGTTTAGAGATAAACTGAATATATTTCAGTTTTTTCCAAAAGTTCCATCCCCACCCACCCCTCCAAAGAAGTGACTTCAAAATTTCCAAAAAATGTATACCTCTAACTCAGGCCAAGTTCTCCCAAGCAGCACCTGAGTGATAAATATCTGACTAGACTGTATGAACTAAGACGGCGGTGGATGTTCAGGTAACAAAAAGCCACACACACCCTTACTCCTGAAACATACTAATTGCTAGGGAGAAGGAGTCTAACTAGACTTCTCCCAGATGTGGTAAATTGCCAAAAGAACGAAGGCTTTTGTGTGGAGGATTTATTCACAAGGGCCCCTGCTTGCAGTCTCATGGGATACAGCCAAGATACTAATTTACCACCACGTCTGCTGTTTGCTGGAACTAGAAACGCTTTTCTACAGGACATTGGTCCATCATACAGTAAGAGTGGTGTGTGCTTTTGGTTCCAGAGGGATTTTGTGATGTATAATATGTTTGTTTATCATTGTAATCACTGTGTTTGTTATTAGTAAATACTGGATAAGTAGAAACAACAAGGAGTACTATTCAATTTTTTGTTGCACGGAGAGGTTTTGAGGGTTTTTTTTTTTTACAGTAAAACCTCCGCGGTCCGGTTTTGGTTTGCTGGAACGAGGCTACAATCCTGCGTCAGCCACTGGACAATATGAATCTTGTTCTGGGTTCTTTGTAAATGATTGTAACAAGACAATATACTGACTGCACATTTACAGGAAAAAGTCAGTAAGAATGGACCTTTTGGGAAAATTTCCCAGCAATTCCTAATTGTCCAGGTATCTTTGAAACAATCTGAAGACATGCTGGGTAACATATCCCTTCCATCGACTGGCTACCCTTTCGCTGCCTTCCACTCAAGATATTCACAAGCCGTACCTTGCCATGGTGCAAGTGGCCACAGAGGGTGACGTTCCGGATCAATTCCGAGTTGTCCATCAAGTCAGCTAAGAAGCTGAAAGACCAAAGGGGAAAAAAAACCCATTATTGATGAACTCTTAGTAAAAATAAAGAACACAGATATGTTTTTCATTCATTGACCAGCTGCAGTACCCCATTTAAGAAGAAGAAGATATTGGATTTATATCCTGCCCTCCACTCCAAAGAGTCTCAGAGCGGCTCACAATCTCCTTTCCCTTCCTCCCCCACAACAGACACCCTGTGAGGTGGGTGGGGCTGGAGAGGGCTCTCACAGCAGCTGCCCTTTCAAGGACAACCTCTGCCACAGCTATGGTGGACCCAAGGCCATTCCAGCAGCTGCAAGTGGAGGAGTGGGGAATCAAACCCGGTTCTCTCAGATAAGAGTCCGCACACTTAACCACTACACCAAACTGGTTCTCGTTCTATCATTTAGGGTTATCAGTCCCCTGGGGGGGGCAAGGAATCACAAGCCCCCACTTCTCATATCCCATCTAACAACATTTGGTTGGCGAGTGAGGTATTCAATTATTTTAGAAGTATCACTTGGAGTAGAAGCAATTAGGTTGGAATGAGGACATTGAGGGTTCAGAGTGGCATGGAAATATACATATCAAGCGACGATATTTTACCAGAACAACAAAATAGGACAGGATATAAATTTTAAACACATTTGTTGACTTACAGCATGCCGCCCCCCCCCCCCCCCCCCCACATATTATTTCAAACAGAAGCATGGTAAGTTGTACTCACTCCATCTCATATACTGTGACGGGCAATGTCTGCTCCATAAGGGAGAATTTCTTGGTCTTCACTGGCTTAATAATAGGCTCTGAAAGAAAACACCAAACATGAGGACCCTTTCATGTGGAAAGCAGGGAAACCTTCATTCTATACCCTGTAGCCAAAAAGGGACTAGAAAAGAGAGTGCACAATGCTAGACACATGCTGTGCATGAAGCATGCTCCAAATCGGGGGTGGCCAAACCGCAGCTTGGGAGCCACACGTAATCCAATAGCACAGGTACCGGTATATTAAGCACAATATATCATTCAAAACCCCACCAGTTGAATTATCACTCTCACACAAAAAGTGTGTAAACAAACATTTAGTGCACAAATTATAAGCCCACACAGCAAAATGATAGAAGGAACACCCCCTCGGCGCTCCCCCAGTCTGTCTTCCTAAAGCGCGTCTCACAGTCTGGAATCTGGGTGAAGGCAGGGGGTCCTTCTTCACAACTTCTCACAAAGAGATCTCTTTGTGAGAAGCTGTGAAGAACGACGCCCGTTTCTCACCCAGGCTGTGAGGGTGTTCGTTCTATCATTTTGCTGTGTGGACTTATTATAAATTGTGCGCTAAATGTTTGTTTACACACTTTTTGTGTGAGAGTGATAATTCAACCAGTGAGGTTTTGAATGATATATTGGGAGCCACTTGTGGCTCTTTCGCACATTTTGTAGCTCTCGAAGCTCCCACCACCTTGTCGGCTGGCTTGGAGAATGCATTTAAAGTTGCCTTCTTTCCACCTCTCCCTCCCCCATCTATCTGCCTTCCTTCTTTCCGGCTCTCAAACATCCAACGTTCATGTCTCGTGGCTCTCAAACATCAAACATCTTATGGCTCTTATGTTAAGCAAATTTGGCCTTCCCTGCTCCAAATTCATTCCCAAATCTCTGGTGGATGACGTAACTGAACATAAGAACAAACTGAAAACAACGAGGGAGCAGGCCTTCTCAATAATGGCTCCCCATTGGTGGAATCAACTACCAGAGGAGGTGCGAGCCCTGCGAGACTACAATCAGTTCTGCAGGGCTTGTAAAACTGTCCTTTTTCAACTGGCTTATAAGATGGAATCCTGAAGTGACGTCTAGCCATCTTTATATATATATATATATAAATTGAAGGTGCTACAGGAGATATATATATATATATATATATATATATACATATATATACACTGTAGCACCTTCAATTTGTAGTGGTTTTAATTAATTTATTTATCTAAATGTGTTTTAACTGTATTTTATTGCATAATTGTATTTATTATAATCATGGTACACTCCATGTCTTGTGAGCCGCCCTGAGCCTGCTTCGGCGGGGAGGGCGGGATATAAATAAAAGTTTATTATTATTATTATAAGAGAAGCCGTGTTGGATCAGGCCAACAGCCCATCCAGTCCAACACTCTGTATCACACAGTGGCCAATAATTTATATATATATACACACACATATATATACACACTGTGGCTAATAGCCACTGATGGACCTCTGCTCCATATTTTTATCTAACCCCCTCTTGAAGCTGGCTATGCTTGTAGCCGCCGCCACCTCGTGTGGCAGTGAATTCCACGTTAATCACCCTTTGGGTGAAGAAGTACCTCCTTTTATCCGTTAACTGAGCTGGAAAGGCCTTGGAGAACTGCTATCGTTCACAGTACATAGATAATACAGAGTGAGATCATTCCATGACCTGACCACAGAAAGCGCTTAATATGAAAATCTGAAAAATAGCCAGCTACCCATACAAATACAGTAAAAGTTTTGCTGTCTGGAATTCTCAGTTTTGCCAGCACTGCCCAGATTCTCCTTCTCAGCCACTAAACTCTGTGTCTCTTCAGGGTGTGTATTCCATTTCCATCTCTTCAGCCAGCGTGATGCCTCTGCATGTTGCTGGGTTTCTTACAGTTGGTGCTACCTTCCTTCCCTCTCAGTCTGCCATGAGCTTGTCTGACTGCTATGTAGGATAACTTTGTGGCCAGGTGAGTTGGGGAAGGAATGGGAAGGGAAGGGTTCCACTAGGCATGGGAACTGTCACCATGATGTGTTTATGGGGTGGTCACTGTGGATTCCCCTGGGTAGGGCAGAGCAATGAGCTGGAGTATCCACCACATCTGATTAACTGGAATCTCCCATTCTCCAAGAATGCCGGATAAGAAAGCTTATACAATACTTTTATCTTACCTCTACAAATAGGAAAGGAAAGGTTCCCTGTGCAAGCACCAGTCATTTCCGACTCTGGGGTGACGTTGCTTTCACGTTTTCACGGCAGACTTTTTACGGGATGGTTTTGCCATTGCCTTCCCCAGTCTTTTACACTTTCCCCCCAGCAAGCTGGATACTCATTTTACCGACCTCGGAAGGATGGAAGGCTGAGTCAACCTTGGGCCGGCTACCTGAATCCAGCATCCGCCGGAATCGAACTCAGGTCGTGAGCAGAGAGTTCAGACCACAGTACTGCAGCTTTACCACTCTGCGCCACGGGGTCGCTACAAATAGAGGGCTAAGTAAAAAATACTGGCTCCCAAGAACCCAAGCTACTTCCCTGTTCCTGTACTCTGGCACCGACTGTGTAAGATTCTACCTAGGTAGAATCTATGATTCCTACATATCAGCTGCCTTGTCATCATGCCAGCAAAATATGTTAAAATCAGAGGCTAGCGCCCAGCATTTCTCACCAGTCAGGGGCTGTGTGTCTTCTTCCTGCACTATGGTCTCCACCTCTGGCCCATAGACCTCCTCAGCGGTTGGATAGTATTTCTTATCCTCGTGCAACACCACATCCATCCCAGGGTGGTCTTCATCATGATCCCCCATCTCATCATCGTCGTCGTCGTCATCAAGCTAAAAAAAAGGGGGGGGGGTAGTTTTGAGCTAGTATAATCCTAATGACACAACTAGGGGAGAGAAGTTTCACACAGGCAGTTTTATCACATAGCTACTATATCATCAAAGTATTCATGCATGAATACGCAGTTGTGGAAGCAAGAAAAAATACCAGAGAAATGGGCTTGGATTATAAAAGTTATGACATGGGGTGAAATGGACAAATTAACAAGAATATTAAGAGACTATGATTTAGAAGCTTTTAAGACGGAGTGGAAAAAGTTTAGAAGATATGTAGAAAAAGAGTGGAAAACAAAAGGACACTGGACAATTTTTGATAATGATTAAGTTTTAAAAAGAAGAATATAAATTGTTTTAATAGTTAAGGGTACCTTTAATATTTGTTTTTTTAAGTAAATAACACTGGCGGGGGTTAAGTAATGGGGGGAGGGATGGGTGGAAAGTAATATATGGGGTAGATAATTTTTTTAAAGTTGTAAGATATAGATACAAATAAAAATTGTTTTAACTCAAAGTATTCACGCATGAGCCATTTTATGGGAAGGGCGGGATATAAGTCATAGAATAAATAAATAAATAAATAAATAAATAAATGGGCCATCAAGGGTATATAGCATTCTAAAGGAAAATTTAATAACCTTCAGTGCAAAGCTATTCAATGTCTAGCAACAATCAACTGACACAGCACAATCGATTTATACTGCTTCCTCAGTGAAAAAGGCTTTGGACTTATTTGACTTTGTTAACAGTAACAGTAATTGTTTTCCTCTTGTTTTAGGCACACACTGAGAACCATGAATTTGAATTGCAAAATTCTTCCCATCTGAATGGTTTTCCAGAAACTGAAACTGTGAATTGCCTGGTTTTGTTTGCAACAATGCATGGAAGAAAAACAATTCTTCTATTTATAATATCCAGATTCTGTTGAGGCACTGCAAATGTACTTTTTAAACTATTTACGTTTTTTGTTTTCTCTTATTTTTAAGGTGCGCAAGGTCATACACACATTAATGCAAACACCACACAAAAAGAAATCTTGCTATTCTCACATCAGGATTTCTTTTTACGTTCTGTTGTAATCATGGCAGATAAACACACTATACATGCCTTCTGGCTGAGTATATATTACAATAGAATAATTTATTATGCAGAATCCATAATAGTTGAATCTATAAATATCTGATCTTGCCCACACAAACTCATGCCATAGTAAATGGGCTAGGTTTTAAATTTTTAAAATCTTTGCAAGAACAGTTCACTTCCTTGAAGTTAATGAAAAGGTTAATTTTTTTTAAACGTTTGAGTCCAGTGGCACTTTTAAGACCAACAACATTTTATTCAAAGGCTAATTAGATATTGCTTAGTTATCTTGACTCTCATTAGCACCTCCTGGCAACTAACCTCCCCCATATATAACATCTTAGGAAATCTGTTTCAATGTATCTAAGATGTGTGCACCTACACATACTAGGTATCACAGTTCTTGCTTATACCCAGAATTGAATTTTGTTGGTCTTGGGGGTGCCAGTGGACTCAAAACTCAGTTCTCACATCTGTTTGTTAACTCTTGTATTTGTATGCTGATTTGCTGCTGTTCACAGATTTTACCAACCACTTTAACTTAATCTCAGGTATAACCGCCCAGCTACTTATGCATTTTGACTCTAATTAGCATCTTGGCTCTAATTTCTTTCCTGGAAACTAAACCCCAACCCATGTAATGGTTGAAGACATCTTGTTTCACTGCATCTGAAGAAGCATGCATGCACACACAACTAATACCTTGAATAAAACTTTGTTTAAGATGTCACAGGATTCAAACTTTGTTTTGTTGCTTCAGATCAACACAGCTACCCATCTGAGTATTTTTTCCCCCAGGATCCTCAAAATTCAAAGCAACGCAATATAGAAATCTATTTAATTGTTTACTTAACCGTGAAAGAAACCTGGTTGATAGACTCAAGTAAAACTATTAAAAAGGCCTCTAGCACAGTTGGCAACTGCAAGACAGTTTCAGTACCTCATCAAGATCCTTTGAATCCCGGCCCATGTCGTCGTCATCATCATCAGAATCAAGTTCGGGACCTATGTAATTCCCAAACTCATCGTAGAGGTCCGTATCCATTTGGCTGGGCTTTGGGAAGAAAGGAAGCCACAGAATTAAACACATCGGTTAGAGTTTGCATTCCATATAGTTTACATCAAGCTGTATCCCAGCATTTTACTGTTGGGTTCTGCCAGTTGTTTGGTGACACTTCCATTCAGGCACTAGATAGTTGTTGTAATACTATAAAGTTATTTGTTTCTATTTTAAATTTCACACATACAATTCTTCCCCTAGTAACCTCCACAGATGCCCACCACCTGTGCGGTGTAGTGGTTAAGAGCAGCAGAACCAGGTTTGATTCTCCATTGCTCCACATGCAGCCAGCTGTGTGACCTTGGGTCAGTCACAGTTCTCTCAGAGCTCTCTTAACCCCAACTACCTCACAGGGTGTCTGTTTTGGGGAGAATAAGGGAAAGAGAAGGCAAGCTGCCCTGAGATTCCTTCAGAAAGCGAAGGCCATGGTTTAAAAAAACAACTCTTATTCTATTGTTGCACCCACTTAGCTGACATCTTGTTTTTCTCTCAGCAGCTGCTAACACATGCACTCTCTTGGTCCCTAATTAACCCAAACAATTTTCCAGGCACATCCATCTTCACAAGAATCTCTCTCCTCCAAAATTCATCCCCTCTCCACAAAAAAGGTTCAAGCCTCTTGCTCTGCCCATTTCTCTTAGCAACTCTGACCGTAATTTCTTCCTTTTTCATTCACACTCAGTCTGCTCCAGTATGCTCCCATGCTTTTACCATTTTTCTTCCCCACAGCTTTTCATCACTCTCTTCTCCAGCCCCCCTTGTTTCCCCAGCTTAATGATAATTCAGTTTTCATTTTAAAAAAACACTAGAAAACCACCACCTTTGAGAAGCATACAGCATAAACAAACAACAGGGAATATACCTAGTAGGGCAGAAGCAGAAACAATGGTTGCAAGGGATCAGGGTAGCCTGTTAATTTTTTTCTTTAAATAATTTCATTTATACCCCACTTTTCTCTCCGATGGTGACTCAGAGCAGCTTAGGTTAGGGGTGTCAAACATGCAGCCTGAGGGCCAGATCAGGCCTTCAGAGGGCTCCTATCAGGCCCCCAAGCAACTCACTGTCACCTGCTTCCCACCCCCTCTCTTGCTTCCTTCTGCATCACAGCTTGCTTTGCCAGGCTTGCTCAAACATACAGAGCAAAGCCTCGGTTTTCTCCATTGGCTGACCAGCACATGAAGCAACTAATGTACAAGAGCTTGCAATGCTCAGTCATTTCATGTTTCCCTCTGGGTCTTAGGCTCAAAGCATTGACCATGAGATTTTTGCAATGAATGTCAATATATCAAAAGCAGGTTTGCAACTTACAGATACACACATGAACAGTATACTCAAGACTGCTACAGCATACACATTGTCTCCAGATTTTAATGCAATAATTCAGAGCAAGAAGTGCCAATTACCAGAGACTGTTAAATAAACAAGAGTGCTTTCACTCTTTCAAGAGTGCTAATCTTTTAAGTATATTTTATGTTAAGTTTTTTTTAAATTGAATTTGTGTGTGTCCTTTATAAAGTTTATACCTCTGCTACCTGGCATTATATTTTATGACACAAATGACCCGGCTTGACAAGGTCAAATGAGACATAAATGTCAGATCCTGCCTTCATAACAAATGAGTTCGACGCCCCTGGCTTAGGTCATCTTCATCTCTTTCATTTTATCCACACACCAACCTTGTGAGGTAGATTAGGTTGAGAGCGTGTTACTGGCCCAAGGACACCCTGCCAGCTTCCACGGCACAAGCGAGGATTTGAATCTGGATCTCCTTAACCAAACACTCTAACCTCTACACCAAGTTGGCTCAGTAAAGGATCTGGATCTCCTTAACCAAACAGTCTAACCTCTACACCAAGTTGGCTCGACGCCCCTGGCTTAGGTCATCTTCATCTCTTCCATTTTATCCACACACCAACCTTGTGAGGTAGATTAGGTGGAGAGCGTGTGACTGGCCCAAGGACTCCCTGCCAGCTTCCATGGCACAAGCGAGGATTTGAATCTGGATCTCCTTGACCAAACACTCCAACCTCTACACCAAGCTGGCTCAGTAAAGGAAAGTGGCTCCTAATGTGGTGCAGCGGTCAGGATGCTCGGAAGGTCTGGGTTCAAATCCCCGTTCTGCTGCAAGCTCCCAGCCTAGCCTACCTCACAAGGGGACGGCAGGGATAAAAAGGGGAACTTTCTGGCAGAAGGAAAGATGAGCTTTAAAACGCATGCACGAAAGAGCCGCACTATAAAATACATACCAATAGAAAAAAATTATCTTTAAAAAATCTGTTTCTTCGCCTCTTCCTCCCTCTCCGGAAAGCGGCTCACTCGAGCCCCGCGCGCTCCTCCAACGTTCCTAGAGCAGTCGCGAGCAAGTGACGTCACCGCGACAGCGTCGTCAAAGGCCCCCGATGAGCCGGCCTCGTCCTTTTGCCTTATTATTATATTTTTCCCCCATCCTTTTTTTCTCTTTCACAGACGTATAAGTAAATAGTCCATATTTTTATCTGAGTGGACGGGCCAAAAAAAAGGATAGAAGAAGACCTTCAAGGCGGGGCGTGGAGTTCCGCCAGGAGACTACTGGGCGCCCCATCCGGCCGGGGTCCTCGGTGCTTCAGCGGCTCCTGGTTGCTATGGAAACCAACCAGCCGCGACGTCGTCGCTATGGAAACCTGAGGCCTAGTCAGAGGGAGGCTGGCTGCGAACTCCTTCTGCTCCTCTACTAGACGTAGCGTTGCCAACCTCCAGGTGAGGCCTGGCGTTCTCCTGGAAGGGGGTAGCTTGGAGAGTCAGCTCTTTTGCATTACATCCCTCCTCGAACTCTGCCCTCCCCAGGCACCGTCCCTAAGTCTCCAGGAATTTCCCAAGCCAGAGTTGGCAACTAGGGTTGCCAAGTCCAATTTAAGAAATATCTGGGGCCTTTGGGGGTGGAGCCAGGAGACTTTGGGGGTGGAGCTAGAAGACATTGGGGTGGAGCTAGAAGACATTGGGGTGGAGCCAGGAGACATTGGGGGTGGAGCCAGGAGACATTAGGGGCGGAGCCAGGATCAAGGCTGTGACAAGCATCATTGAACTCCAAAGTACAAATTGTATATATTATGTTGTAGGTGTTATTCTTAATTGTAGACTGTCTTGAAAGCAGTGGTAGAAAAACAGTATATAGCTATTTCCTTCACATGGAATCTTTCTCGAGCTTTTGGGATGTAATACCCATCAGAGATTAGGGAAATGACATTGCTGTGTACTAATAGGAGGGTAGAGAAATAGTTTGGAAGCTATGGCAAGAATAAAAGTTTGTGAGTTTGCAGAGGATGAAGCACCTTAGAGAGCTGTGGCAGAGCCAGTGCAGAGTTAATGGATTTTGCAGTGTTGGTTTGCTTCCGCTATGCTTTATTTGTACATTTGTAAATGCAACAAATATTTTAAAGACGCTGTGGCTGAGAACAGATGGGCATTTTGGGGCGGCTGGGAGGCGACCCGAATCGGACTGGCGCAAAAAGAGCAGTTCGGGAGCCTCCACACACTTACCCGCATGCCGCCCGCCTCCGGTCCATCAGGCGGCTTGGCGCCTCCACACAGGAAGGCAACCCCGAAGCCAGATTCCTCTTTGTTCCCCCTCGGGGGAAGCGCTGATGCGCACAAGCGCTCCAGCGCTCTCATTAGGCTCTTAAAAAAAACCAACCAGAAACAGCTTTGTGTGGCTTGGCAGTTACACAATGCCAAGCCGCCTCACTTGCGCCCCTCCCCTTCCAGACAGCGGGGAGGCGACTACCAGCCGGCTCAAATATTTGCAACCGCTTTCAAAGGACGGGATGAGTGCGGGCTGGGGATGCCCAGCAGATGTTTCTGTGTGGAGGGATTATTTGGGCTGACTTCAGAGGCGTCTCTGAGTCGGCCCAAAGTGCCCATCTGTAATCAGCCTGTCTTCATGCTTAAATAAGAAATGTGGGCAGCCGTGTTGGTCTGAAGCAACAGAACAAATTTGGAGACCAGTAGCACCTTTAAGACCAACAGAGTTTTATTGAGAAAGCACACAAAGGCTTACATTCTCAATACAGCTTTGTTGGTTTTAAAGGTTCTATTGGACTCTGACTTTGTTCTGTAAGTCTTCAGTACTTCTTCATTCAAAGAAGACTAGACTTTGTCACGATGCCTTTGAAACTTCTCATTGCTTTGGGAAGCAGGGAGCATGTAACAGTAAGCTTCCGTTATTGCTAGAATGATTTGATCTTCCTTCCTTCCTTTCTCAAATTAATGATTTTACTCTCAAAAGAATATTTGGGAGATCTGCCTGGTCTATGAAATAAACAAAGACTGTTGTTTCGGATGAGACATTAACGGCATTGTTCCTTGGTTCCAGGCATGATAGATTTTCAAGCTTTGGAAAAAGAGCTGCAAGAAGCTGTGACTGCTGATGAGAAGTACCAGAGAGAAAATGATGCCAAGTTCCGAGCAGTGCGCCAGAAAGTGGCATCTTATGAAGAATTCAGGTTTGCTTGAAGTCTGCTGTTGACTTGCCCCATAGACAGAACTGTGATGAAATTCAGTAGGTCCTCAGTGAACATAACATAAGAACATAAGAGAAGCCATATTGGATCAGGCCAATGGCCCATCCAGTCCAACACTCTGTGTCACACAGTGGCAAAAAATTTTATACATACACACACACTGTGGCTAATAGCCACTGATGGACCTCTGCTCCATATTTTTATCTAAACCCCTCTTGAAGGTGGCTATGCTTGTGGCCGCCACCACCTCCCTTGGCAGTGAATTCCACATGTTCATCACCCTTTGGGTGAAGAAGTACTTCCTTTTATCCGTTTTAACCTGGCTGCTCAGCAATTTCATCGAATGCCCACGAGTTCTTGTATTGTGAGAAAGGGAGAAAAGTACTTCTTTCTCTACTTTCTCCATCCCATGCATTATCTTGTAAACCTCTATCATTTCACCCCACAGTCGACATTTCTCCAAGCTAAAGAGTCCCAAGCGTTTCTCTTAATAGTTCAGACAAATTTTCTTCATATTTAGGAGCCACCTCAAAAATTTAAGAGCCCGACTTATTTTTCAGCCTTCAGGCTTTAATGAGCCTACTTTTTCTTTATTGATGCCACAGAATTTCAGAATAAATCTGCCTGTTCCTTAGCTGAGATCCTTAGATAATATGCTGAGTACAGTGGTACATGCCCTTCTGGTATATCCTTTGTATGGTAACCTCAGAAGGTATTATATTTCACCAAGTTTGCCAGTTCGTTCTGATATAAATCCTTATGATCTAGTTACAGATCAACTTGCTGAACCCAACAAAAACTCTAGCAGTTGCAAAATCTGTTTACTCCTTTTGTCCGTTGGGTGATCCATGTTTCATAAAGCTTTCATTGGATAAAAGGAAAAGTAAAGGCAGTCCCCTATGCATGCACCAGTCGTTTCTGACTCTGGGGTGACGCTGCATCACAACATTTTCACAGCAGACTTTTTACAGGGTGGTTTGCCATTGCCTTCCCTAGTCATCTACACTTTCTCCCCAGCAAGCTGGGTACTCATTTTACTGACCACAGAAGGATGGAAAGCTAAGTCAACCTTGAGCCGGCTACTTGAACCCAGCTTCCGCCAGGATCGAACTCAGAGCTTGGACTGCAGTACTCTGCACCACGGGCTTTGGATAAAAGAAAGGATAGCATAAAACCTTGTCTTAAATTCTTCATTGTTTATTCTCATTTTTAAAGGTGTAACAAACGTGTAGTGTATAAATAAACATGCGGTAACCCTAGCTGTCATCACAATAAAGAGCTCACGTCTCCTTCACATAAATAGATTTTGTACTTCTCCAAGAGGCACATATGCTAAATGACTGATTAAAATACTGTGTGCCATAATGAAATTTCTTGGCACCTGGGTTTTGTTGACCCTTGAATTAAGTAGAAGAGCGGCTTAAATAAGAAATGTGTATCTGCTGAAACTCTTTCTGGAAATTCAGCATTGTGATTGTACATTCTATAGAGAGTCCTCCTCTGTTGCCTGCAGGGATATTGTTTTAGCTTCACACTTGAAGCCTCTGGAGAAAAAAGACAACATTGGAAATAAAACAAAGGTATTGTGGAACTGCTGTGCAAGTAAAGCAAGCTACACACAGGAAAGCAGAGTGGAGCTGCCCCAGGTGAGAGCACTTAGTGTTTGGTATCCTGAGTTCTTTTTGTGCTGCTCTTGTTTCTCAAGACATTCTTTAAAATTCCTTGTCTTGCATTGTGAGATAAATTGGAGGGAGAGTTTGGATGGGACAGACTTCCCCCCTCCCAGTATGGAGACCTCCCCAAGTCAAAGGCTGGCCATTCGTTTCACTTGTGAAATTCCCTGTACTTTTTTATAACAACAGTGGTGGTGTACAATCCTGAAACTCTCGTCTTATTTCAAAAATGTGTTTCTAGATCTTCAATTAAACCAGGAAGCTGAGAAAACAAAAGAGGAAGAAAAAAAAATTGGGGGGTAATTTTTAAATATGTTACTGGAATCTGAAAATACAATTTTAACGAATCTCAAAAAATAAGATCAAAATCACTAAAAAATTTCAGCTTCTGTTGATTTTTTTAGAGGCAATTTTTTTTCTCTGCCTCCTGATTTACATTGTCACACAAACCAGATTAATATTTACAGTTATTTCTGAGGGCAGCATTTGAGTGGAGATTTTGTAGAATTCCTTGAAGTACAATTTTCTGTTCATCCGCTGGTCTTAAGGAACTCCTTATAGGACACACCACATAGGACACAAGAATTGATTCTTAATTCAAACGATAATTCCAGTGGCCTTTAATATAACCACCACCAAAATCTCAGATTTCCCCCTGTCGTTTGGGAGGCACGTTGTAACAACTTGCCAGCCTGTCCTCTGTTAGCCTGGCTCTCTTTGACAGTTTACCCCCTTGGGACCCTGCTATTATAGATAAGATCATCCTACTAATCAATTGCCTAAAGGCAGGCAAGGATGTTGGGCCAGATTACATTCCTTCCAACTTGGTTAAAACTGACCCTTCCTGGTGGACCGCAGTTATAGAATCATGGAATCATAGAGTTGGAAGGGACCTCCAGGGTAATCTAGTCCAGCCCCCTGCACAATACAGGAAACTCACAAATACCTCCCCCTAAATTCACAGGACCTTCATTGCTGTCAGGTTGCTGAATTAGTCATAGTGGTAGATGCATATGGGAATATCCTCTACCAACAGAGGCAGGCTGTTGCTACACTGTTCCACACAAACGGGAAAACTAAGGATCCCACAGAAACGATCCAGTTAGCCTCTTATCTATGTTAGAAAAATTGCGTGCTACTTGTGTAGTCCTAAAAATGGAAACACAGATCGAGAACTCTTCTTTTATGAGACCTGAACAAATTGGCTTTAGAATTCAAGTGATGGCATTGTCTTTTGGAGAAAGGATTTCTTGGTGCAGAATCTGAAGAGTTTAGCATAGAACGCTATCATCCATGTCTAAGCGGTACAATTTTTGTAGGCACACAGCTGCTACAAACAGTATCCCTTTTCAAGAATGGAAGTATATGTCTTCACCCAGTGGCTTAGGTAGTGGGGCAGTATTCACACGGTTTGGAACTTCTGACACTTTTCTTACCTTCCAGGAGTTGCAGCAACTTCCAGAGACTTCATCAGAGTTCTACAGAGATTGGCGCAGATGCATGAAAAGCAGCCAAGAACAGTACCGGTTCCTTCTTCAACTTGGGCCTCAGAAACTCGGCCAGATCTTCCAAGCAGATGTTGCTTTTGGCCTCCTCGGGGAGTTCCTAACAGTGCTCAGTGAAAACATTAGTGTCGAAGACCGGGACTGTGTCTTGGAAATCTTAGAGAGTCTTTCAGGCACCAAACGCTTTGGACTGAACGCAGAGCTTCTGAGCAGGCAAGAGAAGGAGAGTTGCAGGAATTTGTTTGAGAAACTACAAAGGATGGAGGCAGACCTTACGTGTTTGTCCGAATTTGTACATGAAGAAAGTACCACGGTTACCCAAGCTAGCTGCCAGAGCGAGGGGTCAGCTGAAAGAAAACTGATGGAACTGATGCAACTTTACCGAGTCCCCTGAATGAGTCTGAGCTTGTTGCATCAACCGCCCCACCCACACAAGGAAGTTGTGTGCGGCTTGGGGAGGATAGGAATACCCACCACAGACATCTCTTTCCAAGCCTCATTGAAACAAATGGGAGAAGTACACTTCCTTGCAAGCTTTCTTGTGCATGTGCTGTTTGTTCCCATGAGGCTTGTGTGGGCCATGGGCCCATTTCTGATCTGGTGCTTGCTTCTTGTCTCTGCTTGGGTGAATTCTGCCACCTCCACCCAGGCAGATAGTCCACTTCATATGGTGAGCAACTGATTTAAGGCTTATCTGCTTTTGAGGTCGGTTCTGCTACTATGATTTTCGCATTTGTCATGTCCTATGTCTTTCTCTCTCTCTCTCTCTCTGTTCTGTCTTGAACTCAAAAGGGTGTGCCCCTAACCAGTCTGCAGTTCCAAACCTCATTGGACACAATCACATTCCAAGCAATAATAAAGGTGTGAGCAGATGCAAAGATGTCTGAGCAGGTGCAAGGTGTCTTTCCCTCACAAACGAGTTCTCACCACACCAGCCCTTTATGTTGGAGATAGGGAAGTGGGCTTCTAGACAAGAGGGCAAAGTTCCATAGCATAAGCCCTGTGTTCTGTCCTAGGTGGGGGACAGCAGGGGCAGGGGAGTGGGTGGCTTGTCTGGTGTGTTTTCTGGACGAATTAGCCAATGTCCAGAAGATTGAGGGGCAAGCTTTTGAATGACACAGAACTCTTCTTCAGGCACAACACACTGAAGTCAACATTAACCCATTCAATGTAGTGTTACATGCCTACGTTATAGTTTTATTTATTTCTTTTCTCCAGCATGTGGGAAATCAAAGTGGCTTACAAAGGTTGAAAATCTAAGCAGAACAACAAACATCCAAATGGTAGATGAAACTTTTAGTCACCACACAGCCAGAACTATCAACCAGCCAGTCAAGCAAGTCAGAGAATAAACTCAGTAATGTACTTTCCATTCTCTGTTGTTTCATCCAACCGTGCACTGCTTCCTGAACAGCTGGAGGGTGGGGAATCCTCCTCATCTCTGGGTGGCCACAGTAAAAGCCCAGGCCATTCTTGCCACCCGAGAGGATAAAGGGAGGTGCCGTGCAGATTAAGCATTCTTTTAGAAAGGAAGGAACAGGAAAATTTAAAGAGGGCTTTGACTGACTGGATCACAGTGCCTGGCCATACAGTGAAAAATCCTTCCAAGCTAATGCCAAAGGCCTACGATTCCAACTATATTGCAGCGTACCTGTCAATCTCATTGGATTCTCTGGTTTGGTACAGCTGGGAATCTTTACCTCAAATAGCAGAATGCTTAAATCTAACCGTGCAGGAAAGCGCTGGTACTGAGTGGTGCTAGCGAACCTACACAGAGCCCTTTTGTCAATTTCAAGCGAATGAGAAATGCTTATTAAAAGGAACTACATTTTAGATGGTGCAGGTGAGAGACAGAAATAGATTACCTATTCTCGCTAGCTGGATGCTGCTGAACGCCTGTCCAGCCTCCATGGTGCAAGGTGGAGAGGAAACCTTTGTGTGCAAGTTAGAGGAAGCGTGTGAGAGGGGGGAAAGGAAACTGCTCCCTACGAATGATCAGTCTACACATCAAAAGTGCACAGAGGCTGAAGAGTGAACAGGAAGGAAACCCATGGAGTGCCCTGGCTCTAAACATTTATCTGGTAAAGGTTTTAATGTTATCGTACATCACCCAGAGCCCTGCAGCAGTAGGAACTAGGTGATTCACACATCTAAATAATAATAATACCTCCCCCCACCACAGAGGACAGGACCTTCTAACAAATCTTTAAGACCACATGGAGTTCAGAACACCTTGTAATGTAGAGAATAATAGGTCTTGGAAAACAGGCTAGTTGTTACATTGATGATGAAGAAGAAGAAGATATTGGATTTCTATCCCGCCCTCCACTCCGAAGAGTCTCGGAGCGGCTCACAATCTCCTTTACCTTCCTCCCCCCACAACAGACACCCTGTGAGGTAGATGAAGATATTGGATTTATATCCCACCCTCCACTCCGAAGAGTCTCAGAGCGGCTCACAAGCTCCTTTACATTCCTCCCCCACAACAGACACCCTGTGAGGTAGATGAAGATATTGGATTTATATTCCACCCTCCACTCAAGAGTCTCAGAGCGGCTCACAATCTCCTTTACCTTCCTCCCCCCCAAAACAGACACCCTGTGAGGTAGATGAAGATATTGGATTTCTATCCCGCCCTCCACTCCGAAGAGTCTCAGAGCGGCTCACAATCTCCTTTCCCTTCCTCCCCCACAACAGACACCCTGTGAGGTAGATGAAGATATTGGATTGATATCCCGCCCTCCATTCCGAAGAGTCTCAGAGCGGCTCACAATCTCCTTTCCCTTCCTCCCCCACAACAGACACCCTGTGAGGTAGATGAAGATATTGGATTGATATCCCGCCCTCCACTCCGAAGAGTCTCAGAGCGGCTCACAATCTCCTTTCCCTTCCTCCCCCACAACAGACACCCTGTGAGGTGGGTGGGGCTGGAGAGGGCTCTCCCAGCAGCTGCCCTTTCAAGGACAACTTCTGCCAAAGCTATGGCTGACCCAAGGCCATGCCAGCAGGTGCAAGTGGAGGAGTGGGGAATCGAACCCGATTCTCCCAGATAAGAGTCCGCGCACTTAACCACTACACCAAACTGGCTCTCCTCATTTTGATGTGACAAAATGAGTGGGGCAGCTCCTGAGAACACAAGATTTGACCTTGCACATTTTTGCAATGCATTGAGTTGTAGCAGGGAGCTTAGAGAAGCAGATGCACAGTTGCACTAACTCTGCCCCTCGCTAGCAAAGGCTGGTAGCAAGCCTGCATTCCATAAACATCTATATGCAAGAAGAGTAGGTTTTTATGTCCCACTTTTCTCTACCGTAAGGAATGTCAAAGCGGCTTATGATCACATTCCCTTCCTGTCCCCACAACAGATACCTTGTGAAGCAGAGGAGGCTGAGAGAGTTCTGAGAGAACTGCGACTTGTCCAAGGTCACCCAGCGGGCTATGTGGAGAGGAGGAGTTGGGGAATCAAGCTCAGTTCTCCAGATTAGAGTTTGCCTTCTTACCACACTGGCAGCGAATGACTTACCCAGAAGTTATTGCACAAGTAGAATCATTATAAGCAGTAACTGCAGAGCACTGGCATTAATGTAGCGCAGGGGTCCTCAAACTACGGCCCGCGGGCCAGATGCGGCCCGCTGAGGACGTTTATGCGGCCCGCCGGGTTATGGCAAAATCAGACCGGAAGTGACGTTCGGCCTAAACTCGCGTTAGCAACGCACACTTCCGGCACTGGGCTGAGGCGGCGGAGACAGAGTGTGAGGTGATACCGAGGTGAGGTGAGTTCCCAGGCTGGGGTGTGTGGTGTGGGGAAGGGAGAGAGATGCAGAAGACGGAGAACTGACGGCCCGCGGCCTTGTACAGTAATGGCAGTCCGGCCCTCCAACAGTCTGAGGGACAGTGAACTGGCCCCCTATTTAAAAAGTTTGAGGACCCCTGATGTAGCGTATCTCATTTATACAGTCACACATCATTAGAGAGAGAGTAAACTTCAGGGATCGTTATTCCATTCAAGTAGCAACAAGCCTTTAAAGTGAAGCTGCTGGATTAGAATTCATTAAGAGGTTTCACATAATCCCCCTTCCAGGGCTGAACAAAAATGTGGGGTTCTCATCGTAATTCATGTTAATTTAGGGTTGCCAGCCCTCCCCCCCCTCCCGCAGCTGCTAGCAGGAGATGGGAGGGATAAGGTTGCCGTTTCAGGTTGGTAAACTCCTGGAGATTTAGGCCTGGGGCCTGTAAAGTCCCCTTTGCAAAGTATAATATAATGGGTTCAATGCAATGAAGAGGCGAGGTGGAAGTGATCATAACTCTTTATTAGGTACAGCATAGTATAGGGCTGCACTCAGAGACTGACTAACTGAGCCAAAGAGGCCAACTATATACAACTCAGGATTCCCGTGCAAGTACGTGATTGGATCATTCAAACCAGCAGAGGGCCCGTGATTGGAGCAGGGCAGCAGGGATTTGGATCCTGCTGCCCGTTGTTCCCGAGTCCCCAAGCTCAGTCCTTATGGCTCCGATGAGCCAGGCAGGAACACTCAAATAAGTCTTCACTAAATGAGAAGGGAGCACTCCCTGGAGAAGACCCTGATGCTGAGAAAGACAGAAGGCAAAAGAAGAAGGGGACGGCAAAAGATGAGATGGCTGGACAGTATTCCTGATGTAACAGACACGAATTGGAGCAGACTTCGGAGGATGGTGGAAGACAGGCGGGCCTGGCGTGACTTTGTCCATGGGGCCACAAAGAGTCGGACTCGACTGTGTGACTGAACAACAAAAGGTCTGCATACACAACACAAAGCACCCATTTTCTCCAGGTGAACTGATCTCTGTAGTCTGGAGATGAGCTGGAATTCTGGGGGATCTCCAGGTCCCACCTGGAGGCTGGGATCTCTACGTTTACTGTCTTAGGAAAACTGGTCCTCCTCAGCTGCTAGAGGCAATAAGTGACCCTATTACACTAGACAAATGCCAAGTGACTTCGATTGGGTATGGTCTCTGTATTTTTCTTCTTTTTTGGTTAAAAAAGAGAGAGTGTGTGTATACGTGCCCGGAAGTCATGGTGACCGACCCCTACTGGAGGCATGGAGAATATTCAGAGAGATGGCTGAATAAAGCCTGCCCAACTTTCAGCTCTGCTTTTCCAGGAAGCCATCCAAGTACTAGCCAGAGTTGATGCTGCTTAGCTTCTGTTGTGTCTTACAATTCAATCCGGAAGCACGGCACAGCGCACGCTACAGAGGTGACCAGAGGAAGTCCCCTGTTCACTGGATGTAGCGGCGAAACTACTCCGCCAATTAAGATCTGCGGCGTGGAAGTTTAACTGGCCAGGATTGGACCTGGCCAGACGGAGGGTTGATCCGGGGTTTGTATATAAAGCGGGACCCGGCCCGCGTTCGCCATCTTTGTGATGTACCATCTAATAAAGTATGTTGCCTTCAACACGTCTCGTCTCCCAGTACGTTACAGCTTCCGAGATCTTACAAGATCGGGCTTGGCTGGGCTATCCAGGTCAGGGCGTCTCTGTTCTTTTCTTGATTACAGGTGTATTTGTCACAGTTGCATGTAGCCCTGTACTTCCTGCATTGTATCCCCCTACAGTTTGCTTTCTCACAATTAGGGAGGATCCACCGAATGCATATGACAAAGTCCACCTGTCAAGCATGGCTAATTCTGATCAATAACTAATGGTTTTAGGGCCTGACTAAAAGCGGACCTGGGTAGGATTCCAGAGAACCAAATGTTAGTTTATTATTCTTTCCTGGCTCTTCTCTTGCTTTATGACTGTTAATTAGAGGGAACAAAGCAATCAGCACCTTCCCATGAATTCTCCTCTGGGAGGATGAGCCATCTGGGCATTGCAAGGCCAAATGCCTGATAATGCCCTGGGAATGTATGTAGTTTTGATATTCTATGTGTGAACGCTCCCCTGCTTCCCCTCCCATAGGAATCCCTTTGAAGTGTGTCTTAAAAGTTGTGTATCAACATATCGGTTTCATTCTTCTCAAGCAACGGTCTATCAATAAACGTAGTCTTTGTATCAACTTCGACTCGTCATTGAACCCGCATGCTTGACACCACCCCCAGGAAATGTTTTTGGATTTAATTTAACACGGTAACTTTCAGCTTAGTAAGCACATCCATTGAAGTTCCTGGCCTCTCTAGTTAACGTGTCTTAGGCAGAAGATATTGGAGAAGACTCATCTCTGGCGAAGGTCCTGGAGAACTGCTGCTTGTCAGAGTCTGGCAAAGCTATATTGACAATGGTCTCCTTCATATATTCCACCGGCCGTTTGGGCTGTTTACTGTTCCATCCCAGAGCTGGGCTTCCATTCTAGAACTTGAGTTGAAGTCTAGAACTCGTGATGGGTCTCTTCTACCCAGTGTGGAACCTTCTGGGTGACCTGATTGCTTCAAGAACCAAATGGCTTCAGCAGGGCTGGTTGGAATTACCATGATCCTTCACACAGCTGATGTCCTCCATGCCTTCGCCATCATGGAGAAGGAAGATGTGTTCAAGAAGACTCCTTGCCCAGCCTTTCTGATGTATGAGAACGCCGCCTACCTGGCTGATATGAGCTTTGAGCTGCCTTGCAACTGCAAGCCAGAACAGGTCCCCTCCGTGGTGTGGTACTTCCAGAAAAGCCTGGGCAGTCATCAGAGCAGAGTCTTGACGGACCTTGATGGCACGTTGATTGTGGACTCCAGCTCAATCAAGGTGGAAAGCGACATGCTCCGGCGCTTCAGCATCAGGATGTTCAGCCTCATTGTCTTCCGAGTCCAGGTCGAAGATTCGGGGCACTATATTTGTGGCACAAAGCGAGGGGACTTCTTCTACGGCTACGACGTGGACGTGCAGCCTTCGAAGGGCATAGACGTTGCCTTTGCAGACAGCAATCAGCACCCCCAGGATGACCACTATGAAACACAATTCACGGTCTCCACCATCTTCTGGGACTGGACTAAGTGTGACCGTTGCGATGTCAGAGGTGAGCAGCGAAGAATCGGTCTTTGCTACGTGAAGAGCTCCTACCTGCTCCGGCGGTACCGCACGACCACAGCCGAGGTCGCCTCCTGCGGCTCTCGCTCCATCCCGAAGGAGTTCCAGAGCGTCATCCGGCACAGGAAGCCCGAGGTTGTCATCCGAAGTTGCATGAGGCCTTGCGGAAAGAAAAAGGCCTCCCAGAAAGGAGAAGCCTCCATCTCGGATGTCATCTCGAAGCTTGGGGAGAAGCCGTGGCTTCCTGATGTGCCTCTTCAGTTCCATAAGCAGCCCCTCGGCAGTGGGGTGATCATCGCTTGCCCCGGAGCCAGGCCAGAACATGCCGTGGCCTGGGACAAAGACTCCGCTCGGCTGTATTTCACCAGGTACCTCACTGGGGTCAACAGGAGCATGAGGGTCTTCATCGATCACGGAAACCACCTGCACATTCGGTTTGCCCAGCTGAGTGACCGAGGCACATACTACTGCTGGCGAGAGGGGCAAATGGTGGCTGGATTCCGGCTCTCCGTGGTCTATGAGAGTCGCCGCAGACGACGTCTGGATGATCCCGAGGCGCTGTATGCAGTCAAGGTCATTGCCGTAGGCTACGTCCTCATCACCGTAGTGTTTGCTGCCATCCACGTCGTCCGCTGTTGCCTTTATGCCTTCCGATGCACAGCGATGGAATAGCATCGCCGAGCAAAGCAGACACGGACTAAGAGTGGTTAGCAAATGGAATGACGCCGGCTGGTCAAAGAATGAATTAACTAGCTAGCCCGCTGAGATTAAATAAATGTATATATTGTAGACTCTTCAATGACAGCCAGTTTGGTGTAGTGGTTAAGTGTGTGGACTCTTATCTGGGAGAACCGGGTTTGATTCCTCACTCCTCCACTTGCACCTGCTGGAATGGCCTTGGGTCAGCCATAGCTCTAATAGAGAGCCAGTTTGGTGTAGTGGTGAAGTGTGCGGACTCTTATCTGGGAGAACCGGGTTCGATTCCCCATTCCTCCACTTGCACCTGCTAGCATGGCCTTGGGTCAGCCATAGCTCTGGCAGAGGTTGTCCTTGAAAGGGCAGCTGCTATGAGAGCCCTCTCAGCCCCACCCACCTCACAGGGTGTCTGTTGTGTGGGGAGAAGATATAGGAGATTGTAAGCTGCTCTGAGTCTCTGATTTAGAAAGAAGAGCGGGGTATAAATCTGCAATTCTTCTTCTTCTTTTACGAAATTCTGAAGTTTGGGTCTAGTTGCTCTTAAGCGCTGTACAGTTTAATATATGGAAGGCCCTATTCTTTGTCAGAGGGAACGTTAGGGTTGCCAATCCCCAGGTGGGGACAGGGGATCTCCCAGTTTGAAGGCTCTTCCCCTGGTTTGGGAGGGGGGGGCACTCCATTATTCCCTATGGAGACCAATTCCCATAGGATACAATGGAGAATTGATCTACAGGTATCTGGGGCTCTGGAGGATGGTTTTTGGGGTAGAGGCACTAGATTTGCTGCATAGCATCTGCTGCCTCTCCTCAAAACACCCTCTAAGTTTCAAAAGGATTGGACCAGGGGTCCAATTTTATGGGCCCCAAAAGAAGGCGCCCCTATCCTTCATTATTTCTAATGGAGGGAAGGCATTTAAAAGGTGTGCTGTTCTTTTTGTGATGGTCAGAAGTCCGTTTGGAGTTCAGTTATGCTTGTCACAAACTTGGCTCCTGGCTGCGCTCCCAATGTCTTCTGGCTCCACCTCCAAAGTCTCCTGGCTCCACCTCCAAAGTCCCCAGGTATTTCTTGAATTGGACCTGACAACCCTAGGGAAAGTTAATCTTTTAAGATTTTTCTTCCAATATGGGATTGTCCTTATTGCATTTGTTGGCAAAGTAATTGAACGCAGCAACTGTGCACAACCTGATTAAAGAGTAGAAATGGTTTATTTAGGAATTCGCATTCTTGATATGAAAGAGGAGAGACAGAGATAGGTCTGATAGCTAGAAGGGGCAATAAAATATACTGGTTCCGTTTTCCTGCTTTTTGATCTCTGAACCATTTGGTGACAGTCCAGGCTCTGACCTATAGGAATGCAGGTTGATGCCCACATCCAGCTCCGCACATCGCATTGCCACTGCCGGATGACATGCTGCCTGAGTTCAACTCAGCTCACCCTGAGCTATGGGAATCCTGGGTCAAACGACTCAAATACTACCTCGTGGCCCACTGTATTATATAAATGTTCTGCGCTTTCACATTTTCCAGAAGTTCTACGTCTCTGCGCCTGTGCTGGGTCAGTAATCAACCGGTGTGTGTTGAGAGTGAAAAATGGCTTTGCTCAAGGCCCATTTGAGTTGCCACAAAACAGTTCCTGTAAGAGGCAGAGCCAGCCACAAAACAGCTGCTGCCACAGCTCACCTTCAGTCCCACAACAAAGGCCCTTGTACTGTGGAGGCAGCTGCAGGGCCTGGAGATCTCCCGCTTTTACAACTGATCTCCAGCTGGCAGAGATCAGCTCCCCTGGAGAAAACGGCTGCTTGGAAGGGTGGACTCTATGGAACATTGTACCATGCTGAGCCCCGCCCCCTCCCCCCCCAAACCTCACCTTTTTCTAGATCCATCCCCAAAATCTCCAGGTGTTTTTCAACACAGACCAGGCAACCCAACTTTCAGGCCTCTGGTCATTTCACACACACAGATGAAGATAATAAGGCCGAGGCCAATGGTGCATGTTATGTATCGAACTTTACGCATGATGGGAAACTTTCGCCGGCAACCGCGAGAACGCTAGCAATGCGATATTTCCGTCGGAGATCTGGACTACTTTAAAGTCACCAATGAGCGGTCAGGGTGCAAAATTTGACTGCCGTGATTTGGTATGGGAAACTGTGGAAAGGTTCTTCTGCATGCTCATAAGCGGGGACTTAGTATGTAGTTACCAATAAAGCCAGTTGGCCCTGGATCAAGCCAGGGCCATAGTCAAACAGAGACTACAAGACATTGAGAGACAGAATGATATTGCCAAGGTTCCGGATTATCTAGCTCCCCCTCAAAGGAGATATGTGTTAGCTCCAGCCCCCTATCTCTCAGCTCTAACAATACCATCCCACAGAAGGGCCTTTTCTATGGCCCGTTGTAATATCTTTCCTTCAGCAGTCGTTGAGGGCCGCTTTAGAAAGGTGCCTATGGCTGAGCGGGTTTGTCCTTGCGGTGCAGATAAAGTGGAAACGATTGACCATGTTTTGTTTGGGTGTGGCCTATACCCTGGCATACGAGCCAGGTACATTTATTCTTTGTTGGAGGGATGTCTCGGGTTTTCTGATTTCAAAAACAGAAATACGCTGTTATCAGATTTTAACCCCCATTTCACAATTAATTGTGCCAAATTTATTGCGGCAGCTAGGAGAATTCGTGAGGATTATGTAAAGAAGGGGTCCTGAACTGACTGTTTTTTGAATATTTCCAAACTTGTGTTTTATCTTTTCTTAAATGCCTCAGTACTCTGTATACCATCACAAATGCTACTGAAACGGATATAAATACAGAGACCATGCATAAAGTTGCCAACTTTTGTTCCCATGCAATCAAATTGCATTTTATGGTTCTTACAAGTTAATGTCGAGGTAACAGATTGTAATTTTAACCAGTGTATTCGAATTAATATTTTTTCTGAAGCTGTATAATTTTTAAATTTTTTATTATATGTACTATATTTATTAAACTAGAGGATGTTTGACCACGACTGTATTATTTGTCATATCTCATTATTCATACTAATGTCCTATATTTTATTTTCACATTTATTTTTTAAATATCTCACGTTTTACCTATTGAGGTCCATCTTGATTTTTACAATTTTTCTGTGGTTGTTGTTGGCCTGCATTGTGCTGTGTATTTGGTCATGGACCGTAATAAAGCAAACTGAACTAAATAAAGCCAGTTCTGTGTGAACTCCAGACGTATCGAAATCAGTATTTAACAGCGCAAGTAAAGTAAAACATTGTGTTTTATTACTCAGTTAAAAGTCCAGTCAGACGTGTAACTTAACTATAATAACTGTAACTGTTAGAATGTAGTTGCTTGACATGACTAACCCCATATTGCATCTTACTGTACCATATCGGCTGCCCCTACTAAACGTGAGAACAGCAACATGTATCCTTCCTCAAAGCAATTCTTAACCGCAAGGAGAAGAATTTCACACTAGACCTAAAACCATCTGGGCCTTTGAAGTTAGCATATTCAAGGAGATCAGGGGGAAGCTTCCTGGGAGAGAGATAAGAGGAGTATGGGAAGTGCCGACTGTCTCCAAGGGTGTGAGAATGCTGTATTGTTTCCTCTCTTTGAAATGTACAAAAAGGCAAGGCTTCGGCCTGCCCGTTATCAAACTCAACTCGTTACTCTGCTAAGACTGTGTGTTCTCAAATAAATGGATTAATTTTGCAACGTTATGATCCGACTCTGTTTGAAGTTCCACGTCCTGACAAGTCCTTTATTAAGCATAATTTTTACTTTACTTTTGCACCACTGGCCTTGGCCTTCAAAAGTCTCTTAGCGACTGGCGCAGTCCTTTCCCACCCCCCTCTGTTCACACACACACATTCTCATGCTCCCCCTTTCTCACAGCACATTCCATTATCAGCAATGAAAACCAATCCTATTTATTAGTAGGTTTATTGAGAAGCATCCAATGTTGGCATCAAGAGAGGCGATCTCTGGACAAGGCACGGTCTAGTGTCTAAACTGCTGCTTGGAGAAGTCAACAATGCTATTTGAAGGAGGCAGAAGAAGAGCTGGGCCCCCAAGAACACTGCATTGACAAGCCTGAAGGCAGCTTGAGATTTGCTTCCTTGCCTCTTGCCAGCGTGGGCACGTTTGGTGTGGCTGCTGCAGATGATCCAGCTGTTGGTGGGCCATGGGAGGGAAGCGCTGGAAGGCAGGCAAGTTCTCCTAGCTAGCATCCTACAGCTACAGGCGAGCTCCTCTACTGGGCGGCTGCTGCTTTCACGCCACCTCCTTGTGCTCCTGTGTGGACTCCTTGATCACCTGCAGGCAGAAGGAGGAGAAGGAGAAGGCGCTCACTGCAGAAAGCCACTTGTGAGGTCGTAGCTGACAATGGGGGGTAAAAACGGATCCGAGTAAACAATCCGCTAGGGATGCCGGCCTCCTCCAAGGTGGCATCTGGGAATCCTCTGGAATTACAATTCATCTGGAGAAAACAGAAGCTCTGGACCATGGGCGCTTTGGCATTGGACCCCACCCCATGGCGGTCCCTGTTCTCCCCAGGCTTCACCCCCAAATCTCCAGGAGTTTCCCAACCTGGCAACCTTAAAATCAGCACTCAGTCATTTTGGCCATTTCCCCAAAATTTTGCATTCAGAAAATGTCAATTTCCTAGTGTTTTTTTTTTAAAAAATTCATAATGTGAGGTCAGCCTAAATAGACGATAACTAGAAACAGCGGTCCAATGTCACTAGATTTGGGGTATGGGTTGTCAACTCCAAGTTGGGAACCTGGGAATTTGGGAGTGGAGCCTACGGAGGGTGAGGGTTGAGGGGGGATCTCCGTGGGATATCATGCTGTAGAGCCCAGCCTCCAAAGTGGCCATTTTCTCCATGGGAACAGATCTCTATTCTCTGGAGAAGAGCTGTAATAGCAGGAGAGCTTCAGGCCCCACCTAGAGGCTGGTCAAGGGAGAGAGGTCACTTGTAGGCTAAAGACAGCACAACCAGTTATAGTGACCGAATATCGAAGAATGTATTGAAACAAAATCATACAAATATGTTCAACAGAGGACTAAATAGCAATAACTTCCCCAGCTTTTGCCTCTGGTTTGAGCACCGTCTGCTAGAAAAGGATTCGAATAATCAAGTCGACCTCCTGTTCGTTGGGACTCCTTGGATGGAACTGTGAAACTTTTGGGGAATGGTTATTGCAATTTAGTCTTCTATTGAACATACTGGTATGATTTTGTTTCAATACATTCTTAGTTATTTGGTCGCTATAACTTCGGTTGTGCTGTCTTTACCCACCTGGAGGCTGGCAGCTTTGCTTCTGTTCCTCCTCACGGGGTTGCTAACCCTAAATTGGGAAATCCCTGGAAATTCAAGGGTGGAGTCTAGGGAGGGAGGAGTTTCAGAAGGGAAGGGAGGTCAGCAGGAAGGTGATGCCCCCTAGAGTCCACCCTCCAATGCAGCCGGGGGAGCTGATCTCTGTCGTCAGGAGATCTGCTGGAATCCCAGGAGATCTCCCGGCACCAGCTGAAGGTGGCAACCTTACAGCTCTCTACTGTTAATAAGTAGCATGGGGGGGGGAGAGCAATTAAATTCTGGCCCCCAGTGGATGCTTTTTAAAGCTAAAGGGGGATCCAGTTGTAGTTTGACTTGGAATGTTACATCCACATAACTGTAGTTACAGGATGCAGTTTCTTCCCTCCTAAGCGAAAGCGAAGTAGTAGGAGATGCCTGGAAAATGCACTAGCAGCAGATAAGAGGTTTAAGTCCCAGCTACTCCCCCCCCCCCCATCCTTTAGCCATGACTGGCACTTGCCCAGGAGAAGAAAGAAATGAGGGAAAGAAGAGGCATGCACGTGGTCAGGTCTGTGGTCAGCAGAGGGCGCCCAAGCATTGAGCTCAGATTTCTGCTCACCTGCTTGACCAACCTGGCTTATTGCGCCTTTTGAGATAATCCACCTTCCACTTCCTATTGCCAAAGTTACACACTCACATCTTCCTGCAGAACATATGAACATATGAAGCTGCCTTGTACTGAATCAGACCCTTGGTCCATCAAAGTCAGTATTGTCTACTCAGACTGGCAGCGGCTCTCCAGGGTCTCAAGCTGAGGTTTTTCACACCTACTTGCCTGGACCCTTTTTAGTGGGAGATGCCGGGGATTGAACCTGGGACATTCTGCTTACCAAGCAGATGCTCTACCACTGAGCCACCGTCCCTCCCTAATTTTCAGATTTTCAGAACAGTAAGCCTTTCATTTTGACTTCATGGTTTTCTCTTTGTGATTCTCTAAATTTGATCCCGCACACGGGTTGTGATTTTGGCAGTTTTTAAAGCCTGTCCTTTGCGAATAGCACTTTTCCTCCAAGTGGATAGATCCCAAGGACTTCTTAATTTTGACAGTTTGCCATATAGCTCAGCCACCATTGTAATGTTAGGCTTCCAAAGAATGCCAAACCCCACCCCTCCTTTGTTCACTAAAGCATTAAAAGGAAAAATGTTTTCAAAACTTTAGGCTTCCTATCCCAGTCTCTCTCTCTGCCTTTACATCCCACGTAAATTTCAATCCGCGCTGATGACCCCTTCCCCCTGCTTTATTTTGTTTGCATGCTGCAATAAAAGGCCTTTCCCGCCCCCCTGCACAATGCAGGAAATTCACAAATACCTCCCCCTGCACATACATCCCCAGTGACCCCTGCTCCATGCCCAGAAGATGGCAAAAACCTCCAGACCAAAGTGGCCCGGAGAAAAATTTCTGACTGACCCCAAAGTGTCAATCAGCATTTCTCTCGGCATGTAGGAAAGGGCCACGAGAACAAAGCATCGATGCAACCCTTCCTGCCCTCCTCCTCATGAACTGCCCAAGTTCACAGAATCAGCATTGCTGTCAGATGGCCTTCTAGCCTCTGTTGAAAAACCTCCAAGGAAGGAGAGCCCACCACCTCCTGAAGAATCCTAGAGTTGGAAGGGACCTTCAGGGTCATCTAGTCCAACCCCCTGCACAATGCAGGAAACTCACAAACACCTCTCCCTAAATTCACAGGATCTTCATTGCTGTCAGATGGCCATCTAGCCTCTGTTTGAAAATCTCCAAGGAAGGAGAGCCCACCACCTCCTGAGGAAGCCTGTTCCACTGTGGCACCGCTGTTTGGAGTTGCGGGTATCACAATTCAAGAAGTATGAACTTGAAAAGAATAGTGAATAGAATGAAGGGTCTAGAAGACAAACCCTACAGGGAAAGGCTGAGGAAAGCGGGTATTCCATGTCAGTGCGATTTAACTTCAAATATGCTGATAGTTTAAAAAGAATCTTGACAGAAATGGAGGAGTCGGGTGCGTGTCCAATCATTCACCCACAGATAACAAGAGAAGACGCCAAAGAATTTCCTAATGGCAAGAAGCAGAGCAGACCGGGGGGGTGGGGGGGTGGATCTCTTTCTGTGCAAGAAAGCAAGTTGCTTTGTGTTTGGGGGGCAAAGGCTCGAACTCCATACTCAGCGGGGCTCCTTTCAGCTTTCCGAACCGAAACGGAAGGCTTCCACAAAGCACAAGAAAAGCAGGGCTAGTCTTTTCCTACCTCGCCATCTCTGGTCTCCACCGTTTTGACCATTATGCTCCTCTTCAGGTGGGCCTCAGAAACAGATTTTGTGTCCAGGCTCGTTTCTGGCGAGGAGGGAAAGAACAGCCTGTCATTGGCATAAATCCCCAATAGCGAAGGTGGTGATCTGCTGGGGGATTACTGGTGGGCTGCTGGGTGGTCCTTGAGACAACAACAGAAGAAACAGCGGGGGATGCAGAAGGCCTTTGGCGGAGTGACGCCAAACTACTTCTGAACTCCACTGCAGCTGTAGCGAACATCCAGGGTATTCAAGGGCTGGGTAGTGGGAGGCATTGGTAGGCTTAACTGACCCCAAACTGCAGCCTCCTGACAAACGGATGTTTCTTTGCCAGGCAACAGGGGAAACCTCAGCACAGCTGCATCAGACTGCAAAAGGGACCTCGAGTAAGAAGCAGGAAGGAAGGGAGTTTCCTGGTAGAAGCTTTTTAAGTAGAGTTGTCAATCCCCAGGTGGGTTACAAAAAAACGACAACAAACTGTGATGTCCATAGGCTACCATGCTTTTTATTATATATAATTACTTAACGATATACATACTTTTAACATATAAAACTACTTTTAGATTGACAAATGTCTTTGATACAAAAATCCACAATAACAACTCAAAGAAACATTTAAACCAATTGGCATTGGTTTAAATGTTTCTTATGAACATATGAAGCTGCCTTCTACTGAATCAGACCTTTGGGCCATCAAAGTCAGTATTGTCTACTCAGACTGGCAGCGGCTCTCCAGGGTCTCCAGCTGAGGTTTTTCACACCTCTTTGCCTGGACCCTTTTTAGTGGGAGATGCCAGGGATTGAACCTGGGACCTTCTGCTTCCCAAGCAGATGCTCTACCACTGAGCCACCGTCCCTCCCCAAACAAATTAACATATGAAGCTGCCTTATACTGAATCAGACCCTTGGTCCATCAAAGTCAATATTGTCTACTCAGACTGGCAGTGGCTCTCCAGGGTCTCAAGCTGAGGTTTTTCACATCTATTTGCCTGGACCCTTTTTTGGAGATGCTGGGGATTGAACCTGGGACCTTCTGCTTCCCAAGCAGATGCTCTACCACTGAGCCACCGTCCCTCCCTTATGGTTGTTATTGTGGATTTTTGTATCAAAGACATTTGTCAATCTAAAAGTAGTTTTATATTTTTAAAGTATGTATATCGTTAAGTAATTATATATAATAAAAAGCATGGTGGCCTCTGGGCATCACAGTTCGTTGTTGGTTTTTCGTAATGTATCTCCACTGTGATCCCATTGTTGATTACTGAATCCCCAGGTAAGGGGCAAGGGATCCCCTGGTATGGAGGCCCTCCCCCCACTTCAGGGTCATCAGAAAGCAAGGGGGGAGGGAAATGTCTACTGGCCACTCCATTATTCCCTATGGAGATCGATTCCCATAGGGTATAACGGAGAATTAATCTGTGGGTATCTGGGGCTCCAGAGGGGCCGTTTTAAGAGGTAGAGGCACCAAAATTTCTGTATAACATCCAATGCCTCCTCTCAAAACAATTCCCAAGTTTCAAAAAGATTGGACCAGGGGGTCAAGTTTTATGGGCCCCCATAGAAGGTGCTCCTCTCCTCCAATATTTCCTATGTAAGGAAGGCATTTAAAAGGCGCAAGGTCTCTTTAAATGTGATCGCCAAAACTCCTTTTGGAGTTCAATCGTGCTTGTCACACCCTTGCTCCTGGCTCCACCCCAAAGTCTCCTGGCTCTGCTCCCCAAATCCCCAGATGTTTCTTGAGTCAGACTTGGCAACCCTATTTTCAAGGGACTTCTCATGCAGCAAGAAGAATAGGCGTAGCAGCCCATCAAGAACAAGCCAGCCACAATGCAGGTGCCTGAGGCAGCCGGTGCAGAACAGAGCTGGTGCAGAGGCTCCCTCACTCTAGCTGCTGCCAGGAACTCTCAGGAGCCTTTAAGCAAGCTGCTAGTCCTCTGTGTTGGTGGTGGGGGAGGAGGAGAAGGAAGGGGTGAACCAGGACCTAGAGGACAGTGGGTATCTCTCTGAATTAGCCTGGGCATCTTTGAACAAAGGAAGCCTGATTGGATGGACCACTGGGGAGACTGAAGCAGCCTGAAGCGACTGTCTGAGTATGGCCTCGTTTTTTAAATTGGGTTTTAGCAGCCGAGGTTCTTCACCAGGGACAGGCCGGCCTGCTCCGAGTTGGTTGCATGTTGAGTCCCACAGAGAGAAATTCTGCCCCGAAACCTGCAGCACCATTCTGGGGTCTGGTGGGCAGTCTGAGAGCATCAGAGGCAGGGACGCTCTCTTTGAACAGGAGGCCATGATGCATGATGCGGAGCCCCATGAAAAAGTAGGATAGAAGCTGTACTGTGGGGCTAACAGAAGGACCCTCCGGCCAAGCAGATCAATAGAAGGAGGCGTTTTCCAGATTGCCTTAATGTTCCATTTTTACTCCCTGAAGTTCCCCAGGTTTTCTTCTTGTGTCCAGACAACTTTATTTACATTCCCAAGATGCCCCAGTCTTTCCTCACCCCCACCCCCACAATCCTTTCCTAAACTAGTTTTCCTCGGGGTTGCGGGGCGGCAGACAGTGAGTTTGCCTGGGACACCATGCGCCCCAGGGCTGGCCCTGCCTGGGAGAACCCCTCCTCACGCATGCTTACTTGAGTGGAAGCTCCACTGAATGAATGAATGATGCTTTTACTGTCGGGCACCAAGCCCTTAGTCTCACACGAGGTAGCGCTTTTTGCACTTGCAGCTAGAAAAGTTAGATCCAAGGTGGCTCCTACTAATGCGCTACATCGAGCTCTATCGTTAAGCGTCGTTATTATGATTTGAAATATATCAAATGATGTATTTTAGAAGTGCATAGTTCTAATCTGAAGATGTGGTTTTGAAGTACAATATTTTTGTACGTAAGTCTTTATACTATGATTTTATATTGTGATGGCCAATGGCCACATACAGTAAACCTATTCGCTCCACTGGGTCCATCAGGAGTGAGCCTACCTGACCCCTAACCTGGACAATTTTGTCATACAGAGGAGAAGGCTGTTAAACAATGCTCCGCTCGGGGTGTCAAATACACTAGCTATGCCACTGGAACTGTTGACATGATGCAAGGAATTTAATTTTTTTGGGGGGGGGGAGCCAATCAGACAGACTGCTCAAATGTGCGTGGGGTGGAAGGCGACCAGTTGAGATGAGACCGTCTACCAGGGAGGGACCCTCCGTTGCAGTGTGATGGGCAGAGAATGTACTTGAACAGGCGTTATGCAGCCCCCTTGAGGCTATGGAAACACTGCAACGCTTCAGCACATATGCAACCTGCCCCCCTTTGGAAAATCGGGTCTTCAGTGTGAGTGCGAACAGATGAAACCACAACAGGGATGGGGGGGAATGTATGTGTGAATCGATCACGGCAGATCACCAGAACGTGGCCACAACAGCCGTGAAAACCCCAAAGGTGGCTGCAGTCTGGAAAACGCCACAAAGATGTTTTAATTGCTCCTTCTGCTTGCTCCCTCCCTCCTTCCATTTCCTTCGGATCTTGCTAAATGGGCCCATTCCCCTGGCTTGTCAAAAAGGCGACATCGAGCCACCCCAGTCCCTTCCTCAAAAGGAAACAGGCTGTGCAGATCAATAGAAGGAGGCGTTTTCCAGATTGCCTTAATGTTCCATTTTTACTCCCTGAAGTTTCCCAGGTTTTCTTCTTGTGTCCAGACAACTTTATTTACATTCCCAAGATGTCCCACTCTTTCCTCACCCCCACCCCCACAATCCTTTCCTCAAAAGGAAACAGGCTGTGCAAAGACCATCCTTGGCCATCACAGCGGGTTGCCAGGTCCTCCCTCCCTGGCCACTGGTGGGGGATGGTGATGGGCAGGGTTGCCAGGCTGGGAATTTCCTGGAGATTTGGGGGTGGAGCCTGGGCAGGTCAGAGACCTCAGTGGGGTACAAGGCCATAGAGTCCCCCCTCCAAAGCATCCGTGTTCTCCAGGGGAACTGATCTCTGTTCTCTGGAGATGAGCTGTAACTCCAGGGGATCCCCAGGCCCTACCTGGAAGATGGAATCCCTACATCGCGTCACTCACGGAATAGGGGAAGGGAAGCCCAAGGTTTAGAAGATGAAGAAGAAGAAGATATTGGATTTATATCCCGCCCTCCACTCCGTAGAGTCTCAGAGCGGCTCACAATCTCCTTTACCTTCCTCCCCCACAACAGACACCCTGTGAGGTGGGTGGGGCTGGAGAAGGCTCTCATAGCAGCTGCCCTTTCAAGGACAACTCACCGAGAGCTATGGCTGACCCAAGGCCATTCCAGCAGGTGCAAGTGGAGGAGTGGGGAATCAAACCCGGTTCTCCCATATAAGAGTCCGCACACTTAACCACTACACCAAACTGGCTCACAGTGGCTTAGTGGCTCACAGCTTTAATGTTAATTCACTCACAACCTGGGGACGGCTCCCCATGAGAGAACGAGTTCCTCACCTCGGATCTGAAGGTTGGAGAACGTCTGCACAGGGATGGTGATCCTGCAGAGAAAGAGGGGGCAAAGGAAGAAGAAGAATGGCGTGGGTTGTGGAATTCAGTCCTAATCTTTCTTCCCTCCCCTCCCCCCCCGTCAATCAATTTTTCTGAACAGACCAAAAAAAGTCAAAGGAAGAATCTCTCAAAAGAATTGCTTGGACTGCAGGGACAAGGCAAGAGGAGGCCTTTCCAGAGCCAAGGAAGGTCAGCGGAGACACCAGCGGTGGTTTTCTATCATAGCCATTGCTGTGGCTTAAGCACTGTGGCTTTCTGATAGACATAATGGGATAAACCACTGCCTGGTGACCCTTTTAAGTGAGGTTCAGCACTGATAGCACTAGACCTGCTATCACTGACCTGCTTTCCTCTCCCTCCAGAAGCCTGCGGTAGGTGGCAATCTCAACATCCAGGGCCAGCTTGACATTCAGGAGGTCCTGGTACTCCTGGAGGTGGCGAGCCATTTCCTCCTTGAGCGTCCGGGTGTCTTCCTCCAGCCGCATCACCGTGTCCTGGTAGCTGGCTGTCTCCAGGGCGTAGCGGTCCTCCATCTCTCTCAGCTGCCTCTCGAGTGACTCATTCTGGGACAAGGAAGACGGGAGAGCTGCTAGCAGAGGTGAAAGGGACTGAGAGGATCACCAGGAAACCCTCAACTGACCAGGGAAGGGGAGGTTCCTTTCCTGAGAGGGTGGCCAACTCTGGGTTTGGGGAATTCCTGGGGATTTGAGGATGAAGCCAGGAGACAGAGGGTTCACAGTGGGTTTGAGGAGGGCAGGGACCTCAGTGGGGTACAGTGCCATAGAGCCCACTCTCCAAAGCAGCCCTTTTTTTCCAGGGGAATCTGACCTCTGTCGTCTGGAGATCTATTGTAATTCTGGGAGATCTCCAGGTCCCACCTGGAGGCTGGCAACCCCAGCAATAACAAAACCAGCTGTGCAGGCTGAAAGGCACAGACATTCCAGGGAGGTGTGCTCTGGTCTCCCACCCACAGTTTGTGGTTGCTCCTTGCCTTACAGAAACTGCGCAACTTGGGCATCAGATTCAGGCAAGCTGCCATGTCGGTCTGAAGCAACAGGCGCCCTTTATTATTAAATTATTATTAAATTTTATTTGTATCCCACCCTCCCCGCCTAGGCAGGCTCAGGGCGGCTAACCTGAAGACCAACCAAGTTGATTTCTGAGAATAAGCTTTTGTGTGCATACTTATACCCAGAATTAAACTTTGATGGTCTTAAAAGGTGTGCACGCGCACATGTTTATACCCAGAAGAAAAGGCTGCTGGTCTTAAAGGTTGCCCCCCTGGACTCCAACTTTGTTCTTGGCATTAGCATCGCTCTGCCTCCCCCACCTACCGAGCCTCGCAGGGACTCCAGGTCGCAGGTGAGGGCCTGCAGCTGCCGACGATACTCATTGGCCTCTTGCTTGGCCAGTCGCAGGGCTTCAATGTTTCGAGCTGCCGCATCGGTCAGGTCTGCAAACTGTCAGACAGAATTTCAATTTCGACAGGAAGGAAGGAAGCTTAAAAATGAACAGGGCGTGGCTTCCAGTCCTGGAAAACACAATGCCCTACAGCTTGCAACAGCACTACAGATAAGATTAGGATTTCAACAGCCAATCCGTATACAAAGGAACCCCCCTCGGGTAAGCTCCCACAAGATAATGACTCCGCCCTACCCCACCTGCCTGAGAAGATATCAATTACCTGCCTACCAACTTCTTCTCAATCTGACACCGAGAGAACTCCAGCTTTCTGGGTTACACCTCTAAGGATGCCAATCACAGTTGCTGGCAAAACGTCAGGTCTCACAATGCCATGACTGTGGCCGCAAAGCCTGGAAAATCTACAACAACCAACGGACTCCAGCCGTGAAAACCTTCGACAACATATTGTCGGAAAGAAGTTTGTTTGAGGACTCTGGGATGCAGAGGTTTAATGCCTCTGAATGTGAAGGTTCCCCCCAGTCACCTGTCATGGCTAGGAGACACTCATAGACCTCTCCTCCATGAATCCGTCTATTCCCCTTTGAAAACTGTCTATTTCGGTGGCCATCGCCAGATCCTCTTGATAGCAAATTCCACAATTTAATCACTCTCTGTTAAATACCTTTGGGGAAGTATTTGTGAATTTCCTGCATTGTGCTGGGGGTTGGACTAGAGGACCCTGGGAGGGCCCCTTCCAGCTATATGGTTCTATGAAATGCCACTGTGGGCCATGCCAAGCTATAGATGTAGAGAGGAGCACTGCGCTGCCCCAGAGTCTCTGTGGCACCCACCCAGTTGGCCTGGCTTCCTGAAGTCACCCCCAATGTGGCTGAACTTTGGAAGTTCCAATTGAGATCGTAAGCGCTTCAATCTACCTTGGATTTGTACCATTCCTCAGTCTCCTGCATGTTGTTGGAAGCCATGGACTCATACTGGAGGCGGATCTCCCGTAGGGCAGACGTCAGGTCTGGCTTGGCCACGTCCATCTCAATGTGGACTTGCTGCTGCTGCAGCTGTTCCAGCAGCTCCCGCAGCTCCTGGGAGGGGAAATGAGAGACAAAACTGAAACATCCTCTCGAGGGTCAAAAGGCTGAGTGGCTGCAGGTAGCGCAGCTGGTCCCTGAAAGGCACTGGCTGACGCATGGTGCCTTCATGGAAAGAGGAGATACCTCCTTGTTGACAGGGCCATTCATTCGAAAGTGTTGATGTCATTGGGCCTGTGCTAAGTTGTGCCAGGTATCTGTTGGGGGATCAGGTGGGTATGCTCAAGCAGATGTTGTCTTTTCTTCCCAGAGCCAGACTAGCTTAGACTGGCATACCTTCCAGGATGGAAGGTTGTTGCTCTGAGCTGGCAGTGACTGCAGAGCGTGCCTTCCTTCAGCCACGCTGTGGGCAAATGGGGCTCGGCTGTTCCTCAAGCTGGCTCCATCTCCTGTAGCCCCAGTTTACGGTCCTTTGGGAAGGATTAGGCCTCTTCTGCCCTAGCACCATCAATCCTTCCTGCATCACTTCACTTTTACACAGAACTGATGGTGTGGTGTTTTGACAGTAGAACCTAAGGAGGAGCCCTGCTGGATCCTATGAAGGGCCAACAACAGGGCACAGAAGCTGAGGCCTTCATAAGAACCTCAGAAGAGCCCTGCTAGATCAGACCAGTGAGGGTCCATCTAGTCCAGCATCCTGTCTCACCCAGTGGCCAACCAGTTCCTCTGGAGAGCCAACACCAGGGTTGAGGCCTTCATAAGAACATCAGAGGAACTTTGCTGGATCAGACTAGTGAGGGTCCATCTAGTTCCACCTCCTGTCTCACACAGTGGACAACCAGTTCCTATGAAGGGCCAACAACAGGGCACAGAAGCTGAGGCCTTCATAAGAACATCGGAAGAGCCCTGCTGGATCAAACCAGTGAGCATCCATCTAATCCAGCATCCTGTCTCACACAGTGGCCAGCCAGTTCCTCTGGAGGGCCAACAACAGGGCAGAAAGGCCAAGGCCTTCCCCTAAGAAGAACATCAGAAGAGTCCTGCTGGATCAGACCAGTGAGGGTCCATCTAGTCCAGCTTCCTGTCTCACACAGTGGCCAGGCAGTTCCTCTGGAGGGCCAACAACAGGGCAGAGAGGCCGAGGCTGTCCCCTGAGAAGAACATCAGAAGAGCCCTGCTAGATCAGACCACTGAGGGTCCATCTAGTCCAGCTTCCTGTCTCACACAGTGGCCAACCAGTTCCTCTGGAGGGCCAACAACAGGGCAGAGAGGCCGAGGCCTTCCCCTGAGAAGAACATCAGAAGAGCCCTGCTGGATCAGACCAGGGAGGATTCCTCTAGTCCAGCCTCCTGTCTCACTCAGTAGCCAACCAGTACCTCTGGAGATCCAACAACAGGGCATGGAGGCTAAGTCTTACTCTGATGTTGCCTCCTGGCTTTGGGATTCAGAGCCTTAGTACCTCTGAACGTGGAGGTTCCTCTCAGTCACCAGGGCTAGTAGCCACTGATAGTCCTATCCTGGAGTTTTTGAGAGTGGAGGGAGGGGAAGGAGCTCAGTGGACTATAATGCCACAGAATCCGCCCTCCAAAGCAGCCATTTTCTCCAGGGGAACCAATCTCTCTATTCTGAAGACCAGCTGTAATTACATGTCTCAAAATCTGTGATTCTGGCTGAGTCATTGACAGAGACCTTTTGGGCTCAGCAGTCCCTTCCTGTGATTCCACAAGGAACGTGCCCTCCCCCCTTTCTGATCCTGGCTTTCCACCCTGGAACAGGAAGTGCTTCAAACGAACCGAGGAAGCATCTCCTTTGTGCCCGCCTGGAAACACCTGCTGCCATGATAGCTGGATGCTTGGCTAGGAACCTCCTGCTTTTTTTGTGATTGGCCCAGCTGCCATTTTGTGGTGGGGCTGTGTCTGGGCTCGGAGCGCCCACCCCTCCTCCCAGACCTCCCGGGGAGGAGCCCCAATGGCACGAACCAGGACGATGGGGACGATGCAGGAGACATCAGCTATCCCGCAGCGACTTCCACCTGCTGGGCCTGCCCATCTGGATTCCCTGAGAGTAGAGCACCTGTAGCAGCTGAGATGACTGACCCTCTCACCCTACAGGGATTGGATGGTGGCAAGGGCAGAGGGAGTGGGGTGGGGTGGGGGATTTAAACAGAGTGCTGATTGCCTGCCAGGGAGGAAGAGTCTGGAGCTCACCCCGAGAGAATCACAGAGAGGCTAAGCATGGTACAGGCTAAGCAAGGGACAGGCCGGAGTAGGGTTGCCAATCCCCAGGTGGGGGCAGGGGATCCCCCGGTTTGGAGACCCTCCCCCCGCTTCAGGGTCATCAGAAAGCGGGGGGAGGGGAGGGAAATGTCTGCTGGGTACTCATGAATCCCTATGGAGACTTATTCCCATAGAAAATCATGGAGAATTGATCTGGGGCTCTGGGGGGGGGCTGTTTTTTGGGGTAGAGGCACCAAATTTTCAATATAGCATCTAGTGCCTCTCCTCAAAATACCCCCCAAGTTTCAAAAAGATTGGACCAATTCTATGAGCCCCAAAAGAAGGTGCCCCTATCCTTCATTATTTCCTAGGGAAGGAAGGAATTGAAAAGGTGTGCCATCCTTTTAAATGTGATGGCCAGAACTCCCTTTGGAGATCAATGATGCTTGTCACAGCCTTGATCTTGGCTCCACCCCTAATTTTCTCCTGGCTCCACCCCCAAAGTCTCCTGGCTCCACCCCCAAAGTCCCCAGATATTTCTTGCATTGGACTTGGCAACCCTAGGCCGGAGAGGGCTACGGGTGTTGCTGAACCCCCCTCCCAGCAGAGCATGCGACTCATGAGTAGACACCACTCTGAAGCATCCACCCACCACTGACCCCAAACCCCAGACAGGCTGCCTTCTTTCCTTCCTTCCTTAAAAGTCCCCAAGTGCTCACAGGTTCAGCTGTGCTGGGGATCCCTGGCCTATGATTTCCCCACCGGAAAGCACCTGGGCTTTCTGACGAAACCCGATCGCTGTCCTGCAGAAAGCTTCCGGCGAGAGGATTGCCCCCCCCCCCAGTGTCACGCTGAGTGGTGTACCTCTTCATGCACTTTCTTTAAAAAGCTGATCTCCTCTTGCAGGGATTCAATTTTCCGCTCCAGGTCTATGCGGGCCAGCGCAGCTTCATCCACGTCCTGCAGGACAGAGAAACCAGGGGATGAAAGGGCAAAAGGACTCCCAAGTTCTGAGTTCTCTCTGTCTCTTGCTGTCCTGGGTTGGGGGTGGGGGTCAGATGCTGACTGGGAAATGGTAGCTTATGGGGTCTGCGTGCACCACTCTCATCCCCCTTAGATCCAGCTCCCCTGCTGTTTCCGACTGCATGTCCAATGCGACATCAGACAGCTGATGTTCAAAGGGCAGGTCCCTTTCCTGCCAACTCCATCTCTCAGTTCTGAAAAGCAAAAGGAGCTGGAGTTCAGTCTGCCTGGAAGTCTGGGATTGCCAGCAGGGATTTCAACAAAGCACTTCCCACAGAATAGAATTGGTGGAACTGGTGGAATAGAATTAGTGGGAAATACTATATAACTTCACCAGCTTAGCGGTTCTCATCAATTTAGTAGCGTAGGGCCTCTCTTAAGTGAACCAACCAACCAACCTGCATCTTCCAAACCAAGCTACCATTTACTCCTGCATGGGGAAAGAAAAAAAAAACCCTTATCATTTATTTTTAACTTTAAACTCAGTTGTGAAAGCGTAATAAGCATTTTGGCTAATTTTGTTACTAAGATGCTAAATCAGTTCCTTCCCTTCTTAAGAACATAAGAGAAGCCATGTTAGATCAGGCCAATGGCCCATCCAGTCCAACACTCTGTGTCACAGAAGAACATAAGAGAAGCCATGTTGGATCAGGCCAGTGGCCCCTCCAGTCCAACACTCTGTGTCACAGAAGAACATCAGAGAAGCCCTGTTGGATCAGGCCAGTGGCCCATCCAGTCCAACACTCTGTCACAGAAGAACATCAGAGAAGCCCTGTTGGATCAGGCCAATGGCCCCTCCAGTCCAACACTCTGTGTCACAGAAGAACATAAGAGAAGCCATGTTGGATCAGGCCAGTGGCCCATTCAGTCCAACACTCTGTGTCACAGAAGAACATCAGAGAAGCCCTGTTGGATCAGGCCAATGGCCCCTCCAGCCCAACACTCTGTGTCACAGAGTGGCAAAATTTTTTTTTTATATATATATATATATATACACACTGTGGCTAATAGCCACTGATGGACCTCTGCTCCATATTTTTATCTAAACCCCTCTTGAAGGTGGCCATGCTTGAACCTTTTGTTATTCAGGTTCATTCGTGCCTTGCTATGCCTCAAACATCAAAGGTATTTTTAGAGACTGGCTTTTCTTGTGTGAGATGCAGCAGAATCACTCTGCATCAAGAGACTTTTTTCTTCTCACAAGACTTCTGACGGGGAGGCCATGAAGAAGATGGATCTGTGTCCCCAGGTAGAGACTGAAGAAAAATTGCTTACCAATACTGGCTGACTCACAATTCACAAACACCACTATAATAAAAATAAAAATTAATCAGCATTTGGGGAGGGACGGTGGCTCAGTGGTAGAGCATCTGCTTGGGAAGCAGAAGGTCCCAGGTTCAATCCCTGGCATCTCCAAAAAAGGGCCCAGGCAAATAGGTGTGAAAAACCTCAGCTGGAGACCCTGGAGAGCCGCTGAGAAGACAATACTGACGTTGATGGACCCAGAGTCTGATTCAGTATAAGGCAGCTTCATATGTTCATATGTTTCATAGTCCTATACACTACAGCATCACAAGGGCCATTTGCTATAGACCGAGAACATACACATCTGCATGCAATATGAGTTTCCAGGCAAAACCCTGCAGCAGAATCTAGCACTTCAGCGTACGGAGAGCCAGCGCGGTCTAGTGGTGAAAACTGCCAGGCAAGGATCCAGGAGACCCAGGTTCAAATCCTGCTGGGTGACCTGGACCCAGTCACACCCTTGCAGCCTGTCTGACCTCACAGAGTTGTTGTGGCAATAAAATGGAGACGAGGAGAATGATATAAGCCACTTTGGGTAGAAAGGTGGAATATAAATCAAGTAAACAAATTAATACTCATTTTTGGAAACACTGATTTCTTCAGGAAAAAATTGCGCACTGGATGTCTTTAGAGTTTTTTTCTATGGCTGCAGGGATCTTAGTAATTCACTTGGCAGTTATTTGTGAAAGCAGGGCTTGAATTCAGCAGGAGCGCACAGCAGTGCAGCTCCTGAACCTCCAGCCAGGGTCTGCATGCTGTGGGGAGTTCTCTCCCCGCTGCACACAGATCCCGGGGCATATGCAAATGAGATATGCTACTGAGCTCCTGCACCTTTTTTTCTACAAAATGACCCCTGTGTGAAAGAGGGATTAACAGGATTGTCCTAATCACATCTACACCCCTCTAAACCCATGGAAGTCAAAGGGCTGAGAAGACTGTAACTCTGCATAGCACATTTTCGTAAGGATTTGCAAGATGATCCGTTCTGCAGGCTGCCTCTATGGGAGCAGATCCTGCTGCCTTGATAGCTACTCTTCATGAGCAACCCAGGTCTACAGTCTACATCACAAGGGACAGTCTGTCAGGAAAACTGATGCTGAAGCTTTCTTTCTTTCTTTCTCTCTCTTTCTCTCTTTCTTTCTTTCTCTCTCTCTCTCTTTCTTTCTATCTCTTTCTTTCTTTCTTTCTTTCTCTCTCTCTTTCTTTCTCTCTCTCTCTTTCTTTCTTTCTTTCTTTCTTTCTTTCTTTCTTTCTTTCTTTCTTTCTTTCTTCCTTCCTTCCTTCCTTCTCTTCTCGGGAACTAATGAGCTGCATCGAATTAAGTATCTGACATGCCTGAAGGTCTCTAGTCCAAGTTTTTTCCCCTCTAGATGGCATTACAGCCTTATTATAACCTTCACACCAGAGCCCTTTTTCCTCTCCAGTTTTTCACAGCGTGCATTAGGGTTTATAAGAATGCATCCTTCTTTTAAGGCCATATTGCCGACTGTTACCTCATGAAGGATTTACATGACCCAGAGATTTACTTAGCCACTGAGGTTAAGGCACTGGTTCAAATCTCGGGTTGCTGGCATCCGGATGGGGACTGGAAATTTCTTGGAATTGTAACTGATCTCCAGATGACAAGGATCAAATCCACTGGAGAAAAGGGCTGCTTTGAAGGGTGGATTCTATGGCATTGTGCAGAGGGTTGGACTAGATGACCCTGGAGGTCCCTTCGAACCCTATGATGGAGGTCAGGTGTAATCCTGGGAGAACTCCATGCTCGCCTGGAGGCTGGCAACCGTCCCGAGAAGTTACGTATGTGCTGGGCGGCTCTGACATGTGCAAGTACTCAGCCTGACACTCACGTAAAGCCCCCATAAAGAGACCAGGAATGAAACAGCAGGAATTGTCCCCACCCGAAACGTGGTGCCCATTTGCAGGCTGTCCTGCCTCCCCCCATCTTATCCCACAGCTGGATTCATGACTGTCTCACCGCCTCACCTGTCTGTAGGATGACAAATTGTTTTCGGCTTCCAGGCGCAGATTAACCTCGTCTTGTAACCTTAAACAAGAGAGAGAAAGAGGGGAAAGGGGTGGGGGGTGGAAAGCCTTGTTGACTTATTGGTTCTTCTCTTCAGCATGCAGCAGAGAAGGGAGCTGTGCAGGGCTTGGCTAATCCCCTGCTGTTTATGCGCTGGCACACTCGGCCTCCCCAGTCGCTCACCCTTTCGGCCTCTGTATGCTGGGCGAAGGATCATTATCTTCCTCGTGATCAGAGGTCGTTTTGTAGAAAAACAGGTGGTGGAGCTCATTAGCATAACTCATTAGCATATGTTGCCCCCCCCCACCAGCCAAAAGCAACCAGACGCAAGAAAGGAGAGCCCTGAGTGAGCGAGGCCTGCTTGGGTTGGCTGCAGAGCCAACCAGAGCAAGCAGGCTTCACTCATAAGAACGTAAGAGAAGCCATGTTGGATCAGGCCAATGGTCCAACACTCTGTGTCACACAGTGGCCAAAAAACCCATGTGCTCACCTGGGGATCTCCTTGGCTGCCCCCCCCCCCCACAGTCAAAAGGCCAGCAAGCCACCCACTGCCCAAAATCACTTATGAAGTGGAGAAAGGGTGGTGCTGGCTTCTCCAGGGGTTAATGAGGGCTACTGGGGGCATGGTAAGGCCAGATATTGTTATGCAGCCGCACCTACTATTCAATGGACAAGGTAGGGAGGAGAAGGGGGGCTGTCGGAAAGGTTCAAGAGCTTTGCTCCTGTGAGCTCCTGCTGAATTCAAGGCCTGCTCACGATTAATAGAGCACCGTCTTTGTCAATGGCTCCTCCCAGAGTAACATAAGTGGGGAAACAAAACTCTACCTCCCAGGGGCTTCCAAAGGGTTGGCAGCCTTCTCCCCTGGGGCTGGCAGAGGAGCAGAGACCCTGACAAAGGATGCTTTTGCCCATTTAGCAGTTACCCCTGAAGGTCCCTGAGATTTACTGCAAGACAGCCCCCCCTCCCACATGCTAAGCCTGCCTGCAGGTATCCTGCTGTAAATGTCTCTCTGGAGCATCTGGTACAGCATAGCGTTGCCAATCTCCAGGTGGGATCTAGAGATCTCCTGCTGATACTACTGATCTCCAGTCTATAGAGATCACTTCCTCTAGAGAAAAGGGCTGCTTCGGAGGGTGTGCCCTCCTGAGGTCCTTCTGCTCCCCAAACGCTGTCGAGGTCATTTCCCCAAAGTGCCTTCTTTGGGGGGCCATAACTTGGACCTCGTAAATCAAATCCCCCTTAAACTGGAGGGCAGGATGGAGGGAGGGTAGAGGAATAGCAAGCCAGAGAAACGATGTGAGTTTGGTGTCTCTCTCTTGCACAGCATCTGTTCTGGTGTAGTGGTTAAGTGTGTGGACTCTTATCCGGGAGAACCGGGTTTGATTCCCCACTCCTCCACATGCACCTGTTGGAATGGTCTTGGGTCAGCCATAGCTCTGGCAGAGGTTGTCCTTGAAAGAGCAACTTCTGTAAGATTCCTCTCAGCCCCACCCACCTCACAGGGTGTCTGTTGTGGGGGGAGAAGATATGGGAGATTGTAAGCCGCTCTGAGTCTCTGATTCAGAGAGAAGGGCGGGGTATAAATCTGCAATTCTTCTTCTTCTTCTATATGCTCCTGGACCTCATGAACAAAACCAGTTCATCTGGCCCCAGAAGTTTGTGATGGTTCACTGTTTTTGAAGTGGGCATGCCACGAACCACGAGCCAAATCTCATTTTCCTGGCTAATGCCCATCCCTAAGACATCTTTCCCTTCAGATGTTAGATGTGAACATTCCAAGGTGTCCGTAGAGTTGTCAGCTACCAGGAGAGGGGGGGAAAAATCCTGTCCCTTTAATAGAGGATCCAGGGGGTATTATTTACCTTCAGCTGCCCACGTCCAAATATTAAACCTCCACTAGACATTCATCTCCATGCTTGTTGGCAGCCCTGGATGTCAGCCATCCTCAGCCCATGGCCAGAGGAGAGGGGGAATAAGTGTGGCATGCTGCATGACTCTCCCCGCCTCATAAATAAAACTCTTTTTGTGATTATTCTGTAACTTTTAGAATAGGTCATCCTATGACCTCCTAGTCATGAGAGAGTGACAGAAAAGCGGCCACTTTTATCACTTCCTATCCACTATTATTCTACAGCCTTGGAGAGAGAATGCCATCTGCTGACCTAAGACCTTCCACATTTTTATGATGAAGCCAGGCTGTCTTTCGGGGACTCTCAGGATATCCCTGAAGCGTATTTGAAGGGCAGATGCTGGTCTTGGATCTCCTAACTGAGGAATGAAGCAGGGCCATCCACAAGTGAGGCCAGGCCAGACCGTCCGCATGCTCCACAAACACCTCCCCCAAAGTCGCCCAGTGAGCACCGAACACAGCCATCACCTCCCACGGCATTTGAGAGTCAGCTAAAGGGGAAACAAAGGGAAAATGGGCCTAGTTGAGCTCCCCACTTGTGATGGGGTTCACGTGATGAGCCCCCATCAGTCTTTGCAAGCCCATCTGTCCCCAGATGTTGGCGTTAGACACACATGGCCCACAGATGACCAGTTAAGTGGCCCTCTCCCATATATGAACATATATGAAGCTGCCTTATACCGAATCAGACTTTTGGTCCATCAAAGTCAGTATTGTCTTCTCAGACTGGCAGTGGCTCTCCAGGGTCTCCAGCTGAGGTTTTTCACACCTGTTTGGCTGGACCCTTTTTAGTGGGAGATGCCGGGGATTGAACCTGGGACCTTCTGCTTCCCAAGCAGATGCTCTACCACTGAGCCACTGTCCCTAGGACGTGCATCATGTCACACAGTCAGCACCGGCAGACTGGTGGCCTGCCGCCCCCCTCCACAGCACCCCGTCCCCCCACGCCTCCTCCTCCCTCCCTTCCCCACCTCAGGTCTATTTCAGTGCCTGGAAGGGCGATTGAGCACAGCTCCTGGGCTATCTAAAGGCGGGCTCCCCTCTGCCAATCAGCTGATCAGCGGGTAAAACCACGCTGAGCACTCACTCAGCACCTGGGCAGGTAAGCAGTGGGGAGGCACCTTTAGATAGCCTGGGAACAACGCTCAGTCACGCTGCTGGGCATTGTAATAGACCTGGGGTGGGGAAGGGAGGAGGAGGCTGGGGAGCGGGCAAAGTAGGCATTTGCCAAGGTGGGGAGGCCGAATTCGGATCACCCACCCGGCTAGTTTGCCTAGTGGGTGAGCCGGCCCTGCACACAGCAGAACATAACTCTTTCAGATTTGGATGAGATTTATCTGGAATGCATTTGCTACGCTTGACTGAATTAGGGTTGCTAGGTTTGACTCAAGAAATATCTGGGGACTTTGGGGGTGGAGCTGGGAGCAAGGCTGTGACAAGCACAAGCAAACTCTGAAGGGTGTTCTGGCCATCACTTTTGAAGGGACCTCACACCTTTTAAATGCTTTCCCTCCTTTCGGAAATAATGGATAGGGGCACCTTCTGTTGGGGCTCATAGAATTGGACCCCCTGGTCCAACCTTTTTGAAACTTGAGAGGTATTTTGAGAAGAGGTACCAGATGCTCTGCTGGGGGGAGGCAGGATGAAAATGTGACAGAGAAAATGTGGCACTGTCCGTCTGGCTGGCTGTCTGCCAAAAGAGCCTTCACACGTGATTTGGGGATGTGTTTGAATCAGTCGGGATTGATTTGCACGATAGGTTTGCCACTGATGTGCTGGGCACCTGAGTGTCATGTGAAAGCACAGATGGGGAAGGGAACAGTGTCCCCCATTCAAGGTCAGATTAAGGACAACTGGTGCTGCCCTTTGGCACTAAAACACACCTTGTTTAGGAAGAGGGGGGGAAAGGTAAAATAAATACTCAAATAAAGAGCTGAAGGGTCTGTTCCACAAATCAGCAGGTGAGTTAAATGTAAGCTAGACCCAGCCAGTTGCATTTACACATCTCTCCTGTCATGAGTTGGAAACAAATGTGATCTCTGATGACACGTTCAAACCAAGCTTTTAAACTTTAGTCGCTTACCATGCCAAGGAACAAAGTCTGAGTCCAGTGCAATCTTTAAGACCAAGAAAGCGTGCATGCTACAGAGTTTGATTCTGGGCACAAGCTTTTGCATGCAATCACACTTCTTCAGATACAGTGAAACAAGACTTTTTCAACCATTATGTATAGGCAGAGAGAGGGTGGAACTGGGAAGGGTTAGTTGCCAGGAAGGGCTAGTTAGAGTCAAGATGCATAAATAACCCAGCAACGAATATAGCTAAGATTGAATTCACGTATTTGATAAGACTGGCGGATAGCAGCAAATTACTATATAGATAATAAAATAGTTAAGAAACAGACGTGAGAACTAAATTTGAGTCCAGTGGCACCTTTGAGACCAACAAATATTAATTCTGGGTCTAAGCAAGAACCGAGTGACTTAGCATGCCAAAGAAAACCGTTTTTTAACAATGCAGACTAGTCAAACACGGCAGATAAGGACAATTTAGAAACAATTCGACTAAAGTTGAGTGCGGCAGTGAAAGAGTTAAGGGCATGACCGCTAGGGGGGAAAGCTCTGGAGTGCCCCCCCTTCCCTCCATGCCCAAAGTGAAGCCCCTGCTTCTTTTACTGTTAATCCAGGGCTGCCCCCACTGATCCCCTCAGCCAACAGAGCAACTGAGCTCTGTTTTGTGGAGATCGGTCATAATTCTGAGAGATCTCCAGGTCCCACCTGGAAGTTGGCAACTCTAGTTGTGAGTCTTGAAGGGTTCAGAGTCTCCTGGCTATTTTGACTCCACAAATCTAATATGAAGGGATTTTTTTTGAGCAGGAACGGACAGGAATGCCGTTCTGGCTGGCTTGGTGTAAGGGGGTGTGGCCTAATATGCAAATGATTTCTGCTGGGTCTTTTTTTTTTTTTTTTACAAAAAAGCCCTATGTGAAACAATGGTGATGTCAGGGGGTGTGGCCTAATGTGCATATGAGTCCCTGCTGGGCTTTTTCTACAAAAGAAGCCCTGTTGATATGGTTTCCTCTTCCTATCTTAGTAGTCTGTTTTCTTGCTTGGGGCAATAAAACATCTTCAGTCAGCCTGTTCTAAATGGGTCAAGTGAGCAAGCCAAGCTGCAAGCGGGAGGCAAAAATCCATCCCACTCAACCTCTCTAGCCAATTGTACTTTCGGGAAATTTTGTTCTTAACTTTGAACCAGGTAATCAGTTAAGGCTGCCAACCTCCAGGTGAGCCTGGAGTTTCCCTGCTATGTTCAGGGAAACTGAGATCAGATCCCCTGGAGAAAATGGCTGCTTTGGAAGGTGGACTGTATGGCCTTGTGCCCTGCTTCTCCTTCCCAAGTCCCCCTGTCCACCTCAGACTCAGTCCAACCCCCCCCCCCCCCAAAAAAAAAAATCTCCAGGTATTTTCAAGCCCAAATCTGGCAAACCTAATCATAAAGATCTGAGTTTCTGCTTGATTTTTTTTAAGGGGGGGGAGCAGTTCACATCCTAAATTCCCCCTGGCCTCCCCATGCTGCTCCCCTGCTGATATCTACCCCCCACCCACCCCCAGGGGGCTGGAAGGAGATTTGCAGAGTTCTCTTACTTTTGCCGGAGTTGGCTGAGGTCCTCCAAGAGATTGTCCCTCTCGATCTCCAGCCTGGCCTTGGAACTGGAGAGCTGGTCGACTTGGCGGCGCAGTTCCCTCAGCTCCTCCTGGTAGATGTCCCCCAGCTTGGTGGGCTCCTTATCCCGGACTTGGTTGAGCTCGGCCACCAGGACTTTGTTCTGTTGCTCCAGGAAGCGGACCTTCTCGATATAGCTGGCAAAGCGGTCATTCAGCTCCATCATCTCCACCTTCTCGTTGGTGCGGGTCTCCTTGAACTCTGTGTTGAGGGCGTCCGCCAAGGAGAAATCCACCTTGTCTGGGGAGTATTTGGGGCCAGCACGGAAGCTGAGGCTGGCTGTCTTCAGCTTGGTGACAGAGAAGCGGGCGGTGGGGTTGGAAGGCACATATCTGCGGCCAGGAGAGAACCTCAAGGCCTGGTGGACAGAGCCAGTTGACGGGCCAAAGCGTCTTCCGTAGGATGACAGCTTCTGTCCCTCCATGGTCAGGTTTCTCCTCTGGGCTCTGTGGACTCAGACAGATCTTTCCCTCTGTGCTGCACAGGGTTTTATTCAGACGGGTGAGCCCGCCCCGTGTGTGCCTTGATGGGCTAGAGATGGAGGAGGGGAGGAGGGCTGTCTGCCAGCTCCTGCCGCCTCTCATCAGCCATGCCAAGTGCCCAGTGCCTTGGCAAAGCAACAAAAGAACTTGAGGCAGAAGCCCTGGATGTTCATGAGGGGACTGCCCTCACACGGGCTACGTGTCCGAGGCCTTTGTCCACCCACGGAGGCTTTTTGCCAGGGGTGCCAGTTGTCACAAAAAACAGGGACACGTCCCTTCTCCTCTCAGAATGACAGAGCATCAGAGTCTTTGTTTGTACCCAGGAGGGTCCAAAGCAATCCTTCCTCACTACTATTCATTGTGAAAATGGAGAGACCGGAATCCAGGTCTAAGGGTGACACCCCCCCCCCCCCCCAATTTTTAACTGCCTTCAATGTGGAGGTTGCAAGCAGTATTGGCCTCAGGGATGCCAGGCCCTGGTGGGACCGTAGGATCCCCAGGTACGACAGCTCATCTCCAGACTAAACCAACCAATTTTTATTTAGAACGTCAGCTTTCGAGTGCTCTTAAGCACGCTTCATCAGATAGTGATAGTTTGTGAGTTTCCTGCATTGTGCAGGGGGTTGGACTAGATGCCCCTGGAGGTTCCTTCCAACGCTATGATTCTATGATCAACAAAATGTTGTTCCTGTGTGTGCACCCAAAAGTTTAGACCCAGAATGTTGCTCTTAAAGGTGACACTCAATTCAAATTTGGTTCTGCTGCTACAGACCAATGCAGCTCCCACCTGAATAATTCTTTTCACTGAGCCTGTTTCCCTCCCCCACACACAGATAAAGTTTTAGTTTCCATCCAAGACTTCCTTCATTACAAAATAGGAGTCGATTGCACCTTTAAGAACAACTTAGTTTTATTCAGAATGTAAGCTTTCGTGTGCTCTTAAGAGTCATTGACAGACACGCTCACATTTTGACATATTACGGTTTTGTTGCTTTCGCGTGCTCATGCTACTCAGATCAAACGTTTGCCCAATGTGTTAATTTTACTATTCTGTCATTGTACCATTTTACATTCGAAACCACTGCCTACCAGAGAATTTTACTTCGCTGTCATTGGTTCTTAAACCTGTACCATGTTGCATTCTGGGCCACTGCCTACCAGCTAATATGGCTCTGCTCAGCTATGTATGGCTTTGCTCACTGTGCTGGATTCCTCATCTGATGAAGCGTGCTTAAGAGCACACGAAAGCTGACGTTCTAAATAAAAATGGGTTGGTCTTAAAGGTGAAACTTGACGCCTGCTTTGTTCAACTGCTTCAGACCAACACAGCTGCCCGCTTGGATCCATCTCCAGACTGCAGTTCTCAGGGTTGCTAGGCTCTACCTCGCTGCCGCAGGCTCCACCTCTGACATCTCCAGGTATTTCCCAATCTAGAGTTGACAACCCTACAAGAAACAGATCTCTGTTGCCTGGAGATCCATTGTAATCCCAGGGGAACTTCAGCCACCACCCGGATGCTATGTAAATTCTGAAAAAGTACTGTAGTAATGGAATGGCATTCCTTCAGGTCAGAAGGTACTCAATATGCCACTGAGGAAGAGCAGAGGGCATGTCCAAGTAACCCCAGAAAGAGTGAAGTAGCTGGGCCAAAGCCAAAAGGACGCTCAGCTGTGGATGTGTCTGATGGTGAAAGAACAGTCCAATGCTGCAAAGAACAATACTGCATCGGAACATGGAATGTAAGATCTATGAATCAAGGTAAGCTGGATGTAGTCAAACAAGAGATGGCAAGATTGAACATTGACATCTTGGGAATCAGTGAACTAAAAAGGACAGGAATGGGCAAATTTAACTCAGAGGATCACTACATCTACTACTATGGGCAAGAGTCCCGTAGAAGAAATGGTGTGGCTTTTATAGCTAACAAGATAGTGAGGAAGGCAGTAATGGGATACAGTCTCAAAAATGACAGAATGATCTCAGTCCGTATCCAAGGCAAACCATTCAATATCACAGTAATCCAAGTCTATGCCCTAACCACTGATGCAGAAGAGGCTGAAGTGGACCAGTTCTATGAAGATCTACAACACCTTCTAGAATTAACATTAAAAAAAAAGATGTCCTCATTATAAGAGACTGGAATGCCAAAGTAGGAAGTCAAAAGGTAATCGGAACAACGGACAAGTTTGGCCTTGGAGAACAAAATGAAGCCGGGCAAAGGCTAATAGAGTTTTGTCAAGAGAACAAGCTGGTCATAGCCAACACCCTCTTCCAACAGCCTAAAAGGCGACTCTACACATGGACATCACCAGATGAGCGACACAGAAATCAGATTGATTATATACTCTGCAATCAAAGATGGAGAAGCTCCTTACAGTCAGCAAAAACAAGACCTGGAGCTGACTGCGGCTCAGATCATGAGCTACTCATTGCAAAATTCAGGCTTAAACTGAAGAAAACTGGGGAAGCCATTAGGCCATTCAGGTTTGACCGTGATCACATCCCTTATGAATATACAGTGGAGGTGAAGAATAGATTTAAGGGACTAGAGTTGATAGACAGAGTGCCTGAAGAACTATGGATGGAGGTTCGTGACATTGTACAGAAGGCAGCAATCAGCACCATCCCAAAGAAAAACGAAATGCAAGAAAGCATTTGATGAGGCTTTACAAATAGCTGAGGAAAGAAGGAAAGCGAAAGGCAAAGGTGAAAAGGAAAAATTCACCCAACTGAATGCAGATTTCCAGAGAACAGCAAGGAAGATCGAATCAGTCAGCCCTAAGGAAAATCAACCCAGATTGTTCCCTGGAAGGTCAGATGCTGAAGCTGAAGCTTAAATACTTTGGCCACCAAATGAGAAGGGAGCACTCCCTGGAGAAGACCCTGATGCTGGGAAAGACAGAAGGCAAGAGAAGAAGGGGACAGCAAAAGATGAGATGGTTGGACAGTGTTACTGATGTAACAAACATGAATTTGAGCAGACTTCGGAGGATGGTAGAAGACAGGAGGGCCTGGCGTGACTTGGTCCGTGGGGTCGCAAAGAGTCGGACTCAACTGTGCGACTGAACAACAACAATGGAATGGCAAGAGAAATAACAGGAGCTCCTCTGTTGCAGCTCCAAAACATAGATGGGTAAGGTGCTGGTTGAACTGGAGTGAAGCATTCATATGCATCCAACTTTATTCAGTCTCCTTTTTCGTGCTCCAGGCTTTACCATAGAATTACGGCCTGATGAAGGGTCAAAATGGAGATATACCTGGGACATCCGTTGCCGTGAATATTGCTGCATGTTTAAAATCTAAATTTTATGGTTCAACGTTGCATATGCACGTACTGCATCCTTTAAGAATAATTAATAATAGCAAGGTTTTCTGTAATTACCTTTTTATGTACATTCCATTACTACGGTGCTTTTTCAGAATTGACATACTATTTAACACTGTATAGACGTTTATTTGTTACACCATCTGGAGATTGGCAACCCTAGCTTCTTTCACACTGCACCGTCGGGGAGGGTTGGTGGCTCAGTGGTAGAGCATCTGCTGGGTAAGCAGAAGGTCCCAGGTTCAATCCCCGGCATCTCCAACTAAAAAGGGTCCAGGCAAGCAGGTGTGAAAAACCTCAGTTTGAGACCCTGGAGAACAGGGGAGGGATGGTGGCTCAGTGGAAGAGCATCTGCTTGGTAAGCAGGAGGTCCCAGGTTCAATCCCCGGCATCTCCAACTAAAAAGGGTCCAGGCAAGTAGGTGTGAAAAACCTCAGCTTGAGACCCTGGAGAGCCACTGCCAGTCAGCGAAGGGACGGTGGCTCAGTGGTAGAGCATCTGCTTGGTAAGCAGGAGGTCCCAGGTTTAATCCCAGGCATCTCCAACTAAAAAGGGTCCAGGCAAGTAGGTGTGAAAAACCTCAGCTTGAGACCCTTGAGAGCAGGGGAGGGACGGTGGCTCAGTGGTAGAGCATCTGCTTGGGAAGCAGAAGGTCCCAGGTTCAATCCTTGGCATCTCCACTAAAAAAGGTCCAGGCAAGTAGGTGTGAAAAACCTCAGCCTGAGACCCTGGAGAGCAGGGGAGGGATGGTGGCTCAGTGGTAGAGCATCTGCTTGGTAAGCAGAAGGTCCCAGGTTCAATCCCCGGCATCTCCAACTAAAAAGGGTCCAGGCAAGTAGGTGGGAAAAACCTCAGCTTGAGACCCTGGAGAGCCGCTGCCAGTCTGAGTAGACAAGACTGATTTTGATGGACCCAAGCTCTGACTCAGTAGAAGGCAGCTTCATACGTTCCTATGTTCATACAGGAGTCTCAGATGTGTTTCACAGTACAAACTTGCATTGCCCACTGGCCACGTCTGCCAAGCCTCACCAGCCTGCCTTGAACTGAGAAGAGACTCTAGAACAACAGCACAACTACGCCTGGCCAGGAGTCAAGCCGTTGTCCAGGAGTTCATCAGCTTCTTTGCCGGCCTCGTCTCTGGCCCACAGCTGCGCTCCCAGCTCCCGCCAGGCACTCGCTAGCCTCCCCCTTCATGAAACCGCTGCTGTTGTTCAGTCTGCCATCCCATCCCATCCCTCTGGAGCCAGAAGCAGACAGGCCCACAAAGGCCTTATGAATGGACCCGAGGCCCTGGCCTGGCGTGAGGGAGCCCCACGCTTGAAACAGAAGGGGCTCTGTGCTCCATCAGAGGCTCCGAGGTGTTCCCCAGTTATATGCTCAGCATGGCAAGATTGATACCCTCTCTCTGGCATCGGCACAAGTGCGGCGGCTACTGTCAGAACACGCAGTCCCCCCCCCTCCCATCTCAAATCCCCAGCCTGGGAAGGTCTCCGCAACACAAAGAGAGCCAAGTTAATGAGAAAAATCCTATCTAAAGGTTATGGGAAGCAGAGTTGGCCCCATACATTCTGCTACCCCCCCGACCTTCTACCCGCTTCAGAAAGCAGGGGGTGGGAGGTGGGGAATGTCTGCTGGGCACTCCGTTATTCCCTATGGAGACCAATTTCATAGGGTATAATGGAGAATTGATCTGGGGTTCTGGGAGGGACTGTTTTTTGTGGTAGAGGCACCAAATTTGCAGCATGGCATCTGGTGCGTCTCCTCAAACCCACCCCTTTAAGTTTCAAAAAGACTGGACCACGGGGGTTCAGTTCTATGAGCCCCAAAAGAAGGTGCCCCTACCTTATTTCTAGTGGAGGGAAGGCATTTAAAAGGTGTGCTGCCCCTTTAAATGTGATAGCCAGAACTCCTTTTGCAGTTCAATTATGCTTGTCACAACCTTGCTCCTGGCTCCACCCCGGGGCCATAGCGAGGATTTTAAAAGCCATGGGGCTTTTTAAAAAGCCAGGGGGCACCCTTTCCCCTTCACCGCGGGGCTTGCCGCTTCTCAGAGGCTTTCTGGGGTAGGGGCAAAAGCTGGAGGCTCTGAAAGTGGCCTAGTCAAGGCAGCCAACCCTCAAACTTTGGAGTCAAGAAGGGACTACACTTTGTGTGCAAGCAGGGGGTTTTCCATCTCCCCCCACACCAGCGCTTTGCAGCCAGCAGCTCCATCCATCCCCCCCCTCCTCGGCCCATTCCACAGGGCTTCCTTACCTTCCCACTCCTCTGCCTCCTTCCACTAGGGTTGCCAATCCCCAGGTGGAGGCAGGGATCCCCCGGTTTGGAGGCCCTCCCCCCGCTTCAGGGTCATCAGAAAGCGGGGGGGGGGGGGGGAGGGAAATAGGCTTCCCAATCCCCAGGTCCCAGAGGGGGATCACCCGGTTTTACAGGCTTTCCCCCTCCCCCAGCCAGCTGGCCGGCGGGAGAAGCCCCACCCCCACAGCCATCATGCACCTCCATGAACGATTTCCAAAAGGAATGATGGGGAATTGAGCCGTGGGTATCTGGGGCTCTGTGGGGGGGGGCTGTTTTTTGAGGTAGAGGCACCAAAATTTCAGTACAGCATCTAGTGCCTCTCCCCAAAATACCTCCAAAGTTTCAAAAATATTGGACCAGGGGGTCCAATTCTATGAGCCCCAAAAGAAGGTGCCCCTATCCTTCATTATTTCCTATGGAAGGAAGGAATTGAAAAGGTTGCCGTCCCTTGAAATGTGATGGCCAGAACTCCCTTGAAGTTCAATTATGCTTGCCACACCCTTGCTCTTGGCTTCGCCCCCAATGTCTCCTGGCTCCACCCCCAAAGTCCCCAGATATTTCTTAAATTGGACTTGGCAACCCTAGAGGGAAATGTCTGCTGGGAACTCTGTTATTCCCTATGGAGATTTATTCCCATAGAAAATAATGGAGAATTGATCCGCGGGTATCTGGGGCTCTGGGGGGCTGATTTTTGAGGTAGAGGCACCAAATTTTCAGTACAGCATCTAGTGCCTCTCCCCAAAATATCCCCCAAGTTTCAAAATGATTGGACCAGGGGGTCCAATTCTATGAGCCCCAAAAGGAGGTGCCCCTATCCATTATTTCCTGTGGAAGAAAGGCATTGAAAAGGTGTGCCGTCCCTTTAAATGTGATGGCCAGAACTCCCTTTGGAGTTCAATTATGCTTGTCACGGCCTTGATCTTGGCTCCACCCCTAATGTCTCCTGGCTCCACCCCCAAAGTCTCCTGGCTCCACCCCCAAAGTCCCCAGTTATTTCCACTGCTCAGCTCTCCTGGCTCCAGCTGCCACCGATGATGCTTTGGTGGCTCAGCCATGGCAACCCCCCCCCCCAAAACCCAGGCTGCCCCCATGGAGGGCTCCCTGAAGGTGAGGGGGCCCTGTTTGGAAGTCAGGGGGCAGTGCCCCCACAGGCTTCCCTGTGGCTACAGGCCTGCTCCACCCCCAAAGTCCCCAGATATTTCTTGATTCAGGCTTTGGAACCCTACCAGCTGGGGATGCCAGCCCCCCAGGTGGGGCTTGGAGATATCCAGTTCCTCTGGAGAAAATGGGTGTTTTAGAGGGTGGTCTCTATGGCATTGTCCCTCATTGAGGTCCCTGTCATTCCCAGGCTCCACCCCCAAGTCTCCAGGAGTTTCCCAGCCGGAGCTGGCAACCCTACCCTACCACCACAGTAGCCAGGGAGGCCCTGTGAACTCCAGCTAAGGGCTCTGGGACCACCACCACACAAATCATGCACTGCTTCACAGGACGCCTCCGGGAGTTGCTTCCCCTTCTTCCCTAGATCCTGGGTGACTTTGTCCTGATGCTAGTGCTTGATCTATAATTTATGTCTGCCTGCTGGGTAGGGGTGGGGCAGGACGGAGCATGGGGGTGGGTGGAGCCAGTCTTGATTGAAAAGTGAGGGTAGCCATCTCTGGGCTGAGAGATACCTGGTAGGGTTGCCAAGTCCAGTTTTTTGGTGCTTCATGTCCGATTCCTGATGCTCTTCCACCTCCCCTGCCCCTGAATAGAGCTGTATCAACTTTTTCGCCATCTCTGGCAGCTTGATTTGCAGCACAGTTGGGATTACCAGGGTGCATTTATTTCCCTGAAGGAATCTACACCATTTTTTTGGTTGGGGGTTTCTTCCCACTCCTTATCCCTGTTGAGATGCATGAAGCTTTCTCTCTCTCAGCCCCTAGGCTGCCACCTCCTCTCTCATCTGTTGTTACATCCGTGTAAAAAAAAGAGGAAAAAAAGAAGTAAAAGGAGCACCCCCCCCCCTTTATTAAATAAAATGTGGTTTGTGAAAGAGGATGAGAGACACCGGATAATTTGTTCCATGCCTGTTTGGGGAAAGTTGGATCAGCTGAATGGAGGGGATGAGCAAAGGGGCTGCCCTCAACTCAGTGCTGGGGGTGGGGGGAAGAATAGCCCCCTTGCTCTTTGAACTAGGGGTGGGAGGGGGGTGGGGTGCTTTCTACGGAATGCAATAGAATAGGCTTTTGGGGGTTTTTTAATTTGCCATGCTCGAGTTTGAGCCTACATCTTATCACATCTCCATACGAAAAGGAATAAATGGGGGCGGGGGGAGGCTAACCATAACAACAACGAATTGTTGTGCTGGATATTATTATTGTTATTTTTCTGATATCTGAGGTCTGCCATACAATCCACAAAGGTGCCAAGGGGCAGTCTTTAGTGTGCAAGTCCTGGTGGTTTCTTCTTGTTCCCAAACATTAAAAGCAAACTGTAATAAATCATAAACAAACATACATGTATTTATTACAGAAAGTTAAAACCATTTAAGCCTCTATCCTTTGTACAATCATAAAACCACAATGGGAACCCACTAAACTTAAGTAGGTTCCCATTGTGGTTTTATGATTGTACAAAAGATAGAGGCTAATGGAAAAAAGGAAAGGAAAGGTCCCCTGTGCAAGCACCAGTCGTTTCCGACTCTGGGGTGACGTTGCTTTTACATTTTCATGGCAGACTTTTTACAGGGTGGTTTGCCATTGCCTTCCCCAGCCATCTACTCCCCCCCCCCCCCCCCGCAACAAGCTGGGTACTCATTTTACCGACCTTGGAAGCATGGAGTCAACCTCGAGCCGGCTACCTGAAAACCCAGCTTCCGCCGGGGATCGAACTCAGGTCGTGAGCAGAGCTTAGGACTGCAATACTGCAGCTTTAACACTCTGCGCCGCGGGGCTCTTCAGAGGTTAATGAGGGGGCCCCTAAACGATTTTAATGTTCTGTAATAAATACATGTATGTTTGCTTATGATTTATTATACAGTTTGCTTTTTATATTTGGCCCTTTAATTGCATATTAACCTTTTAGGTTTCTTACTCCAGAGTTTGGGTTAAGTTTCTTTCCTTCCTTTGTTTTTTCTCCTTGTTTCCCGCCTTCTTGCTGCAGCACAGCATTCAAACGTTGCCTCCCTTTTTTGTCACTGGCCAGAGCTGTGTAGTTAACCCAAGCGAGAGGAGGCGGCCAGGGAATTTTCAAGAGGGAGGCCCGCCTTCGCCTCCCGCCCATTGGCTACTGCCGCCATCCCGTCTCTGCGATTGGAGAAACGTCCCCTGCCAATCAAAGCGTTAGCATGATCTCGGAGGAGATGAAGAATCACGGACCTTAGAAGCAGCAACCGGAAGTGCCCGCAGGGTTTGATGGGAAAATGGAGGCTTTTTCCTGGCTCAGCGGCTTCTGGCTGCTATGGAAACGCGGCCCTGGCGTCGTTGCTATGGAAACCTGAAATTTTTATCGATTCCGCGCTACACCTTTAATCCTGGTTTATCTCCGTCCCCAAGCAGACATTCTACACTAAAATAATAGAATCACAGAGTCATAGAGTTGGTTTATCTGATTCTATGACTCTAGTGCAGAATGCCAGTTTGGGGACAGGGTTAGGGTTGCCAAGTCCAATTTAAGAAATATCTGGGGACTTTGGGGGTGGAGCCAGGAGATGTTGGGGGTGGAGCCAGGAGACTTTGGGGGTGGAGCCGGGAGACATTGAGGGTGGAGCCAGGAGACTTTGGGGATGGGGCCAGGAGACATTGGGGTGGAGCCAGGAGACTTTGGGGGTGGAGCCAGGGGACCTTGGGGGTGGAGCCAAGATCAAGGCTGTGACAAGCATCATTGAACTCCAAAGGGAGTTCCGGCCATCACATTTAAAGGGACGGCACACCTTTTCAATTCCTTCCTTCCATAGGAAATAATGAAGGATAGGGGCACCTTCTTTGGGGGCTCATAGAATTGGACCCCCTGCTCCAATCTTTTTGAAACTTGGGGGGTATTTTGGGGAGAGGCACTAGATGCTGTACTGAAATTTTGGTGCCTCTACCTCAAAAAACAGCCCCCCCCCCAGAGCCCCAGATACCCGCGGATCAATTCTCCATTATTTTCTATGGGAATAAATCTCCCTAGGGAATAACAGAGTTCCCAGCAGACATTTCCCTCCCCTCCCCCTGCTTTCTGATGACCCTGAAGCGGGGGGAGGGCCTCCAAACCGGGGGATCCCCTGCCCCCACCTGGGGATTGGCAACCCTAGACAGGGCTAAACCAGGATTAAAGGTCTAGTGCGAAATTGGTGTATATCTGCGCCAACATTTTTTACCAGATTAAAAGAATCACAAATTGTTAGTGTTAACTGGGCTGAAACAACGACAAAGGGTAATATAAAGCAGACTGATGTCCATATACTAAACCCATTAAGTATCCCGGGTGTGACGTGCAATAAATTGAGAGTCTGTTGTAATGCTTTTGTTGTTCAGTCTCTGGGTTCAAATGAGGGCAGAGGTTTCTCAGTGATTCTTTTAATCTGCTTCAAACAGTCTGGCTGAACCTGCTTTCTGATCTTTCCAGTACATTTCTATTAATCCCCAGGTCCACCAACAGTGGGGAAAGTCTGCCCGATGGCCACAATTTTTGTAACACATAGGGCTGTAATTTTTGTTTATTTTATGCAACTGACTTGATGGAAGATACCATCTTGTTTGCATTTTAAACGATTGGAATTATATTAAAAACAGCAGAGTGAGGGGCTGGGAGAATTTGAAATCCACTCCCAGTCATCCTTCTCTACATTATTTTGACAGTCTGTTGGCCAACGGGATTGATAGTTTGTAATCTGTTTACTCTCTGTCTGAACCTGCTTGTCTGATTAAATGCATAGTGGGCTCTTGGCAACGAGGACAGGCTTTTAGGGGGAATAGGGAGCTACGTTGAACACCACATGGGGGCCTTGTCTGAGTTCTGCTGGTCTTCGTGGATGTTTTTGTGTTGCTTAGTAGTTCGGATGCTGAAGCTGTTCCCCTCTGATCTCTTTCTCTGCCTCGATTCAAAAGCTGAGAAGCTTTTAATTTTTGAAAAACTGTATTTATATCCCGCCTTTCATCCCAAGGGGGATCCAAAGTGGCTTCCGCTGTTCTCCATTTTATCCTCCCAACAACCCTGCAAGGTGGGCGAGGCTGAGGGTACCCGACTGGCCCGAGCTTACCCAGCAAGCCTCCATAGTAGAGGGGGAATTCAAACCAGGGTCTCCCAGATGCTAGTACAACACTCCAACCACTACACCACTCTCAGTTCTGGAGCAGGTATGCATTCAGCTCGAGATACCTTCAGTGTTTAAAAGCATCTTGGGTAAAAGAGCTGAGGAAACCTCTCCTGGAGGGACAACCAGCTCCAGCAGACCCAGTGGGGATGATAGGTGAGCTGCGGGTAGGGTTGCTAGGCTGCCAATGGGAGATGGGGGGTGGGGAGTGGGGTTGCCAGATCTAGGTTGGGAACTGCAAGAGATTTGGGGGAGGACAGGGACCTTCTCTGTGGGTACACGGTCAGGAAGTCCACCCTTCAAAGCCTCCATTTCTTCCATCGACCGTGTACAGCAGAGTTACCAACCTGGCTACAAACTAACATGATGAGAATCTTTGGCCCTTAGCTTCACTTTCAAATTCTGCAAAAACTTACCTAGCCAGCCCTCTTTCTCTGTACCAGCTGGTCTGCATGTGTACAAACACACAAAAACACACACACACTTGTGGCTGCACAGACCTTTGTGCCCTTACACGACCTTGTACGCTGTTGTCCCTACGCCATGCCTCTCCTGCATGCCAATGCACACCCACACCCCACGTACCATGGTGACTCACTTTGTAATTAGGGGGACGCTACAGCCCAGCAGCTTCTGGGGAGGCCTGGGATCCCCCTTGTCCGTGGCCTCCCGCCAGCCCTGATCCCTCCCTCAGGCAATCCCCCCCCCTTGCGCGCAGAGCCAGCCAAATTGCTTGCCAGCTCCCAAGTCTTTAAAACCGTGTTCCCCATTGGAACAGAATGAAAGGGTTGTTGTTTGGCTGCCGGGCAAGAGTTCGGCCCTGTGAATGGGATGGCAGCTGGGGAAATGAGCTGCCGGTGCATAGCAACGAGGCTCCCTTTGTCTCACAGGCCCAAGGGGAGCTGGCATGGCACAGGGAGAGCCTGGTGCTCTGAACCACCCCTGCCTGCTTCTGGGAAGAAACGAGGCTTCGGGGAAGGAGAACCAGGCCAGCTCCAGAGGGACCTGCAGCCCCTGCTGATGCTCTTTTCATGAAGTACAATGTTGGTGATCAGGTGAGCACCAGCAATGAGGAAACCACTGAAACTCCAAAGCAGCAAAGCCAGTCAGGGAATGACTGGAAAACTGAGCCAATCTAACTTGAATTTTGCATCAGGAATTGGATGGTCTGAGTGACTAAATCAATCAGGCACATCATTCTAGCCACCATCAGGGGTGGAATTCCAGCAGGAGCTCCTTTGCATATTAGGCCACATACCCCTGATGTAGCCAGTCTAGGGTTGCCAAGTCCAATTCCAGAAATATCTGGGGACTTTGGGGGTGGAGCCAGGAGACTTTGGGGGTGGAGCCAGGAGACACTGGGGTGGAGCTAGGAGCAAGGGTGTGACAAGCACAATTGAACTCCAAAGGGAGTTCTGTCCATCACAATTAAAGGGACCTCAAAGCTTTTTAAATGCCTTCCTTCCCTCCACCCTCCCCTTCTCTGATTTTACCTCAGAGGCGGAGCGGAGCGGGCGATGCCGCTGCGCTGCCGCCGCCTCTTCTCCGCTTCATCTTAGCTGCTCCTCCGAGATGGCCTCAGCCTGAGCCCATCTTGGAGGAGCAGCTACAGTGAAGCGGAGAAGAGGCGGCAGCAGCGCAGCGGCGTCGCCCGCTCCGAGATGGGGCGGCTCGCCACGCTCCTTGGCGCCGTTTTCCCCCCTCCCCCCGCTTCCATTTTTTTGGGGAGCGGGGGAAGAGGCTGGAAATCCTGGGGTCCTCCGCCAGGGCGGGAGGGTTGGGAAGCCTAAGCCAGTCCTCCAAGAGCTCGCAAGGCTCTTTTTTGTAAGCTCTAGGAGGATTGGCTCCGTCAGGGGTGTGTGGCCTAATATGGAAAGGAGCTCCTGCTGGAATTCCACCCCTGGCCACCATAATTTATTCTCTTTCCAAACATCATGGAAAGGACAAGAACTCACATAGGGAACTGAACCATACACCCATTCTAAACATGACAAGTCTGCTCAGCCCAGTCTCCAGCTTCAGAGGCGTCTCCACCAGGCAGAGCTAGGGATGCCAGCCTCCAGGTGGGATGTGGGAATCTCCTGGAATTATAGTTCATCTCCAGATTTACAGAGATCAGGTCCCCTGGTGAAAATGGATGCTTTGGAGGATGGACTCTGTGGCATCGTTCCCCACTGAGGTCCTTGTCCTCCCCAGGCTCCATCCCCAAATCTCCAGGAGTTTCCCACCCTGGATTGGGCAGCCGTACCTCCCATCCCCTGCCAGTGGCGGTGGTGAACTGGCAAAACTACCAGGCACTGCTCACGTGTTTTGCAACCTAATCTTTGCAGCTACAAGGACTAGAAACGTATTGAGATTTTCTGCAAGCTACAGAAATCCTGTGCCAAATAGTGAAATGCACACCAAGCAGATAAAAGGAAGACACACCTAAAATAAGGCTGTGAGAAGATGATCTGGCGGGTCCAGTACTGACAGCCCACCATATGCTGTGATGGAGGTTCTGGGCAGTTTCATAAGAGATTCTTTACAAGTTGGATGCGCTCAGTACATGGGGTTGCCAGCTCTGGGCTGGGAAATCCCTGGAGATTTTAGGGTTGGCACCTGGGGAGGACAGGGATCTCAGTGGTTATGATGCCCTAGAGTCTCCCCTTCAAAGCAGCTATTTTCTCCAGGTGGCCTGATCTCTGTTGCATGGAGGTCAGTTGTAATTCCAGCCACTACCTGGAGGTTACTGAAAACAAGCTAGACTTAAGGTTTGTAACTACAACACTGTAATGTCTTATTATGGATACAAATTAATTGATTCCAATGTTTAGCGTTGCACAAATTATAGCCATTTAAATGTTTCATACAGTCCATCAAAAATCAATGCGGTATTTCATACCGTCCCTTCAAAGCCACTGTGAAAGCAACGCAATCAATGGACCCATCCGGATATGAAGACTGTTTCAAATCACAAAATTCTTCCTGAAGGTCGCCTTATTCATATTGGAACTACACAGGAGAAACACAACATTCAAATATCACTGAACTCAGAGCCGTGTCACAAATCCTGACTCGAATAAAGCCTGCCCAATGCTCCTGGCATATCTTAACATGCTGAAAAGCTGTTCTCTGATTGGGTTGGCATACAGATTCCATATTTTTTTCCTTTTTCTCCTTAAATCTACATGTTCTGATTAAGCGATTTCTATTGCTTGCCACTGTGTTTGAAGCATCTCAGTCATCACAATTTAGTTAAAGGTACAGTAATTTCTATCGCCTGCCACTGTGTTTGAAACATCTCAGTCATCACAATTTAGTTAAAGGTATAGTATGATGTGGCATGATGCAGATAAAAAAGGTTGATGTGGTTTATTACAGTACAAATCACCTCTAAGTTACAAGTGCGTTACAATATACTATAGTGCAGTTCAAAGATATGAAAAAAAAATCAAGCGATAAATTCATTCCATATGGAGCCATGGTTTTAAACTTACAAATAAAAAAAGTTTCTTTTCATAATAATATCCTGATTAAAGGGGTGTGCTTTATACTTACATAGAACTAAGAATCTAATGTCTTCTGGTGAATGACCTATGTTCAATAAATCCACTTACGAATGGCTGCTGAAGTAAATTGAAACACGCGCATCTTACTGCAGGTTTTCAGAGCAGTAGATCTTTAATCTTAGACTTCGGATTCTGTGCCTGCCTTATGCACCGTTCTTTTTGCTTCAGTGTATTTATTCTTCAGCTACAATTTTTTTTTTTTTAAAAGTGTTAGTTGGTAGAATGAAAGTGAACAGAAAGGACCTCAGGGGAGAAAACTCACTATTGAAACTGACCAGACTGCCGGAAACTGAGAAGCAGCGGTGAAGCCCCATTTTCCATATTGCTGAGCAGTAGGTTATTCCCTGCTGCATTATTGGCCACAATGAAAAATGAAAAACAGTCACATGATGTCATAATATGGGGGAACACGTTGAGTGTACAGAATGCATGGTGGAACCCACAGACGCTGGCATCGCAATTTGTGATAGCATAGGTTTGCTTCTGTGCAAAGTCAGCTGCAACTCCACCATGCTTCTCACAGGGCTGCAGTTTGTAAAGAGGAAAAGTCCTCCGGCCCAAAGCTCTGGAAACCTTTTTTAGTCTTGTGCCACTAAAACTACAAAAAATGTTAATTTACTGCCCTTCCTTGCAAATTTGTGTGGTTTTGTGTGTGTGTGTGTGAGCCTCTAATTTGATCCTGCACACTGGTTGTGATTTTGGCAACTTTCAAAAAGCCTCTCCTATGCAGATTGCACTCTTCCTCGAAATGGATCAATCCAAGCTATTCTTAAATTCAGTCGTTTGAATAAGGTCCATGTGGCTTAGCCACCAATTTTAATATTAGGCTTCCAGATACTGCCAGAATGGTTCTCCAAACTTTGTTAACTAAAGCATTAAAGGGAAAAATGTTATCAAAGCTTTAGGCTTCCCATCCCAGTCTCTCTCTCTCTCTCTCTGCATCTCATGTCAAGTTCATTCTGCACAGATGATTACCCCTTTATTTTGTTTGCATGCAGCACTGAAATCTTTTTGTTGTTGTTGTTGCACTGTGGACACTGCCATTTGCCTCCTCTCTGATCTGATCAATACCAGCAGGGAACTACACATTGCGCAGTTGCTTTTAAACTCCACCCTTACCCAGTCATTGTGATTTGTTTTTATTGAGTGATCCAAGACTAGCAAAAGCTCCATACTGCTAGACTCATGCTGCTTGTAAAAAATTTAAAACTTTTTAAATGAGGGGGAAATGGAGCTTGTACACTGATGATGGGAGGGGGATGGCAGAAGGTACAGAGGGGGCAGAACATCCTTGATGTGGGTGGAGAGTGACCTTTGAGGGACGGCAAAAAGGCACGGGGAACATCCAAGGGAATGTGTGTGCTTTCGATATACCTTTGGCTTGAAAGTGCAACAAGGGGGAAATCAGCACAAAAGCATTCTCAAAAAACCTGAAGAAACAGCGACCAGAAAGTGAACTGAGCACTAAAGGGAGGAAAATCAATGCAGAACGACAGAGAAAACCTGACAGATTCGCATGGCAAAAGTGAGGGAAAACACTGCACTGTGCACTGTGTCTCTGTAAGGCTTCCTGCCAAGCCCAGGACTGAGGCTCTGATAGTCCCTGTTATGATCCTGGGCCTAGCAAGGCATACAGGCCCCATGGAAGCCTGCTTAGGAGTACTGGGAAGAGCCTACATTTCCAAGGATCTCCTCTATCCCATCCCTCTGATTGGGTGGCAAGGGTTTTGGAAGGAAACTGGCCCAGAGAGGGGTGGGGCCTGGGAGGAGAGGATAAAAGGACCAAGCCCAGGAAAGGGGTGTTCTTTTCCTAGGAGGCAGAGCTGAGGATGAGCTGCTGCCAGGAAGAGACCCTCGCCCTGCGAGGTAGGGTGAGTAGGCCCAGGTCTGACTGACAGTTTAGGGACAGTAAGTTTAGATGCATTAAGGCATTTAGTTATTTTTCCCTTCACCCCTTTTACTGTTTTATGCACCTTGTTTGTTATATTGCACTGACCTGTTAAATAAATCTCGCCCCCCCCCCCCTTGTTGTTAACTCTGCCTGGCCTCATGCCCATTATTTGACCTAAGCTACGGGAGGTCTGGAAGGGCTCTGGGCTTTCTCAAGGGAGACCCTTAACCCAGAGTGGTGGCAGCAATTGGTAAGACCCCCCCTGAGTCGTGACGGTTCCAGAGGGAGGAAGCCCCACCCAATCCCCAGGAGGCATTCTCAACCCAAACACAGGCTTAGTCGGGTCAGCATCCTTTCGGGAGCAACACGCCCAGGAGCAGTGGTCCAGCATGATGCAAGAAGCAAGGATGCAAGCAGAGTGCTTCTAGGGGAGCCAACAGGCCTGGAGAAAAATGTCTTTAGTGTTTAGACCAGTTTTTAAGTTTTTGTTTGAATGCTTGTTTTATAAAGTTGCTATTGAAACGTTTGCTGTTTTTACATGGTTGCTGTCTTCCTTGAGCCCTGAGATGCTCGAGAGAAAGATGGGCCTACACATAGGTTAAATAAAAATATCATAATAGAGGCTTCATGTGTGGAAGAACCTGGATAGCCCAAGCAAGCCCGATCTCATCCGATCTCAGAAGCTAAGCTGGGCCGGCTCTGGCTACTACATGGATGGGGAGACCTCCAAGGAAATCCAGAGTTGTCTGTCAAGTACTGCACAGCCTTCATTAAGGATGAGCTCTGTGTTTATTTAATCATGGAAACTTTATTAAATAACAAAGCTGTATCAGGCAAGACCGGGTCTTGTTAGAACTAAGGAGTCACAGGCAAACAATCAGTTATGGAGGTTGGTCCAGACCGTTATTTCGTTTGAATAGGAAGTGCCTTTTCCCCCCTCTCCCAAAGAAGCGGTATCCCACCCTCCCCAGCATTCCAGTAACTCTTACCCGCAAGCAGCGAATAGTCTCTGAGCATACGGCCTTGACAGCTTAGCCGTACAAAACAACTTAGGGTGAGAAAGGATACTTATAAGTTTCGCAGACTAAATAAGCATGATGAAGCTGGCAGCTCCGTCTACAAGCACAGTAGCACATCGTTACACATTCTGAACCAACATGGAAGTACTCACGGCGAGGGAGACATCTTGACGTTGTGACACGGAGGATGATGGAGCCTGGGGAGGACAGAATCATAGAGTGGGAAGGGACCTCTAGGGTCATTAGTCCAACCCCCTGCACAATGCAGGAAACTCACAAACACTTCCCCATACGCTTAGTGTGGTGCAGTGCCATCGAGTCCACCCTCCAAAGAGCCAGTCTGGTGTGGTGGTTACGTGCATGGACTCTTATCTGGAAGAACCGGGTTTGATTCCCCACTCCTCCACGTGCAGCTGCTGGAATGGCCTTGGGTCAGCCATAGCTCTCTTATCTGGGAGAACCGGGTTGGATTCCCCACTCCTCCACGTGCAGCTGCTGGAATGGCCTTGGGTCAGCCAGAGCTCTCTTATCTGGGAGAACCGGGTTGGATTCCCCACTCCTCCACGTGCGGCTGCTGGAATGGCCTTGGGTCAGCCAGAGCTCACTTATCTGGGAGAACCGGGTTTGATTCCCCACTCCTCCACTTGCAGCTGCTGGAATGGCCTTGGGTCAGCCAGAGCTCTGGCAGAGTTGTCCTTGAAAGGGCAGCTGCCGTGAGAGCCCTCTCAGCCCCACCTACCCCACCCTACCTCACAGGGTGTCTGTTTTGGGGGAAGGAGATAAAGGAGACTGTAAGCCGCTCTGAGACTGTGAGCTTTCGCACGCAAACTCAGCTTAGATGGAACACTGGTTTCAGGATGATACAACTGTGCCCTTTATTTCTATTATTACATTGTAATATATAATGAAATAATTATACAACTGGTTGCTAACAGGCCATGGACCGGTACCCTTACCTAAAGGGCCCTATGGGGTCCATCTGGCTTGGGCCCAGACCGTGGCAACAACAGCTTCCCTTTCGCCATCGTTGCTGCAGCTCAGGCAAGAGCCGAGAGGGACCCTGTGGGGACGTGGTTGTGCTTCTTCCAGGGCAGTTCTAACGTCCACTCCTGTAGCCAGCCAGAGAAAACGCAATGTTAGACTGATGGTCTGTCTGATTGGGTACGCACACACTCACGCACGCTTATATGCCAGTCGGAAACCCTGCCCGTCCATGTAATCATGTGTCCATTTGACCAGTGAAATCAGAGCCCAATCCTTGGATAAATGTGGGGTTTAAATCACACATTCAGCCATACATGAAAATGGCACTGTCGGAATTCCAAAGGTGCACAAGGACTGAAAGAGGGTTGGGTACCCCTGGGGATATCGTATGCGTTCGCTGTCACTGGTGTACAGGGGCTACCAAGCTCTCTCTCTCTCTCTCTCTCGCCTGGAGAAAGCACACGGCAAGCAGTCAGCATCTGGCTGTGATTGTTTCGTAACCCAGGGAGATGGTGTGGCCAAATGGGGAAGAAAGAAGTGATTCATAGCCCCCTCCTGTGCCAAGGGGGCCGCTAAGGCTCTAGCCACCTCCTTCACCCCCAGCAGGGGCAAGAGAATGTCTCTGTGACCCCGGTCCGCCCTCAATGAGCAACACAAAGACTATTCATGGTTCCTGGAACATTGCAGGGCCTGGCTGAAGGTGAGGGCATTGAGGAGGAGAAGCGATTGTTACGGGAATGATTTGTATGCGGAGGCAGCGGCAGCAGCGAGGGTTCAGGGGTGGTTAGGCAGGAGACCGAGAGTCCCGGCGAGGACAAGTCACGAAACTGCCGAGAGGAGTGGCTGGGAGAACATTGATGGAGCCCATGGAGCCCAGCAAAAGTCTGGGCAGTTTTTCCATTCAGTCCCAAAGGAGAGATATAAAAAGCAAAGCAAGAACTTAAAAGTGTCAGCCAGGGAGTTGGAGGGGGGTATGCCAAGGATGCAAGCCCGTGAGACAATAACCTTCGGACTGTGTTTCAGTATTCTCACGATACGGCAGATGTGAAAACCCTGGAGGTTTTCCTGGATATCCCTGGGGTGGTCTTAGCCAATGAGCAACAGGGGCAGCTGCCCCGGGCCCTATGCTCCCATGCACATTACTTTGCACTTGCCCATGACGAACCTCAGTTGTCACATTGACACCCACTCACCCAGCCTCAACAGAGCCCTGTGGGATGCCTTACAAATATCCTCCCTGGTTCTCACCACCCTGAACAATTTCGCTCACTCCCGACTCAATTAATGGACGAGTTAAAAAGCACCAGACCCTGAGCCCTCCACTGCGAAAACTGCCCATCTATACTCACTCTGTTTTCTGCTAATTAACCAGTTTTTAATCCACAAGAGGACTTGTCCTTTTATCCCCGATTGCTGAGTTTACTTAGGAACCCTTGAAGAGGAACTTTATCAAAAGCTTTCTGGAAGTCAAGGTAACCAGTATCTACTGGGTCACCCTTGTCCATTCCTTTTTTTTTTGTTAACCATGCAGGCATTTTCATACCTATTTGTACCTTCCTTCACCTGCAGTATGCTTTTTATCTGAGCTTCTACAATTATAGCTTTAAATAGTCTCCAAGCTTCCTGATGAGCTTTTGACCTTTCCTTTCAGTTTCTTCTTTACAAGCCCCTCTCCCATTTGAGAGAAGTGACCCCCTTCTAAAGGTAAAAGTGGTTGTGTGGGTCTTTTGGGGCAACTTCTAAGTTACAGAAACGAGCATGAGAATCTTTAAGCACTTGTGCATCTTGACTCTAAACCGCCCTTCCTGACAACCCCCACAGGTTTTAGCAGCAGTTTCATGACGTCATCTGGCAGTACTGCAGTCCTAAGCTCCGCTCACGACCAGAGTTCAATCCCAGCAGAAGCTGGTTCAGGTAGTTGGCTCAAGGTTGACTCAGCGTTCTATCCTTCCGAGGTTGGTAAAATGAGTCCCCAGCTTGCTGGCGGGGAAGTGGAGATGACTGGGGAAGGCAATGGCAAGCCATCCCATAAAAAAGCCTGCCATGAAATCGTGATGTGACGTCACCCCAGAGTCGAAAATGACTGGTGCTTGCACAAGGGACTGCCTTCACCTTTTGAGCCCCAATGCCCTCTTATCGTTGACGCCTCTGCTAAGACTGCCCTTGGATATCCTCATTCTAACAACCTACCTAGCCCAGAGGGCCCTGGAGGTCACACAGAGCTGGCCCCACAGCCTGAGGAGTCATCCAATAACCATGTTCCCTTCTCAGTTTGGATAATCGCACGCCACAAGCAGAGCTGCGGCCAAGGACACGAGAAACTCTGCTTGGCTCAGTTGTAGAAACCACGTTACTTACGTGCCTACACGTCAGTTTCACAAGGGAGCCAGCGAGGTGGCCTGAGGACATGAAAACAGCAGGGGGAGAGCACGACAGCCTTTGCTCGTTGTGTGCTGTGGGTGCAAAGAGAAAAGAGCCGCCGTGTGTCTGGGAGGAGCAAAACTCCCGTTGCGTGTGTGATACAAATTCCTGGAGCTGTTCCCCAATAAGCATGAGGACTTTGTAAAGTGAAAATAGACCCCCCCCCCGCCAGGGCTGCAGGGGGAGGGGGGCAAGAGGGCCTAATGAGAGGAACAGCTGCAGGCAGCTGATATGAACATATGAAGCTGCCTGATACTGAATCAGACCCTCGGTCCATCAAAGTCAGTATTAGGGTTTGTAGAATCTTTCGGGCTCAAGTGCCGTGTTCTACTGGAGCCCGAAAGATTCTACAAACCCTAATGATGTTACCAGCCGTGAAAACCTGAAATCTTTGATAAAGTCAGTATTGTCTACTCAGACTGGCAGCAGCTCTCCAGGGTCTCCAGCTGAGGTTTTTCACACCTATTTGCCTGGACCCTTTTTTAGTGGAGATGCCGGGGATTGAACCTGGGACCTTCTGCTTCCCAAGCAGATGCTCTGCCACTGAGCCACCGTCCCTCCCCATAGGATAGGCAGAGGACCAGGGCTTTTTTTTGAGCAGGAACCCACAGGAATGCAGTTCCAGCTGGCTTGGGAGTCAAGGGGTGTGGCCTAATATGCAAATGAGTTCCTGCTGGGCTTTCCCTAAAAAAAAAGCTCCATGTGAAACCATAGCGCCATCAGGGAGTGTGGCCTAATATGCAAATGAGTTCCTGCTGGGCTTTTTCTGCAAAAAAGCCAAGGGGGGCAACAAAACCACACCTTGATTCGAAATAACCCGTCACATCCTGGATTTGGTGATCCACCTGTCTATCCATTTGCATTTTCACACGATTTCTGCACACTTCACGGCGCTGAAAACGTGCCTGGCTTATCTGTTTTCTGTTCTGACAATCTCCCTCTTTCCGCAGCCACTTTGGGACCAATTAGCGACCAATTAGCAGATGCTTCACCAGAGCGGAAAAGCAGCTGATGAAGACCCCGCTTCCTTGTGCAAGAACCTGCAGCTGGATTTGAACCGCTGACCTGAAAGACCTCTGAACCCATTACTGGGCAAAAGAGACGAACAGGAGGCTGGCCCTCGAGGCCAAGACTTTCTCGGAGTTGACTTCAGATGGATTTGGAGGGAACAACAACCAAGCTCGATGGAGGCTTCTTTCCCCTCTCTTTACCCCAGCTGCATAGCTCTGTCCCAGCCAGGGATGGGGAGGGGCTGGTGGTGGTGACTGTGCCCTCAAGATCAGCTGAGGGAGTCAAGGCACTAATGAGGCTGCCAGGAGTTCCAAAGCCCTGACTTGTTCCCTGCCGAAATGACGCAGAGAACGGCTAAAGCCTCTTTGTGTTTCCACTTGGGCAGCTCCGAGAAGGCACCAGAAATAGGGTTCTGCCTGGTTGGTGGGAGAGGAGGCTGAACAGCCAGACGGGCTGTTCAATTAACTGGGTTGGCGCAGTGAGGAAATGCCATATCCCGGCATCAGTGGTACCTCCGTCAACCAATTAGGGGACTGTAAAAGGTGACTAGTCAGGCATTTATTGATCTATTTGTGCCTGCCTCCCTCCCGCTGTCCTTTGCAGCTCTGTGTGGAACCTTCCTTCAAATGGAGAGCCCCTGGCGTTAAGAGGATGCGGCTAGAGGCAGACGCCACAGCTGAGAACAGCACTGTATTTTCAGCCATTTTGAATCCACCTTTCTCCAAAACCGCAGTCAGGCCATCAAGCCACAAGATTTAGATTAGGTTTATAATATAAGCAACAGAAGCTTTGCAGAATGGAAACGTTCCTACGGATTTACAGGAACATTTCCTTTCTTTAGATTCAGGTGTTGCTGGCCTGAAGCAGCTGAACAAAGTTGGAGTCCGGGGTGGGGGGGCATCTTGAAGAGATCAACAGAGTTTCGTTCTGGGTATAAGTTTCTGTGTAGATGCCCGCTTCATCAGATACAGCGGAACAGAACCTCCTCAACCGTTACTTACAAGGCGTGGGGTGGGGGCTGTGGTCAGGAGGGGCCATTTAGAGGCAAGGCGCATAAGTACTTGGGGTAGGGTTGCCACGTCCAATCCAAGAAATATCTGGGGATTTGGGGGGTGGAGCCAGGAGACATTGGGGGTGGAGCCATAAGCAAAGTTGTCACAAGCTCCCACCTGGGGATTGGCATCTCTACTCACAAGTTGCTGAACTTCCAACTTCTTCAAAGTAACACAGAACAACCAAAGGTTCAAGTTTACCTTTCCTATGCAAAGGACCTCTGAAAAGATTGTGCAACCAACGGAGGGGTCTGGGCTGCTTTCACAGCCACTGGGAGCAGCCATGTTGTTCTGCCTGCTCCCCCCGCCCCCATTCAGCCTTAAAGACACAGGCACACCATCCCAAGAGGAAGCCTTTCCAAGTGGAGTCTGAAGCCTCCGGAGGTGGAAAGGCACAAGGTGGCTGTGGGGGCGGGGTACATAACCCGCCGTGAAAACCAGCTTCTATTATCAAATTATACAGGGTCAACAAAATTAAACACACTCATATACAATTCCACCGTCATAAATTACAAAACAACCATAACTCTTAGTCCTTGATAGAAAAGGAAGCATTCGCACCAAGAGTCCTCCTTTTCATCCTATGGTAAAACTTCCCATCTCATTCCATGAAATCCTGGTGCAGTACTCCAGATGTTTAATGTCTGTCCACAGATGCAGCCAATAATCCAAATTTCCAAGGACAAGGTCGTACTGAACCCTTGTTTCGCGTGAGCTTCTTCAAGCTGCAGTAAGCCTCTTCGAGCTGCAATAACCCTCTTAGCAATTTCTCTTAAGTGTTAGGCCAAACAGCCAGCATGTTTGAAGGAACACCTACAAGGGACCTGGGGATCGGCAAGCCTAACGGGGGGATTATAGCTGAAATAGAATGTAAGCACTTAGGCATCTTGACTCAAAATGGCCCTTCCTGATAACCCCATGGCCTATAAATTATGGTTGAGAAGGTTCTCTTCCACCGTATCTGATGAAGCGGGTGTGCACAGGAAAGCTTATACCATGAATTAAACTTTGTTGTTGCTTAAAGGTGCTGCCTTAGGTTTGCCAGCCCCCTTCTGGAGTTGGGGGAATCCCCGCCCCTGGGTTCCATGTCCTGCTGCCCATCAGAGGCCTGGAAGCAGCCAGCGTATCCTGACTTGTTGAGCTTGTGTTGAAATGTATTTGAATTGCAGCTTCCATACCCCAATTTGAACATCAGACGAAGCTCACAGAGTGAAACGACCGGCTCCAGTCTGCGGCCCTGTTATCAGAAACGAGGGGTGTTTGGTCTACACCACTTTCCATCAGCTCATGGAAGAGGGCTACGCTCTTCATATGAATTTACAGTGGATTTTGGTGAAATATTGAATATATCGTTGAACCGCTTTTGCGGTATTTTCACGAGTCAACTTTTGATGCGCATGTGTGCTTAATTAGAGCGCGCTCTGCACTTTGTGAATTTTTGATTGTGCACATTGAGATTTTGTATACCATTTAAGGCTTGCGATTCCACTATTCAATGTATACGTATTTATTTTGTCAGCAGAGCAGCCCCGTGGTGCAGAGTGTTAAAGCTGCAGTACTACAGTCCGAGCTCTCTGCTCACAACCTGAGTTCGATCCCGACGGAAGCTGGATTCAGGTAGCCGGCTCAGGTTGACTCAGCCTTCCACCCTTCCAAGGTCAGTAAAATAAGCACCCAGCTTGCTGGGGGGAAAGTGTAGAGGACTGGGGAAGGCAATGGCAAACCACCCTTTTAAAAAGTCTGCCGTGAAAACGTCATGATACGATGTCACCCCGGAGTTGGAAATGGCTGGTGCTTGCACAGGGGACTTACCTTTACCTTTTTATTTTGTCAGTAATTATAGCTGTTCTGTTCTTTTTCGCCCATCAGCTGGCTGGCAGGGGGGCTTCCTTGGAGCGGGAGGGAGGCCCAAACCAGGCTTCTGGCAACCCCACGATGTCACTTCTGGCACATACAGGAAGTGACGTCATATTGGCAACAGTCTGGCATTTGATAGCCTCTGCCACAGAACGAGCAAGAGTCCAGCAGAAGTGGCAGGATATGAACTTTCGTGAGTCACTGCAGTCGCTTCCTCAGATCACTTCTTCAGGTCTGTCTGCCACAGACAATAATAATAATAATAATAATAACTTTATTTTTATATCCCGCCCTCCCCCGCCGAGGCGGGCTCAGGGCGGCTAACAGACATGGAGATCCCATGATTCATATAAACAATATAAACAATTTTAAATATATCAATTGCATAATAAATTATTTAAAATAGATAAAAGGTATAAAATGGGTGCTAAAATACTGTAATCATAATATCCACAAGATGGCTAGATGTCCACACGTCAGATTAATCGGGTTCTATCTCGAAAGCGAGCTGGAAAAGAAATGTTTTGCAAGCCCTGCGGAATTGGTTCAGGTCCCGCAGGGCTCGCACCATCTCTGGAAGGTGGTTCCACCAATGAGGGGCCATCACTGAGAAGGCCTGCTCCCTAGTAGCCTTCAACCTAGCATCTCTTGGCCCAGGGATTGTTAGTAAGTTCTGAGAGCTAGATCTCAGTGCTCTCTGGGGCACATATGGGGAGAGGCGGTCCCTTAGGTAGGCAGGTCCTCGGCCATCTAGGGCTTTAAAGGTAATAACCAGCACTTTATAGCGAACACGGTACACAACCGGCAGCCAATGCAGATCCCGCAGCCCAGGCCGCGCAGGTTCCCACCGTGGTAGTCCCTCCAGCAGCCTGGCCGCTGCGTTCTGGACTACCTGAAGCCTCCGTGTTCGGTATAAGGGCAGCCCCATGTAGAGGGCATTGCAGTAGTCTAGTCTCGAAGTGACCGTTGCGTGGATCACAGTTGCTAGGTCGCTGCGCTCCAAGAAGGGAGCCAGCTGCCTCGCCCTCTTAAGATGGAAGAAGGCGGATCTAGCAGTGGCGGCTATCTGGGCCTCCATTGATAGAGAGGATTCCAGTAGCACTCCCAGGCTCTTGACTTTGCGCACTGGTACCAGTGACGCCCCGTCAAAAGCCGGTAGGGTAATCTCCCCTCCCGGTCCGCCGCGGCCCACGCAAAGGACCTCAGTCTTCGCCGGATTCAACTTCAGCCCGCTCAGCCTGAGCCAGTCAGCAATGATGCTTCTTCCACCAGCCCTTCCCTTCATATGCGATCAATGATTTATCAATGTTCCCTTGCACAAATGGAAGAGGGGACACTCACACACAGGCCACAGCCGAGGCTATTGGGCATGTGCAGAACTTGTTTCTAGGGTTCAAGCTAAGAAGTGCAGCTTTTTAAAAGGGACTACAACAAAACAGCTTGCCTCCACTTGCTTTTCCCGGAACAGTCCTTCTGAATGCAAAACAACACTCAGGCTATTTCTTTCTTGGCAGATAGGCAGTCTTATAGCTGGATGAAAAGGTGGCAGAATGGGAGAAAGATCCGGCCAGTGTCTTCTGATGACCACTAGGTGGTAGCCAATAATCAGCGATTCAAGAGGTCACTCTTCATTTGTTGTTCTAGATCAAAAGGTGGTCTCAGGTGATTCCCTTTGGCAAGGAGTTGCCATCATTCATTCTCTGTTTTCCTGCACAGTCCCAAAACACCACGGAGAATCCATTGCTTTACAGTGTATCTTGTCTGTCCCCATCCCTGTCTTTGAAAGACATGTAGGGACTTTTTCAAACTTAAAAATCCAATTGCAGAATCCAGTGTGGTAGTCAAGGCGCTATCAATAAAACCAAGAGCTAATCTCTTTTTACATTTTCCTCCCTTCCAGCGTAATCATTCCCACTCAGTTATAGCCGGCTGGTCATGAATCAATGCTAAATTATCAGCTCTGTAGAAGGGACCGAATTACCATGTTTCACTTTTGTAACCGGTTAAAGTCACTGCTCATTTTTAATATTAAAAATATTCATAATCACTCTATTATTATCATAAACAATTTAAATGAACAAAAATATTCGTCACCACTATTATAAACATTTTAAATGAGCAAAAGTGTTCATAATCACTCTTATTATCAAACATTTTAAACGAACAGAAATATAACCATTCTATTATTATAAACGTTGAAAATGAGTAAAATATTCAACTGCTCTATTATAATAATAAACAATTTAAATGAGGAATGACATTGACTGACTGCACAGTGAAAAGCAGCAGTTAGCACACAACCCCATGCAAAAGAACAATAATAATAATAATAGAGAATTCATAAGTGATTCAAAAGAAGCGCCTTACAGTGGCAGACAGATTTGCATAAGGAAGACAATAATAAACTTTTAGTAAGGAATAACAATTCATATAAATCCCAAATTAATTGTAATTCTCAAAAAACCACAACTAGGGTTGCCAAGTCCAATTCAAGAAATATCTGGGGACTTTGGGGGTGGAGCCAGGAGACTTCGGGGGTGGGGCCAGGAGACATGGGGGCGGAGCCAGGAGCAAGGGTGTCACAAGCATAATTGAACTCCAAGAGAGTTCTGGCCATCACATTTAAAGGAACAGCACACCTTTTAAAATGCCTTCCTTCCGTAGAAAGTAATGAAGGATAGGGGCACCTTCTTTTGGGGCTCATAGAATTGGACCCCCTGGCCCAATCCTTTTGAAACTTGGGAAGTATTTTGGGGAGAGGCACTAGATGCTATACTGAAAATTTGGCACCTCTATCTCAAAAAACAGCCGCCCCAGAGCCCCCAATACCCGCAGATCAATTTCCCATCATTCCCTATGGGACTCGTTCATGGAGGTGCATAATGGCTTTGGGGGCGCCGGCCAGCTGGCTAGGGGAGGGGGGAAGCCTGTAAAACTGGGGAATCCGCCGCTGGGCCCTGGGGATTGGGAAGCCTAACCACAACAGCTACCAGGGCCAGGGTAGGGGAAATTAAAAATTGAAAGAGTTTTGTATAAATCATGGACAAGTACACACACACATAGCCACAACGGGCAGATTGAAAGTGCTTTATAATGAAGACTAACTAATAAGACTGTGGGAAGCATTAGTTAAAAAAAACTGGGCTCTTAACATGGCATGAGGGAGCGCAACAAAAACGAAACGCAAATCCAAAAATATATCAAGCACTGAATAACTGGGTGGAGGAAGCAAGCCTCAAATAAGAATGGTAATTTGCTTGAGAAAGATTCAGGGAGCGCAACAAACAGAACGGAAACTATACTCAGGATGAAAGGTAAAGGAAACAGTCACTCTAATTGCAAAGTGCAAATGTTTTGGTCTCTCTCTCACTCTCAGTCACAGATTCAGGTGGGTCACCGTGTTGGTCGGAAGTAGCAGAACAAAGTTTTGAGTCGAGGGGGCACCTTAAAGACCAACAAAGTTTTATTCTGGGCATCAGCTTTCATGTGCAAACACACTTCATCAGTAAGAGAGAGAGAGAGAGCTACTCTACTGTATGCAAGATCAATGTTAAAGTCTCACCTATGGCTGCCAACCTCCAGATGAGTTCTGGAGATCCCCTGGAATTACAGCTTCAGACTGCAGAGATCAGTCCTCCTGGAAATAATGGGTGCTTTGGTGGGTGGACCTGATAGCCTTGTATCCCATTAAGGTCCCTGCAGGGCCGGATTAACAATTAGGTCACGTAGGCACTGGCCTATGGGCCCCCATGCCTTTAGGGGCCCCAGGCTGGCTCCCCCTCCCGTTTTCCACCTGCTTGTGGCCCTCCCAGCCAGCACATGCAGCCAGCAACTGAACTGCTCTTTGCCCGACTTGCCAGGTGTGATTGCTGCTGGCTCTCCCCTGCAGCTTTGTCAAAGGGACTTTTGTCAAAGGGACTTTTGCTACAGGCTGCAGCAAGGTGGGCACTCCACCTCCAACTCTCAGTTAATTTGCAAGCCCCCCCCCCATTTTTTTTTTACCTCCTAGGGGTCTCCACAGGGTTTAATCCGGCATGGTCCCTGTCCTCAGGCTCCATCCCAAATCCCCAGTTTTACAACTTGGAGATAGCAACCCTTCCCCGACCCCCGAAACCCTAGTCCCACCCCATGCCCTGCAGGATCAGAATACCTCATGACCTGTGTGCAGTCCCAGTGGCTGCAAAGCCCCAAAACCTCTCTCCAGCAAGTCCCTGTAAGTTTGTAAGAAAACGCTGCTTGTAAAAGCAACTGAGTGGCGGGATTTTGTCCACACCCTGAAAATGCTGGATTTTGCTTTGCTTGCTGATTTCAGCTCCCCTGGCCCTCAAGCTAAACGGAGCCCCCGGAATTTGTTCCCCCTCAGGCAGCCCTGGAGCGATGAGTCCTTCTCTTCAAGTGTGCACAGCTATTCTGTGTTACTATTATCATCTTTTAAAAGGATCCAGATACCTGAAGCTGTCCTCTGTAAGGTGGGCCCTTTGGTCTCTCCGAGTCAGAAAGATCTCCTCTGACTGCCAGCAGCTCTCCAGGGCCTTTCCTTTTACCTGCTTCCGAGCCTCCTGTTAGCAGGTGATGCTGGGGATTGAACCTGGGAACTTTGGCACGCGGAACAGATGGCTCTGCCACGGTGCCTGGCCCCAGGTGGTATGAAGCTGCCACATCGAGTCAGGCCAGCGATCAGTCCAGTCTAGCGCTGCCTCCAGCTGTGGCACTCCACGCCCGAAGGCCTTGTGCTACTTTGAAGTGGGCACAAGTCAAATGCTGAGGCGGGTGCGGAGGGGGGGGGGGGGAAGTCTCCTTTAATTGAACAATCAGATCACTGTACGGACTCAAAGCAAGACCGGATCAGACCGAAGGTCCTTCTCTTCCAACACTCTTGTCTTCTTTTGACAACAGAAAGCCTGGTGGGTCTTGGGAATTTCAAAAGGAGAGTGCCACAGAGGGAGCCTCCCCCTCCCCAGTTATCATCTGCTACAGCGAAGAAGCACGGACTCACTCTCCCTCAGCTGCTAATTTGGTAGGGAGGGAAAAGACTTTCCATCAATTATTTTCTGAGTCCTGTCACTGTTAAGGACACTTAATTGCCTCTGTTGATAGACCGGAGGTTGTTAAAGGGTTGCTTCCAAGCCAGAGCCATGGGGGGGGGGGGGAAGAGGGGGGCTGCCATGTTGCTTGCTTAGCTCTGCTCACAGAAATTGGTTGGTCTGTCTTAATCGCAGCAAAAGGCCTTAGATTCTTGCTATAGTCCTTTCACCTCCATTTTGTTTCTCTGCCAGGGTCCACAGGCCCCTGACAGTTTTGTTCTCGAGGTGGGCTCCCCAACCCCACATTGGGGCATCTGTCGTCACCACCGCTGAGGGAGATGGCAGTACGAAGTGTGTCCCCTGCAGCAGATTGGTCATGTTCGTCCACCACCGGAGGGACAGGAGAACTCCTTGGGGTGCGGTCAGCATGGTGGGTTGTGGTTGTACGTGAAGATGAAAGGCACGTACGAACCAGAGTTGAAGTGGTCGCATTCGAAGCCTCGCAAAGCGGAGCACGGAGGTGGTTACGGCCAAGAGGGCGCTGAAATATGAATGCAGGTTTTGTTGGATTGCGTAAGAGAGAGATCGCCAGGGATTGAATTGTCAGAGAGCGATCCTGAGGGAGGTAGACTAAGTGGGGGCTCGTGCACAGGCGAGCGCCTATAAATTGAATGTCCTGTGTAGGAGTAAGGTGGGACTTGGCAAGGTTCACACGCAGACCTAGAGAGTCCAGCAAGGCCCGGTTAGTGCGGAGGTCTTTCTCCAGTTGGTTGAGGGATGCGGCGATTATGAGCCAATCGTCTAGGTATGGAAAAACGGAGATGTTGCCGAGACGAAGTGCCACTGCCACCACTGCCATGCATTTTGAGAATACTCGTGAAGCTTTTGATAGGCCAAAAGGGGGGGGGGGCTGATATTGGAAATGCAGGTGACCTATGGTGAAGCGCAGGAAGCGTCGATGCTGAGGCCGGATAGTTACGTGGAAGTAGGCATCCTGAAGGTCGCGCCTGTTCCCCGAAGTTTGTGCAGTGAGGGCAGGATTCAACTCTATGGGCTTCTCCCAGGCAGAACAAGCAGTGGGAATGTCTGTCGGTCATGGGGATTTTAGTCCCGCACCTCTGGCACTTTTTGAAGGTTGTTTTCCCTTCCATATGCTCCGGACAAGGGAGGGGAGGAAGGCGGGGGGTAAGAAGGAACAGAAAGTGCAGTAACAGGGTCTCTCTCTTTTATATATGTATGCATGTGTGTGTGTGTGTGTGTGTGTATATATATATATATATATATATATATATATATGTATGTATGTATGTATGTATATATATATATATGAAAAAACAAAATACGATACCACACGAAACAAAGGAGAAAAGACGAGCCAAGGAGAGGAATGCAGCGAGGTAGGTGTTGTCCGGGCGGTGGTTAGGAAGAAACTGAGTGGGAGGTGTGGCTTCCAGTCACTCCAGGCATGCGCAGTCAATGGCTGCTCCCCAGAGCGAAACGGAAGTCACACCAAGAAAGACGCTCCTAGCGAACTATTGGACTCTGAGGTATGGATCCGTTGCCGAAGGCAAGACCCATGTGTGGCACTGCAGAGAGACCACGATGAAGATCAAACCCAGTTCTCCCAGATAAGAGTCTGCGCACTTAACCACTACACCAAACTGGCTCTCATGATGAGAGAGCCACCAGGCCATGGGGGCACAACTGCCAGTGAGACCACACAAAATGCTCTGACAGATTGTCCTCAGGACAGTGAAAACCCAGAGGAAAACTGGGTCAGTCAGCCGGTTAATTTTATTTACTTTGCTTATACCCATTTTTCTCCCCAGTGGGGGCTCCTATCCTCCATTTTATCGTCACAAAAACCCTGTGAGGTAGGGTAAGCTGGGATTGGAGGACTGGCCCAAGATCAACCCCCTGGGTTTCCATGGCAGAAAGGGGATTTACATTCTCCTAGATCAGTCTTTATTACTGCCCACAGGCCATTCAGAAGCAGGGGGAGAAATCCTTCCTTATACAATGAGTGATCAAAATGTGGAATTTGCTGCCAGAGGATATAATGATGGCTGGAGGCATAGAGAGTTTTAAAAGGGGATTAAACAGATTCATGGAGGATAAGTCTATCAATAGCTACTAGCCGTAGTGACTAAAGAGAATCTTCCAAGTTGAGACGTAGTAAACCTCTGAACCCCAGAGCCAGGAGGCAACATCAGGAGAAGGCCTCGGCCTCTCTGCCCTGTTGTTGGCCCTCCAGAGGAACTGGTTGGCTCCTGTAAGAGACAGGATGCTGGACCGGATGGACTATTGGTCTGATCCAGCAGGGCTCTTCTGATGTTCTTCTCAGGGGAAGGCCTTGGCCTCTCTGCCCTGTTGTTGGCCCTCTAGAGAAACTGGTTGGCTACTATGTGAGATGAGTTGCTAGACTAGATGAACCCCTTGGTCTGATCCAGTAGGACTCTTCTGATGTTCTTATGAAGGCCTCAGCCTCTATATCCTATTGTTGGCCTTCCAGGAGAACTGGTTGGCCACTGTGTGAGACAGGATGCTGTACCTTATGGTCCACTGGTCTGATCCAGTAGAGCTTTTCTTATGTTCTTAGGAAACCTTGGCTTCTTTGCTCTGCTGTTGGTCCTCCAGAGAAACTGATTGGCCACTGTGGGAGAAAGGATGCTGGACCAGATGGATCACTGGTTTGAACCAGCAGGGATATTCTTATGTTCTTATGTGAACCAATGCTTCTATCAGGTTAGCAGAACAAAAAACTGCAATTAGATGGAATGTTCTTGTATTGTCCTGTCAGGAGTGCAGATGTAAATGCATGGCGGTATCTTGGAACAGTTAATATTGATAGATAATGTGCATTATCAATAGTAGGGGAGAACACACACCCTGGGCTTTAGCCAATGTTTCCTGAAAATCAGTATCTTTTATATGGTCATTGATCATTAAACTACTTAGTCACATGGATTTTAAATAAGGATGGGAAAGACTGAATGTGGTCAATGTCTCATGTATTGGGTTTAGCCAACTTGGAGTATAAGGATCAGTCATTAGGCTGTGAAGCAAATTGTTCTGATCGCTAATGAACAAAAGTCAGGTTTTTAACATAAAGGCTGCTACCAAGCCAAATTTATAAGCTATGTAAAACCAGTTTCCAGTCTGAGGTCCATAGGGGGTGCACACCTAGGCACTTTAAGCATCGTTCTCGAGAATCTGAAGTGAATCAATCTGAAAGAAAGGGGAGCCACTTGTACTCAAACGGGAGCTGTGTATAAAAGCTAATTAGTAATCATAAAGGTAAATAATTGAATGCTGCTGGAATATACTGCGCTCCCATTATAAAAAAAGACTGTTACGATCGCTCCAATCTCTCTTTTGGCCGTAACTAGGATCAATTCACCATGCAACTTCCAACATTATTTGTTGTCAAAAATAACCACCAGATATTTATATGACCTCACTTGTTCAATTTTTATCTTCCCCGTCACCCAGCTATTTAGCGAGTGAGAGATGGTTTCAAAGAAAATAGCTTTATCAATATTTATAGACATTTCATTTGTAGAACAATACCTAAATAATGCCCCTAAGGCTCTTCATTAACCTTTATTAATGAAATAATTTTATCATCTGCATATAATAGTGTAGAAATTCTTTCATTATCCAATATAGGAGCATTCTGCCTAGAAAATTTTAGTCATGTCGCTTAGCACCCTTAATAACAAAAAAAGCTGACGAGTCTGTAGTTTCCTGGATCTTCCTTTTCCCCCTTCTTGAAGATGGTGACATTTTCCCACCTCCAATCTTCCAGCACCTTGCCTGTTTTCCATCTATCTCAAGAATAACGGACAGAGGCTCAGAAATTGCTTCCACAGGTTCTTTTAGTACCCTTGGATGCAGTTCATCTGGCCCCAAGGATTTAGATTCATTTAAAGAAACTAGGTGTTTATGTAGTTTGGTGTAGTGGTTACGTGTGCGGACTCTTATCTGGGAGAACCAGGTTTGGTTCCTCACTCCTCCACTTGCACCTGCTGGAATGGCCTTGGGTCAGCCATACCTATCTCAGGGTGTCTGTTGTGGGGGGAGAAGATGTAGGAGATTGTAAGCCGCACTGAGTCTCTGATTCAGAGAGAAGGGCAGGGTATAAATCTGCAGTCTGCTTCTTTTATTACCCCTATGCCGATCCTAGGATGCAATTCCCTTCCCTCATCATGCATTCTGTTTTTGCCATGTTGAGCACCATTTCCCTCAGAAGAGAAGAGAGAGGACAAGTTCTGAGCAGTTCTGCCTCTCTTCATCACCTGTTACAATTTCCTGTCCCCACAATGGGCTTACCATGTATTCGATCTTTTTCTTACTTTGAACATGAGGAAAGAACTCTTTCTAAGCATCTCTTGCTAGCTTAAGCGCATACTGAGCTTTAGCTTTTCTAACTTTCTCTACAAGTACTGGCTATTTGTTTATATTCATCCTTAGTTATAAGGCCCTCCTTCCGTTTCCTAATTGAGTCTTTTTTGTTTCTCAAATCTTTAGAGAGCTGTTTATCGAGCCACCTTGGCTTCTTTAGGCTCCTCTCATTTTCCCTTGTCATGGGAATAGTTTGTGATTGTACTTTCAATATTTCACTTTTAAGAATCTCCCACCTCTCTGAACTCCCTTCTCCTTCAATATTGTTGGCCATGGGATTCTATCCAGCATAACTAAGTTAACTATAAGTTAAATAAGAGGGAAGCCAACACACCACCCTATCAGACTCCTTTATACACTGGTATATCTGAAGTAAGATGACCAAACGGATTACAGCACACTTGCATTGATGTGTTATGAAGTGACCACGATTTTTCACACGAGAGCTCATCAAACGCAGCCTGGAAATCAATGCAAGGCAGAAGTAGGACACCACCATGACATTTAAAGTATTTATGAACAAGAGAGTTTAGGATATAACAATTATCATTAGTTGATGTACCCCTTTCTGAATCCTGTTACATAAAGCTTCCCTATAACTGACAATAGACTTACGGGTCTGGATTCGCCAAGATGATCATTGGAATCTCTTTTAGAAATAGGAATGACAATAGATTATCACTGACATTCTTCCTGAAGAAAAAGTCTCTTTTGGACTGGATGGGCTATTGTCCTGATCCAACATGGCTTCTCTTACGTTCTTATGTGACACAGAGTGTTGGACTGGAGGGGCCATTGGCCTGATCCAACATGGCTTCTCTTATGTTCTTATGTGACACAGTGTTGGACTGGATGGGCCACTGGCCTGATCCAACAGGGCTTCTCTTATGTTCTTAGTTGTGACACAGAGTGTTGGACTGGATGAGCCATTGGCCTGATCCAACAGGGCTTCTCTTACGTTCTTATGTGACACAGAGTGTTGGACTGAAGGGGCCACTGGCCTGATCCAACATGGCTTCTCTTACGTTCTTATGTGACACAGAGTGTTGGACTGGATGGGCCACTGGTCTGATCCAACATGGCTTCTCTTATGTGACACAGAGTGTTGGTCTGGATGGGCCATTGGCCTGATCCAACAGGGCTTCTCTTATGTTCTTAGTTGTGACACAGAGTGTTGGACTGGATGGGCCATTGGCCTGATCCAACATGGCTTTTCTTACGTTCTTCGCAAGGGAATGTCACGCGCCATGTGAAAGCCCCACTCAGTGGTGATCTCCTAGCTTTTCTTTCGGTACTTGCAGGGACATGTACTGGGATTCCCTAAAGTAATACCACTCACAGCTAAATTCAGATGGGCAGCTGTGAAGCTGCTCTGAAGCAGCAGAAGAAAGTTTAAGACCAACCAGGTTTCATTAAATTGACAGCTAAAGGAAGTTTTGCAAGCCCTCAGATCGATCGAAGATTTCAAAGTGGAATGTTGTATAATCTGAGCTACTGCTTCACAACGGAGCATCCTGGCGGCAGCGGGAATCCTTTGCCCACGACTCAAAGTAAAGTGCTGGAGAGCTAGATGCTAAAATGCAATTTATGCATGAGATATCTGCTTCAAATCTTGCTACCAGCTGGAAGTGCATTACTGTTCAGCTTAAACCAAAAATGGGCTACTTCTTTTGACATGTGACTTAACAACTTAAAACGTCACATCAACAAAAAAAGCACTGTTGCATTTAACATAAAGCAGTCATTCTAAAATTGTGGTCCAAACTGCCAAACGTTACTAACGCACTTTCTCACACCCTGATTTTAAAACTAGATTACCTTGCCTAGGGTTTTAGAGACTCCTCTAGCCAACTCCCAGACAAGCCTAGGCCCAAAATGGTGTTTCTCCACATATGCTCTCATCAGCTGCTGCAGGCCGTGAGGAGTCCATCCTTTCATAAACAGTTCCTTCCTTACTCTCTCCGCCTCATTAGGCACTGAGGAAAAAAGCATTCACCCACAACTGAGTCTACTCGAAGGAAGCTGATTTACAGGGCTACTGAAAGACTGTGTGGGAAAATCCGCATGTTGAAAGCTCAGTGTTCCTTAGTTTTGTTTCATTTAAGCTTGCACTAAAACGTATTTATACACGTTTCCATGTCAATTTCATTGCTTCCGGTAGTTTTTGTTATTTCCATTGATTACACCAGTTCCAGTTGTTTTGATCATAATCTTCGGGTGAAGGCTGGAGATTGTGAGGGAGTGGACAGACTGAAGACAAGTTGGTGGCAGGTGTGAGGATTTAAACATGCAGAAGAAATGGGAAGGGGCCACCACCTGGGAGGTGAAGGGGAGCACGAGAAGGGGTGGTTCAAGAAAAGACTGTAAGGATGAGAGAATAAATGGCCCCACACAGCACTTATTGTCTCTGCCTTGTCTCTTGCTCACTGTTTCATTTAAGCTTGCGCTAAAACGTATTTATACACGTTTCCATGTCAATTTCATTGCTTCCGGTGGTTTTTCCGTTATTTCCGTTCACCTGAAGGTTGGCTAGCCTGTCCCTAGAAACTGATTGCACTGAGAGTTTTGCCTGGCTACCGGTCACCTGACATGCTCTAGCAAAGCCCCACATTCTAACTGCAGTACGCTCTTTGGCATTCCAGCGAGAAAGTTAAGGACCTAAGCATGCTGAATGTTGGCTGGATTATACCCACGCTTTGCCGGTAAACCGGAATGATTACAGAGCAGCAGCCCTCTTTCCTTCGCTGCTCCACCACACAGGGCTCCTTAATTGCATCTCTGCAACACCTTCCCAGAATGCGAGCAGGTCAGGCAGAGAAGAGGCCTGAACGGCGACGGGCACCCCTCCGCTCTGCATAGGCTTGTTATCTCCGAGGTGATGGCTTTGCGGAGACCTGCGGCTCAAAACGAGAGTGGGAGTGTGCAGCAGGAGTGCGATGACAAGGAGCTGAAAGGTCTTTAGGGTGGCCACAAAGTCTCCCCAGATAGTTTTCCTCTCCATGGGCTCCTATGCAAGATGAGCTCTCAGTGCAGCGTCTCCCTGAGCCCACCTCGGCGGGGAGGGCGGGATATAAGTGGAATAAAATAAAATAAATAAATCCCCATGCAGAGATAAAACGGGACTGCCTGACCAGCTCCTAATGGGAGGCAGTTGGGAGTTGCAGTTATCATCTGACTGCCTCTAACAATGCAAAGCTGGGCCCACTCAGCAGCTGATTCTTCCTGAAAGACAAGCCCCCCCAGGCTATGGACTTACACACAGGAGGCACAGATTACACATGGACCTATTATTTAAATAAAATGCAAGTTACAGGCTCGTGCTGCCTCAGTTTGCCTTGGAATCACGCAGGAAAGGGAGGATGGGTTTAACCCTCTGTCCCGGTCCAACATGGCTTCTCTTCTGTCCTTAGGTAAGAGTTTTGTGAACCACATTTGTCTAGTTTCCTGGGGTGGGTAGTCTGATATTCATGTCCATGAGCAATGCAATTTAAACAGCTTGTGCCCAGGCACATTTAGGCTGCAAACACAACCAAGTTTAGCTTCTCCAGCAGGAATGTCAGCAAGCTGCAAATTCTTCCCAAGGTATGTAAAACATCCCATATGAACCGATGAAGCTGCCTTATACTGAATCAGACCCTTGGTCCATCAAAGTCAGTATTGTCTACTCAGACTGGCAGTTCTCCAGGGGCTCCAGCTGAGGTTTTTCACACCTACTTGCTTTTTAGTTGGAGATGCTGGGGATTGAACCTGGGACCTTCTGCTTACCAAGCAGATGCTCTACCACTGAACCACCGTCCCTCCCCAAAACAGAGTCAGTACTGTCAACTCAGACAATCATTGGCTCTGCAGGGTCTCAGACTAAAGTCCTTCTTATCACCCCATTGCCCAGTCCTTTCCCCTGGAGATGCTGGGGATTGAACCTGTGACCTTGTGTATGCCAAGCAAATGCTCTACCTCTGAACCACTGTCCCTTCTCAATCCCTTTTAAGTTTATAAAGTAGGTAATGCCTTCAGCATCTACAAACTGGGGTTTTTTTTTTAACAATTGGCTTATTATCAAAGATTTCAGGTTTTCACGGCTGGTAACATCATTAGGGTTTGTAGAATCTTTCGGGCTCAAGTGCCATGTTCTACTGGAGAAAGTTTTCCTTCCAGACGTTTCGTTCTCAGCTGCGGAGAACATCCTCAGTGGAGTTGCTGCCGGAGTTGCTGACCTTCTTGGCTGCTGTGCACTGAGTGGGGCCAGGGCTGCTGGAAGGAGACTTCAAGAAGGAGACCACGTCATCCACTTTGAAAGAACTGAAGTCCTTTCTACGGTCTCACATTATCATACCCGCCTGAACAGAGAAGCTATTGAGATTTACAAACACCAGCACAACTTTAACAGAAAGGAAGAAGGCATTTCCATCCACCAGTCTTGGTACCCAGCTCTGCAAAACACCCTACAGACTATAAATTGCAGAAAGTCTCAGAACAATCAGCACAGTCAACAACCATCTTCCTTATCTTCACACCCCTTCCAACCTTCCCAGCAATTAACACAGAACAATGGTCACATTCAACAGCCAGTTTCCTTATCACTACCCTTCCAGGAAGCCCCACCAAACAATGGGCACATCCACAAACCAATTGCCCTTTCATCACACCCCCTCCAGCCTACAAATAGCAGCTCTCCAGCCGCCCTGGCCCCACTCAATGCACAGCAGCCAAGAAGGTCTGAGCGCCTGCTCCGGCAGCAATGCCACTGAGGATGTTCTCCGCAGCTGAGAACGAAACATCTGGAAGGAAAACTTTCTCCAGTAGAACACGGCACTTGAGCCCGAAAGATTCTACAAATCCTAATTGGCTTATTTTTTGCCTCTGTGAGAGAGAATACCTTGTTCGTGTCTCCCAGACTTAAAAAAAAGATTAGTTAAGTAAACAACCAATTTCAAACTTCTCAACTATATCTTATTCTGCAGTTGCTTATTTTTTAACATGAAAACTGGCTTTGGGAAGCTGAAATCGGGAGCCGGGATGGCGGCGGACTACTGACACAATTTCCCTCGCAACTTGTTTTTCTCCCTGCAGAGAGAAAGAATGATATTAAGCAACCCCCAAGCAAGCTGCCATATACCTCTGCTTCCAACCACAACTATTTCAAGGCTGCTTTTCAATTACACGCGCTTGTGGGAAAGAGACCAGAAACTCTGTGTCGCGTCTATTTTGGGCCTGAGCTTACAAGTTATGAATCCCAGTGCCTTCTCCCCCCCTCCCTCCGCCCCCAACGCAGCAGGAGGAAAGCAGTCAAAACAAGATCTAGGGCAGTGCTGAATAAAACCTCGCACCCTGGTTCTTGTTCCCAAAGACTTTATTTAAAAAGATGCGTTGCTGTTCCGCTTCCAACAATTAATTCAAAGCACGCAAGGCCAGGTTTACAAGAGCAGCCGGGGTCAGAAAATGAAGCATGGAGGCATCTGTTTTTGCAGAGAGAGGCGGGGAGGAAAATACTATAAGACAACAGAGGAGGAGGATGTCGATGTGCCCAAACTTTGAAAGAAGTCATCGGTCAATCCGCTTCCAGGCCTGAGACAAAACAGGAGGTGGTGCTGAACCCCTGGAACCTCAGAACCCTTCTAGCGCCATTTCCACGTGAGGCTCGAAGAGGGATGTCCTGTTTGGAGAAGACGCGAAAGTGAGGCATGCTGGGCACATCGATCTATGGGCCTTTCCAAGGTTGTGCTGAAACAACTCTGGCAGCCTCTGCCTTGCGGTTCTAGCCAAAAAGACCTTTAACCGGAACCACCCCTAACTGAACACCACCGCCGATGGCCAGGAAGTCAAGAGGCAGGCCCTAAGAAGCTAAACTGCTTAGATGGCCAGAAGGTGAAAATGGATACCAGTGTTCCTAAGGCAGCTGGAAGGGAAGGAAAGGAAAGGTCCCCTGTGCAAGCACCAGTGGTTTTCGACTCTGGGGTGACGTTGCTTTCACGTTTTCACAGCAGACTTTCACAGCAGGTGGTTTGCCATTGCCTTCCCCAGTCATTTACACTTTCCCCCCCAGCAAGCTGGGGACTCATTTTACTGACCTCAGAAGGACGGAAGGCTGAGTCAACCTCAAGCCGGCTACCTGAACCAGCTTCCGCTGGGATCGAACTCAGGTCGTGAGCAGAGCTTAGGACTGCAATACTGCAGCTTTATCACTCTGCGCCTTGGGGCTCTTAGACAAGTCTGGAATTGGCCTCATCGTGCCCAGAACAAGGTATCTGTTTTTCTCTACCCTCTTTAAAAATGTTTATGTTCTGTAAGTTTGCAGAATCGTTTCCATTTCGGTTGCAGAAAACTGACCTGAGTAGGGTAGGGTGGGAATTGGCCAGTGCTAATAACACCATCAACACTGCATAAAGCTCACTCCCCGAAACCTATAATCATAGAGTTGGAAGGGACCTCCAGGGTCATCTAGTCCAACCCCCTACACAATGCAGGAAACTCACAAATACCTCCCCTTAAATTCACAGGATCTTCATTGTTGTCAGATGGCCATCTAGCCTCTGCTGAAAAACCTCCAAGGAAGGAGAGCCCGTCACCTTCTGAGGAAGCCTGTTCCACTGAGGAACCACTCTAAACTCACAAATGCCTCCCCCTAAATTCACAGGATCTTCATTGCTGTCAGATGGCCATCTAGCTACTGCTTAAAAACCTCCAAGGAAGGAGAGCCCACCACCTCCTGAGGAAGCCTGTTCCACTGAGGAACCACTCTAAGCTCACAAATACCTCTCCCTAAATTCACAGGATCCTCATTGCTGTCAGATGGCTATCCAGCCTCTGTTTAAAACCCCCCAAGGAAGGAGAGCCCACCACCTCCTGAGTTGGAAAGGACCCCCCCCAGAGTCATCTAGTCCAACCCCCTGCAGAATGCAGGAAACTCACAAAGACCTCCCCCTAAAGTCACAATATCTTCATTGCTGTCAGATGGCCCTCTAGCCTCTGCTGAAAAACCTCCAAGGAAGGAGAGCTCACCACCTCCCAAGGAGGAAGCCTGTTCCACCGAGGAACCGCTCTAACGGTCAGGAAATTCTTCCTAATGTTGAGCTGGAAACTTCCTAACGTTGAGCTGGAAACCTGTGTTGCAATTGTCTTTAAACACTTCCTTTTACTTTAAAAAAGAGTAAGGATACATTGATTTTGAAAATAAAAACATGGACACTCTGCCTGAAGCATAAGGAAAGGAGCAAGTGTGACGAGCTGACATGTCTTTCAAACTGTTCCTATATGTGAACTGTGCCAGTTGCAAAAACCGGGCTCATGCCACAAAAGCTAAACCATAGTCGTCCCTTCTGAAATACCAAGTCTGTCTTCGTTGTGGTTTTTGGTCCGGTTTCTCCCTCCAAAACTGGATTCAAGGTGCCACTTAAGACAGGGCACAGATGCCCAAGGTAGCGTTTCCTCTTGCAATTGTGGGTGATGATTAAGCAGGAACTAGAATTGCCTTTGCATGGCAAAGAGGAAATTCATTTAAAAACACCACTGACCAAAAGCAACCTTAACTGCTCTAGAAAGGGCTTTTTATGTAGCAGGAACTCCTTTGCGTTGTAGGCCACACCCCTCTGATGTAGCCAGTCTTCCAAGTGCTTACTGGGCTCTTCTTACAGGGCCTACTGTAAGCTCTTGGAGGATTGACTACATCAGGGGTGTGCGGCCTAATATGCAAAGGAGCTCCTGCTACAAAAAAAAGCCCTGCCCATGACAAAGTGATTTTGTTTAGGTTGTGGCAAAACATGGCTTACATCAGGGATTCTCCAAGCCTTTTCAGCCTTTGGACACCTTTGGAATTCTGATACGGTGTGATGGGCACAGACACAAAATGTCCACTGCAGGAGGCGGAGCCAGTCCCAAAATGGCTGCCCCCACTTACCATCAGTCACATGGTGAAGATCTTTGTGCTGTGGGGGCAACTGCTGCCAAAGTAACATTTTTAAAAATCGGCACAACCTGCCAGATTTTGAGCAGCCAATCGGAACCCTTGCTGGGCAAAAGTCCCACCTGGCCCCACCCCACTCTCTAAAAACACTTGGTGGGTTCCAGAAAAGGTGTCAGCAGGCACTGAGGTGGCCCCAGGAACCACACTGGGGACCCCCGGCTGATGTGTTATCAGGATACCCTCTTCCTTGCCAGAAAGTGAAGTTACCTGGTGCATTCACGGTCTGGGACACCTTGGCAGATCTGCCCTGTAGCCTGGCAATGCGGCTTCGTGGAGCACCCAGTGCGTGGGGAGCAGAACTGGAAAGAGACACGAGGAAAGACTCATTACACTGTCTAGACATTATTGGGGCTTTATATATTCCCTGCATCAGTCCTCTGCCCCCAGGCCACCTACTTGCAAAACCCAAGCAAAGCAAAGCCCTCAGATTTACACACAGCCCCCCCCCCCGGTGTATTTACAAATATTGGTGTGACTTTCAGGCAGTTTCCAGAAATCCTCTCTCAAGCACTACTTGCCTGGACATCTAACGTCTCTGCTTTTCTCTAAAGCAGCTCATGACGTCACTATAAAAAAAAAATCACCCAACAAAGTAGGTTGTGCTGAGAAAAAAACTGGCCCCAGGTCACCCAGCAAGCTGCTGCAACAGAGTGGGGATTTGAACCCGGGGCTCCAAAATCATAGAACAGAAGAGTTGGTTTCATACCCGGCTCTTCACTACCTGAAGGAGTCTCAGAGCGACTCACAATTCCCTTTCCCTTCCCCACAACAGACACCGTGTGAGGTAGGCTCTTTTGAGAACTGCGACAGCCCCGAGATCACCCAGCTGGCTGCACGTGGAGGAGGAGTGGGGAAGCACACCCGCTTCTCCCAGATTAGAGTCTGCTAACTCTCAACCACTACACCAAGCTGGTTCTCAAATCCTAGTATCTAACCATTATGCTGCGCAGGCTCAGAATCTTACTGATGTAATGAACCACTCCGAAAGGAATGAAATTAAGTCCTTGCCAGAATGAGGCAACAGAATGAACCAGGGACAGGTCCCTCTGCCTCCAACAACTCAGCCTTTTCTCCCCTGCTGCCCTTATGCCTGGAGTCATCTCCCCAAACCCCTCCACGACGCCACCTCTCTCTTCCTTCAAGCCCCTCCTCAAAGCCCACCTTTCAGAATCGCAGAGTTGGAAGGAACTTCCAGGGTCGACCCTCTGCACACTGCAAGAGATTCACAAATACCTCCCCCCTACACACAGACCCACCTGACCCCTGCCCCATGCCCAGAAGATGGCAAAAAAACCTCTCCAGGATCCAAGGCCAAACTGGCCTGGAGCAAAATTGCTGCCTGACTCTGAAGCGGTAAACAGCATTTCCCTGGGTGGGTGATGGCGTTCCCTCCAAGCCGCAGAGTCTTGTGAGCAAAAATTCTGTCTTGTGAGCTACAGGCATTAGAGGTGTGAGCTCCTGCATCGATGAGCGCTCTGGGGCCCTCCTGCCTGAGCTAAGACGAAAATCTGTGACCTGGAGGCTGGAAAATCTGTGAGCTAGCTCACGCTGACTCAGCTGAGAGGGAACACCAGCCGGTAAGAAAGGACCACGAGAACGAAGCACTGATGCGGCCCCTCCTGCTCTCCCTCTCATGGCATTGCAGTCAGAGGGCCACCCAGCCTCTGCAGAGAACCCTTCTGGGAACCCCCGGGCACAACCCCTTCCTCCCCCCCCTCCCCCCCCCCCCCCGTTGCTGACACTAATCTGGAATGAATGCTAATTCTCCCTGCAAAGTGCCATGTGCACGCAGACGCTTCTGTTCAAGTAAGAGAGCCCATTCCTATAAGCCTGATCCAAGTCCAGTTCTATCTGAGCTTGAAGCCGGGGGCAACGTACCCTGCAGCACGCCTCCTCTTCTGAATGGATGCTCTGGAGGCCAAGGAAGACGCTCTCGGAATGGAGGAGCCCTTCATGGTGAACACCGGCACGGAGGCCCTGGAATTGACCGATGGGAGCACGGTAAATTCAGCTGGCCCAACCCCCGTGATAGGAAATACGGTTCTCAGCGGTTCTGAAGGAGGGCCAGGCCAAAAAACCATTGGGTTGGATGCTACTGCTCTGGCTCAGCCAACGGGGCTGCCTTCCTTTGACACACTAAACCAGCATTTTGCCAAAAAACAAATATATATTTGAAGATCTGTGCCAGCTCCTTAATGCTAAAAGCAGCTTGTGGGGAAATCCTAGGATTTTCATGCTTGTGGGACGGGCAACGCAGAACGGTTCTCTTCCGCTGACTGTCAGAAGTAAAAGCAAGTGTGGAAAAAGTGCTGCAGAATATCCGGGACGTTGCCCGAAGGCTCCCCAGAATAAAGCAAATAAATAAATATCTGTAGATCAGCCCCCGGGAGGCCACTTCCCCCACCCCGGGTTCAGAACTACAGTGTGAAAGTATTTATAGCAGGGGTGTCGAACTCAGGAGAGCCAGATCTCACAGAAATGAGATCTTGCCAGATCGTGTCAGGCCAGGCTGGGCCAGGCCATCAGTGTACCTATTCAAGATTAGGCAGCAGAGAAATAAACTTTTTAAAGGACATAGGCAAACACGACTAAATATTTTTTTTTAAAAAAAAACCCTTAAAATAAAACATGCTTAAAACATGAGCACTTGTTGGTCTTAAAGGTGCTTTCTTTGTATCTCTCCCATGGGATCCGGGGAACTGGGCAAAGGAAACTCTGGCTCTTTCTTTCCCTCCCTCTCCAGGGGACCAAGAGAGGGAGGAGCCTCAACCAATGGAGAAAATAGAGGTTTTGCTCTGTAGCTCCTGTGCCATTGAGCAAGCCTTGCAAAGTAAGTTGCGATGCAGAAGGAAGCGAGAGAGAGGGAGAAGGAAGCAGATGACAGCTTATTGCTCAGGGGCCTGATAGGAGCCCTCCAGGGGCCTGATTCAGCCCCCAGGCCAAATATTTGACACCCCGGATTTTAGGGTTGCCAAGTCCAATTCAAGAAATACCTGGGGACTTAGGGGGTGGAGCCAGGAGACTTTGAGGGTGGAGCCAGGAAACATTAGGGGTGGAACCAAGATCAAGGCTGTGACAAGCATAATTGAACTCCAAAGGGAGTTCTGGCCCTCACATGTGAAGGGACGGCACACCTTTTCAATGCCTTCCTTCCATAGGAAATAATGAAGGACAGGGGCACCTTCTTTTGAGGCTCATAGAATTGGACCCCCTAGTCCAATCTTTTTGAAACTTGGGGGGTATTTTGGGGAGAGGCACTAGATGCTATACTGAAAATTTGGTGCCTCTACCCCAAAAATCAGCCCCCCCCAGAGCCCCAGATACTCACGGATCAATTCTCCATGATTTTCTATGGGAATAAATCTCCATAGGGAACAATAGAGTTCCCAGCAGACATTTCCCGCCCCTCCCCCCACTTTCTGATGACCCTGAAGCGGGGGGAGGGTCTCCAAACCGGGGGATCCCCTGCTCCCACCTGGGGATTGGCAACCCTACCTGATTTATACTGTCCTTTGGCCCAGTGAGAGGGTTGCACAACTAGAAAAGGACACAGTGCTGGTTTCTGCACTCCATTTGAACGATATCGTGTGCAGTACATGCGCCTAGGACCATGTCTGGTTTCACTGCACCGGTTGTCCCCTCCATGGGTTCAGTTAGGATCCAGAAATGTTTCCTTGAATCTTTGACGCACCCCACCCCCTCCCCCCCTCTGCCAGAAGAAGAAAACAGGCAGGGTAGCTAAGAGCCACTCACCTGGGCAGAAGAGGCGCTCCCTGGAGATTGGGGAACTGCTGGATGATCTCCCAAGCGGGGAATTCTGGAGCGCTCGCCGGAGAGGGATTCTCGCTAAGGTCAAAAGTTGCATTCAGGTTTCGTGGGGGGAGTGGTGTGGAGCAATTCTGAGCGGCCGAGGGGGCCAAAGGCACCCGGCCCTTGGTGACGGTTGAAGGGCAAGGCCGCGGGGCATGCAGCCTAGTTGAGCCCGATGGTGCTCGCTCAGCAAGGGGGGTGCTGGTGCAGTCTGTTCCTCCAAGGACGGCCCATTCCTTTGGGGAGTTCGCTCGCTGCGGAGGGATGCTCGCTTTCCGACGACGCTTGGCCCGCCCCTTCTGGGCAGACGGGCTGTTCCTTTCAGGAGGTGTCGTGCTTCCTGCCGACTTCCTCCTCCTCTTTGTCGGGAGGCAAGGGGTCTTGAACACATCGCTTGGGGCTGGCAGGATCTCTGGGGGAGCGGGTGGAGATCCTGGACCAGGCTGCTCAGCTGTGGGAAAGGAAGCCAAAAGCACAGCTGCAGTTGATAAAGAAAGCAACACGAGATGCCGTGATGTCTCTCCCCCCACCCCCAATAAATCCTGCAGTCAAACACAAACAAACACCAACTGATTCAGAAGAAGAAGAAGAAGATACTGGATTTATATCCCGCCCTCCACTCCGAAGAGTCTCAGAGCGGCTCACAATCTCCTTTACCTTCCTCCCCCACAACAGTCACCCTGTGAGGTGGGTGGGGCTGGAGAGGGCTCTCACAGCAGCTGCCCTTTCAAGGACAACCTCTGTTAGAGCTATGGCTGACCCATGGCCATGCTAGCAGGTGCAAGTGGAGGAGTGGGGAATCAAACCCGGTTCTCCCAGATAAGAGTCCGCACACTTAACCACTACACCAAACCAGCTCTCTTCAGTGTGGTTCCTGGTTCAAGGCATACCATGATTGACAAGCTGTGGCGCTTCCGGAGGCTGGGCAATCTCGGGAACCACGCGGGGCTCTTCTTGTTGCTTCTGTGCAGTGGGAGCCTTTGGCAGCTCCCGGAATTGTTGGGGTACCAAGCGGTCCAGCTCTTCAAACTCAGTGATCATATCCGGAGTGAGCAGGTTGGCACCTTTCAGCACTGAGTACTGCTTTCGCGCAATGCTTAGGATGGCTGTCACTAGTCTAAAGGGAAAGACAAACCAGCGAGAACTGTGACCATAAAATTGGGACAGATAAAATTCCCTGAAGTGTTGAGAAGAAGATATTGGATTTATATCCCGCCCGCCACTCTGAATCTCAGAGCGGCTCACAATCTCCTTTATCTTCCTCCCCCACAACAGACACCCTGTGGGTTGGATGGGGCTGAGAGGGCTCTCCCAGCAGCTGCCCTTTCAAGGACAACCTCTGCCAGAGCATTCCAGCAGCTGCAAGTGGAGGAGTGGGAAATCAAACCCGGTTCTCCCAGGTAAGAGCCTGCACACTTAACCACTACACCAAACTGGCTCTCTAACTTCTCCCCATCCCTTGAGAAAAGCAGACTTGAGAATTGCTGAAGAGCCTCAGTATTGATTTGACCAAGGAGTATGGCTTAAGTACAGGACTATTGGCAAAACAAATCTTCTGTTCTTTCCCTGTAAGGAAGGGGAGGGTGGGAACAGATTAACGCACCTGTCCAGCGAAGTTCCCACAATTCCCTGCTGCCCAACGGCCACACTTTCCTGTTGTTTAACTGCCGTTGAGGGTTCCATGCCGGAGCAATCGGGTTTCTCTTCTGACTCCTGGATTTGTCCAACATGGTGAAAGGCAGAGAAAATGGTGTTACAAGATTGGTATTCAGTAGGAGAGGCTCAGCTGTGCTCCTTGCTTGTAAACTCCCCCCCACAGTTGGCCGGGCTGCTGTGATGTCATGCAACTTTCAAAGCCATTCTAAGTGCAGAGGAGGAAGGGAGATTTCCCTGGAAAGTGACACTGGCGTTGCGAGTGTTGTGAGGGAAAACCAAACAATTTGGCTGGGCTGAAACACTTATCTAGGGAGGAAGGAGAGGAGAGGCCCAAGAGCCTAAGGCAGCGGAACACCCCCCCACACACACACACACAACCTAGGAGGCACCTAAGGGTAAAGGACAGGAGAGGAACTGGACTAGCACCTGAGAGAAATCAAGGTGGAAGCTAACAGTGAGGAAATGGGACAGAGAAAGTGGGAAAGCTGAAAAGACAATGTGGGAGCGTGCGAAAGTCTTAGAGACAGGAGAAGAAGCCTGCGCGTTTGACAGAAATCCATGTGAAAACAAAAGTGTTTTGCTGACTGGAGAATTCAAAGCGAGGAAGACCCGAAACATCAGACTGTAGGAGCAATAAAATTTCACTTCTCCCCTCTGACCCCAGCTGCTGCTAACTCCCCAAATGCTGGTCTCTAGTTATTCCTACTTTTCTAGTTATTCCTTTACACAAACTGCTCTGAAGGCCATCCATTTGTCTTCAGAATGACTTTTTGAGGCCTGCTTGGGGGTGGGTGGGTGGGTGGGGGGACTCGCCCCAGAAATCTGTTGATCTTCACTGAGAAGGAACAGGAGGATGTGTTCCTCCCCACCCCCCCAGTCCTAGACTGCTGTGCAGCACTGAACACACTCCGTAGCTCAGCGCAGCAGAAAGCTCATTTGTCACAGTGAGCGCCGTGAGAGTTCACTGTGGAAACTTCAGCCAGAGCCAACCTTGGGAAAAATGCCTTTTCGCCCTCTGAAGACACAGGGACAGCACTCTACGCCCAAGTGCCGGATTCTCCTTGTCAGCCAACTAAATGTGGGTGTTGCGGATCTTCCCATCATCTCCTCTGTGCAAGGGGCGAGGGGCAACCCAGCTAGATGCCCTGGCCGTTCCCACAGAGCCAATCTCAGCACTTGTTACAGACCATCCGTGCGAAATCACAGGACAAGAAGCAGGGAGAAAAAATCACACAAGGGGAGAGCCGAAGCCCCATGGGAAAACTAGGTGTTCGCCCACATTCCCTGATCTAGACCCCCCCCCCCATAGCCCCCTTCCGCATACCTGCTCCAGGCTCCTTCCTCCCAACAAGAGGGGTCACTGCCCAGTTTGGCCTGTTCTGAATCTGCCTGTGTCTCTCGATCGCCCTCATGAAGCAGGCCAGCTTCCTTTCCCCTACAGCAGAGCAAAAAGAAAACATACAAAGAGGGTGGGGATTTTTAAAAAGGCCAATTGTTCAATCCTACCCCTATCCCCTCCCTTAGGCCTGAACTTTGTGTTATGACTCACAGTATGTGGAGAGCCAGTTTGGTGTAGTGGTTAAGTGTGCGGACCCTTATCTGGGAGAACCGGGTTTGATTCCCCACTCCTCCACCTGCAGCTGCTAGAATGGCCTTGGGTCAGCCATAGCCCTGGCAGAGGTTGTCCTTGAAAGGGCAGTTGCTGTGAGAGGCCTCTCAGTCCCACCCACCTCACAGGGTGTCTGTTGTGGGGGAGGAAGGCAAAGGAGATTGTGAGCCGCTCTGAGGCTCTTCGGAGTGGAGGGCGGGATATAAATCCAATATCTTCATCTACCTCACAGGGTGTCTGTTGTGGGGGAGGAAGGGAAAGGAGATTGTGAGCCGCTCTGAGACTCTTCGGAGTGGAGGGCGGGATATAAATCCAATAACTTCATCTACCTCACCGGGTGTCTGTTGTGGGGGAGGAAGGGAAAGGAGATTGTGAGCCGCTCTGAGACTCTTCAGAGTGGAGGGCGGGATATAAATCCAATATCTTCATCTACCTCACCGGGTGTCTGTTGTGGGGGAGGAAGGGAAAGGAGATTGTGAGCCGCTCTGAGACTCTTCGGAGCGGAGGGCGGGATATAAATCCAATATCTTCATCTACCTCACAGGGTGTCTGTTGTGGGGGAGGGAGGGAAAGGAGACTGTGAGCCGCTCTGAGACTCTTCGGAGTGGAGGGCAGGATATAAATCCAATATCTTCATCTACCTCACAGGGTGTCTGTTGTGGGGGAGGAAGGTAAAGGAGATTGTGAGCCGCTCTGAAACTCTTTGGAGTGGAGGGCGGGATATAAATCCAATATCTTCATCTACCTCACAGGGTGTCTGTTGTGGGGGAGGAAGGGAAAGGAGATTGTGAACCGCTCTGAGACTCTTCGGAGTGGAGGGCGGGATATAAATCCAATATCTTCTTCTTCATCTTCTACAGTAGGCAGGGTGTGAAATCTCCCGACCTGAGAGCCCCTCTTGCCAGCACCTTCCCTCCCTCCTCCTCCTCCCCTTGAATACAGCAGCCCTACCTGAGAAGCTCTGTCAGCTTGGGGCTAGAAGGAGCCAGTCCGTGAGGGTTCCTCGGAGAGCCCTTTTCCTCATAAGCCCGGAGCCTCCCTCGCAGCTCGGCTACCTGAAAGGGATCGGAAACGACTCATTTCTGGTGCTGCCAAAGTTCCTAAGGGGGAGGACAGCATCGACTTTAAGCAACAAGAGGATTTCACCACCACCACATTCTCTGATAGGGCCGCAGGAACGTGAAGGGAAGATCCTCTGAGGGAGGAACAGCACCCCCCCCCCATAACATCCAGAACAGAAACTGGGATAATAATAATAATAAATTTTTATTTATACCCCGCCCTCCCCGCCGAGGCAGGCTCAGGGCGGCTTACAAGACATGGTACAAGCCATGATACAACAATAAAATCAGAATAGTAACAATTAAGATACAATTCATAAATTAAATTAATTTAAGTTAAATAAATAATCTAAAAACCGGTATAACTTAATGGTGCTACAATTTCAGTACATCTATAAAGATGGCTTGGTATCATTGCCAAGGTTCCACCTTAAAAGGCAAGTTGGAAGAGGGCGGTTTTACAAGGCCTACGGAACTGATTAAGAAGAAGAAGAAGAAGAAGAAGAATTGCAGATTTATATCCCGCCCTTCTCCCTGAATCAGAGACTCAGAGCGGCTTACAACCTCCTATGTCTTCTCCCCTCACAACAGACACCCTGTGAGGTGGGTGGGGCTGGAGAGGGCTCTCACAGCAGCTGCCCTTTCAAGGACAACCTCTGCCAGAGCTATGGCTGACCCAAGGCCATGCCAGCAGGTGCAAGTGGAGGAGTGGGGAATCAAACCCGGTTCTCCCAGATAAGAGAGCTCTGGCTGACCCAAGGCTATTCCAGCAGCTGCAAGTGGAGGAGTGGGGAATCAAACCCAGTTCTCCCAGATAAGAGTCCGTGCACTTAACCACTACACCAAACTAAGATCCCGTAGGGCCCGCACCTCCTCTGGATCAGGTGGGAGGTCCACAGCAGGGCACCCAGCATTAGGGAGGGGGAGGCAAGAAGTGGGACATGAGGGGCTGACACGGCCTCCACAGCACCGCCAGGGAGTCAAGCAGGGAGGGTGGGAAAGTGCCAAGGAAGACAGGCAGAGTCTGGATATTCCCCCTCCCACCAGAAAGGAAGAGGCCCCTGACATGACCTCAGGGGGAGGACAAGACCTCAGCGAGGGTGACTCACCTCTGCTTTCAGCTGCTCACAAACGGTCGTGTATTGGCTGATATGGCAGTCCAACGTTAGAACGTTGCTTTTCAACTGCAGGCCGAGGTGGGGAAGAGGAGAAAACCGGTGTCAGTTCAGCTGGGGAACAAAGGGCGGCTTTGCCCAGCTGTGCCATCCTCAGGTGAGCTGGAATCCCAGCTGGCTCGTGCAAGAATGGGAAGGCTAGCTAACAAATTCCTGAGGGAACACAATGCACAACTACACTTCCATGCAGGCACAATGAGCCCGGGCTCTGAGTGATGGGCAGTTCTCGTCTTCCATTGATCAGGGGCCCGCATAACTGGGCAAAAGGTCCCCAAGCCCCACTGTCCATTCTTGCCTAACTCCCACCTTATCAAGCCAATTCTATAAATCTGGGAGGAATGGAAATACTATTAAGACCAGCCTCCTTGCTGATTATGCAGCTACCGAGTCTGCCCCCTTCCCACCACCCCAGTTTTTATGGTACACAACATTCAGGCAGGAAAGGGGAACAATGCAAACTGCAAAAGATGGAGATTAGGCTATCCTCATCTTTTGAGTGCGGAGAAAGGAAACACAGCTTTATCTCCTCTTGTCATAGCAATATAACTAGAAATTTGCTGGGGGGGGGGGGAGAGTGAACCTACTCAGGATGCCACATTTTGTCTGCAGCTCCCATTGAGGGAACTAACACATTGTGCCCACCTGGAGGGTGGACGGTGAGGGGGAGAAACAGTCTACAAACCAAGGAAGAGGCATGGGAGATAAAATTCAGTCTCCTGATAATCTCACTTCATTTTTTTTTTTTTTAAAACCCTCTAGTTTCTGGCGCTTGTGAGTCTGAGCGTAATCTTGAAAGTACGGGGACACCTCTGGTGGAAGCGCAAGGGAGTAGTTCGCAGGGTGTACAGCAGTCACAGTGTCTCAGTGCTCTGCAAAAAAATGCAGAGGTTTACCTCTGCAAGTCACAGAATCCTGCTTACCTTGATACAGAACCGGAAGGGGCAGGAGCTTTTAAAATGGCAGTTCTAGTGAGGGGGCAAATGGGGGAAGTGTTTGTGAGTTTCCTGCATTGTGCAGGGGGTTGGATTAGATGACCCTGGAGGTCCCTTCCAACCCTAGGATTCTATGAGTACCAGCAGCAGGGGTGGGATTCTAGCAGGAGCTCCTTTGCATGTTAGGCCACACACCCATGATGGAGCCAATCCTCCAAGAGCTTACAAGGCTCTTTTTTTGTAAGCTCTTGGAAGATTGGCTACATCAGGAGTGTGATATGCAAAGGAGCTCCTGCTGGAATTCCACCCCTGACCAGCAGAAAAGGGCTTTCGGAAAGGGTAAAAAAAGGGGGTGCTGGCAGCCATTCGCCAGGAGCTCCCCCCCAAACCTTTGCAATGGTTTTGGAAGGCAGAGAAGGAATCTCACAGGGAAGGCAGGGGGTCTTTCACGTGACACCAGCCTTGCGAGTGACTGTGGGGGGTGGGGACAGAGGAGAGACTTCTACAGAGCTGGGAACATTACAGGCATTATCTCCTTGTACTGCATTGTCTTCTGCCTTGTAAGCCACACATGAAGCTGCCTTATACAGAATCAGACCCTTCCTGGTCCGTCAAGGTCATTCTTTCCTACCCTGACTGGCAGCAGATCTCCAGGGTCTCAGGCTGAGGTCTTCCCCATCACCTCCTGCCAGATCCTTTCAACAGGAGAACCTGGGACCTTCTGCACATCAAGCAGATGCTCTGTCACTGTCCCATGGCCATTCTGTGTTCTTTTTCACACCATACTCCCTGCTTTACACAATTTGTTGTTTGCTTTGTTGTAAACCTGTAATCCTAGTCCAATTGCATTGTTCATGTTGTCTCGATTGCCCTGTTTTACATCCTGTCACCTGCTTTCTGGAGCCTCAGCAAGAAAGGTGGATTACAAAGAACATCAGCCCACCCACAGAGTAAAAACAAAAACTGCCAGGCTGGGTCAGATCACCCCCCCCCCTCCTGGGCTCTGAATATTATTGCTGGTACCCACTAAGAGTTTGATCTCTTTGGCCCGGTTGGCGTATTTGAGAGTGTTGTACGTGTCCTCGTAGGAAACCATGGATGGGCTCACGGCAGCGATCATGACGGTCCGGCAGTTGCCGCCGATGGAGTCCTTCAGGAGGCGCGTCAGCTTGCTGTCCCGGTAGGGTATGTGAGGTTTTTTGCTCTGGGAACCAAGGAAAGTCATTTATGGAATTTGTTTGCAATAGGCAAAGGCCCCCATTGAGGGACATTTTCTAGCCATCCTTCTGTGGTTACTTGTTCACAGAAACAAATGCTCTTGTGTGGAAGCTCAACTGCAATAACAGGGAAAGTCATTTTTAGGGTCTGTATTTCCCTTTGCTTCCATCTCGGCTTCTATGTGGAGGTTTAGCATTGGAAAAAGTGCAGAAAAGGGCAACTAGAATGATTAAAGGGATGGAACATTTTCCCTATGAAGAAAGGTTAAAAAGCTTGGGGCTCTTTAGCTTGGAGAAACGTCAACTGAGGGGTGATATCAGGACTTTTTTTGAGCAGAAACGCAGTTTTGGCTGGCTTGGTGTCAGGGGATGTGGCGTAATATGCAAATGAGCCCTGTGTGCAACAATGGTGATGTCAGGGGTATGGCGTAATATGCAAATGAGTTCCTGCTGGGTTTTTTCCTACCAAAAAAGCCCTGGATGACATGATAGAGGTTAACAAGATTATGCATGGGTTAGAGAAGGTAGAAAAAGAAGGACTTTTCTCCCTTCCTCACAATACAAGAACTTGTGGGCATTCGATGAAATTGCTGAGCAGTCGGGTTAAAACGGATAAAAGGAAGTACTTCTTCACCCAAATGGTGATTGACACATGGAATTCACTGCCACAGGAGGTGGTCACAGCTATGAGCACAGACAGCTTCAAGAGGGAATTGGATAAACATCTGGAGCAGAAGTCCATCAGTGGCTATTAGCCACAAGGTATAGATGGAACTCTCCATCTGGGGCAGTGGTGCTTTGTATTCTTGGTGCTTATGGGGGGCAACAGTGGGAGGGCTTCTAGTGTCCTGGCTCCACCGATGGACCTCCTGATGGCGCCTGGTTCTTTTGGCCACTGTGTGACACAGAGTTTTGGACTGGATGGGCTATTGGTCTGATCCAACATGGCTTCTCTTATGTTCTTAAGCTCCAACACTTGTATTTGTAACATATGGAACAGAGGTTCATCAGTGGCTATTAGCCACAGCATATTGATGGAACTCTGTCTGGGGCAGTGTATTCTTGGAAATTGGGGGATGGGCAACAGTGGGAGGGCTTCTAGTGTCCTGGCCCCCTGATGGACCTTCTGATGGCATCTGGTTTTTTGGCCACTGTGTGACACAGAGTGTTGGACTGGATAGGTCACTGGCCTAATCCAACATGGCTTCTCTTATGTTCTTATGTGACACAGAGTGTTGGACTGGATGGGTCACTGGCCTGATTCAACATGGCTTCTCTTATGTTCTTAGGTGACACAGAGTGTTGGATTGGATGGGCCACTGGCCTGATCCAACATGGCTTCTCTTATGTTCTTATGTGACACAGAGTGTTGGAATGGATGGGCCACTGGCCTGATCCAACATGGCTTCTCTTATGTTCTTCTGTGACACAGTGTTGGACTGGATAGGCCACTGGTCTGATCCAACATGGCTTCTCTTATGTTCTAAGGTGACACAGAGTGTTGGACTGGAGGGGCCACTGGCCTGATCCAACATAGCTTCTCTTATGTTCTTAGGTGACACAGAGTGTTGGACTGGAGGGGCCACTGGCCTGATCCAACATGGCTTCTCTTCTGTTCTTCTGTGACACAGAGTGTTGGACTGGATGGGCCACTGGCCTGATCCAACATGGCTTCTCTTATGTTCTTAGGTGACACAGAGTGTTGGACTGGATGGGCCGTTGGCCTGATCCAACAGGGCTTCTCTTATGTTCTTAGGTGACACAGAGTGTTGGACTGGATGGGCCGTTGGCCTGATCCAACAGGGCTTCTCTTATGTTCTTCTGTGACTCAGAGTGTTGGACTGGATGGGCCACTGGCCTGATCCAACACCGCTTCTCTTATGTTCTTCTGTGACACAGAGTGTTGGACTGGATGGGCCACTGGCCTGATCCAACATGGCTTCTCTTATGTTCTTAGGTGACACAGAGTGTTGACTGGATGGGCCGTTGGCCTGATCCAACAGGGCTTCTCTTATGTTCCTCTGTGACTCAGAGTGTTGGACTGGATGGGCCATTGGCCTGATCCAACACCGCTTCTCTTATGTTCTTCTGTGACACAGAGTGTTGGACTGGATGGGCCACTGGCCTGATCCAACATGGCTTCTCTTATGTTCTTAGGTGACACAGAGTGTTGGACTGGATGAGCCATTGGCCTGATCCAACATGGCTTCTCTTATGCCCTTATGCAAAGCATTTTGGCAAAAAACAAGCCATTACACGAAAACAATTCTCAAGGCGTGACTCTCCCTGGGGAAACTCAGGATGGGCAGCTATGCCTGTAGCAGCTGTAAAGAGCAAGAGTCCAGGAACACCTTAAAGACTAACAAAATTTGTGGCAGGGGAGGAGCTTTCAAGAATTTATTTATCTGCTCAGTGGAGTCAGTGCATCTCAGTGGTGCTGCTATAACACTGAAGTGCTACAGTGTTTACCTCTGAACGTTTAAAAAAAGTCTGAGGAAGACTGCAGAGTGAGAGGAGGGGAGGAAGAGGCATTGTGGGAAGTGCTATGGAAATTTTAAACAGCACACCACAGCAATTCAGAAGGACAGTGAAGGGATTGAAACCAGAAGAAAGCCGTTTCCCTCAGAAGGGGCTCAACCACATTTTTGCTAAACTGACCACGAGCAGGTTTGTAAGAACAGGTAAATAAATTCCGTTAGCAGGTGGTCACTACAATGAGTCTGACTGAAATAACAGAAAAATCCATTAGCAACCACTTACTGAAATGGAATACAAAGGCGGTATGAAAAGGGTCACTGTCTTAAGCTTCATTATCAGTTGCAATTCAGCAGTCTCTCTAATCTCCCTTTGAAATTCCTTTGGGGAAATTCAGACATCCTCCAATATTATCTGAGCAGCTCTGGCATAACATTCTATTAACTGTTAAGTGGAGGGTGGGTGAGTTGGGGGGCTAATGAGGCTCTGAGTGCCGGGGAGCTCTGGCTGTTCTCTCTGTCACTCTGCCAACACAGTGCATGACACGCCACCATCTTGGTGTGTGCAGTCCTGCCCTTGTAGCTGACAGCCAAGAGTGGGTCAACCTGTCCTAAGTTTTTAAGACTGGTAGGGAAGGCAGGTGCTTTTTGTGGAGGTCACCAACCCTATGACTCTGTCTTGGGCCTTGTCTGCCAATGTTCAGGAAGCAATCTGAGTTGTTCAGGAAGCAATCCAAGACTTTCCTGTTTGGTTGAGATCCAGATGCATTTGAAAGAACCCATAATTTTCTTACCAGTTTTTCTAGGATGCAGAGCATTTTTGGTAGCAGGAACTCCTTTGCCTATTAGGCCACACACCCCTGATGTAGCCAATCCTCCAAGAGCTTACAGGGCTCTTCGTACAGGGTCCAGAGATAGAATTCTAGCAGGAACTCCTTTGCATATTAGGCCACACACCCCTGATGGAGCCAATCATCCAAGAGCTTACAGGGCTCTTAGTACAGGGTCCAGAGATAGAATTCTAGCAGGGGTTCCTTTGCATATCAGGCCATACCCCCCCCTGACGGAGCCAATCCCCCAAGAGCTTACAGGGCTCTTAGTACAGGGTCCAGAGATAGAATTCTAGCAGGGGTTCCTTTGCATATTAGGCCACACACCCCTGATGTAGCCAATCCTCCAAGAGCTTACAGGGCTCTTAGTACAGGGTCCAGAGATAGAATTCTAGCAGGGGTTCCTTTGCATATCAGGCCATACCCCCCCCTGACGGAGCCAATCCCCCAAGAGCTTACAGGGCTCTTAGTACAGGGTCCAGAGATAGAATTCTAGCAGGGGTTCCTTTGCATATTAGGCCACACACCCCTGATGGAGCCAATCCCCCAAGAGCTTACAGGGCTCTTAGTACAGGGTCCAGAGATAGAATTATAGCAGGGGTTCCTTTGCATATTAGGCCACACACCCCTGATGGAGCCAATCCTCCAAGAGCTTACAGGGCTCTTAGTACAGGGTCCAGAGATAGAATTCTAGCAGGGATCCTCTGCATATTAGGCCACACACCCCTGATGGAGCCAATCCTCCAAGAGCTTACAGGGCTCTTAGTACAGGGTCCAGAGATAGAATTCTAACAGGGATCCTCTGCATATTAGGCCACACACCCCTGATGGAGCCAATCCTCCAAGAGCTTACAGGGCTCTTAGTACAGGGTCCAGAGATAGAATTCTAGCAGGGATCCTCTGCATATTAGGCCACACACCCCTGATGGAGCCAATCCTCCAAGAGCTTACAGGGCTCTTCGTACAGGGCCTACAGGAAGCTCCGGGAGGATTGGCTACAGCAGGGGTGTGCGGCCTGATATGCAAATGAATTCCTGCTACAAAAAAAGCCCTGCTAGGATGTATTTATAAATGTATTTTATACTCTTATATTCTCCTTTGTCAATGGCTTGGAAATTTAAGATAAAAAGGGCACTAAAAACAAAGTAGTCGAGAAGCTAAGAAGCAAATTTTCCATCTAAAAAAACGCCCCGTGCAAGCATCGTAGGGCCAGCAATGCCAGACTATGGAGGGCAGGCGTTACCTTTGCATCTGCCAGGGCACTGAGGACGTTGATGAGGGCCAGAAGAGAGCGGTTGATGTTGGCCCCCTCACGCAGCCGCTCCCCTTTGGTGTTGGCGACAGAGGCCCGTTCTGAGCCTGCCAAGTCTATCAGGCTCATCTTGGCCACTCGCAGGTCCCGGGTGATGCCCACCGCACTGTCACGCTGCTTCACGTAGATCTGCAAGGAGGAGAGAGGGGAGGCCGAGGCCCTGTGGGCATCGCAACTCTAGAAGCAGCGGAGGACGTACAGCTCATGGATACTGACCAAAGTATATGCTTAGCCGAGCGGTCTCCCTGTTTTATTCTTGCTTTATCAATTACATCCATGTCCCCTCGCATCTCTGTTCGTTTTCAAGCAACGGTACTCACTGGTTCTGCGGCCACCTGTGGCTCTTTGAGCGCCATACCCCAATAGGGCCCCTGCCCCATCTTTCAGGAAAGCAGGCCTGGTACTTGCGTGATGAGTCTTGTGGTTGGTTTCTCCCCCCCCCCCCCCCAACTTGAACCAGGGCCAACAGAGAAGTGTGTTAATAGGCATCCTGCCCAGGCTGGAAGCAAATGTGGCTCTTTGGTGTAGTGATTAAGTGCGTGGACTCTTATCTGAGAACCAGGTTTGAGTCCCCACTCTGGGTCAGCCAGAGCTCTCTTATCTGGGAGTACCGGGTTTGATACCCCACTCCTGAATTTGCAGCTGCTGAAATAGCCTTGGGTCAGCCATAGCTCTCTTATCTGGGAGAACCGGGTTTGAGTCCCCACTCCTCCACTTGCAGCTGCTGGAATGGCCTTGGGTCAGCCAGAGCTCTCTTATCTGGGAGAACCGGGTTTGATAACCCACTCCTGAATTTGCAGCTGGTGGAATGGCCTTGGGTCAGCCATAGCTCTCTTATCTGGGAGAACCGGGTTTGATTCCCCACTCCTCCACTTGCAGCTGCTGGAATGGCCTTGGGTCAGCCAGAGCTCTCTTATCTGGGAGAACCGGGTTTGAGTCCCCACTCCTCCACGTGCAGCTGCTGGAATGGTCTTGGGTCAGCCAGAGCTCTCTTATCTGGGAGAACCGGGTTTGATTCCCCACTCCTCCACTTGCAGCTGCTGGAATGGCCTTGGATCAGCCAGAGCTCTCTTATCTGGGAGAACCGGGTTGGATTCCCCACTCCTCCCCTTGCAGCTGCTGGAATGGCCTTGGGTCAGCCATAGCTCTCTTATCTGGGAGAACCGGGTTGGATTCCCCACTCCTCCCCTTGCAGCTGCTGGAATGGCCTTGGGTCAGCCAGAGCTCTCTTATCTGGGAGAACCGGGTTGGATTCCCCACTCCTCCCCTTGCAGCTGCTGGAATGGCCTTGGGTCAGCCAGAGCTCTTTGACACTAATGCATTAATACACTAATACACTTTGCCTAATACACCAATGCAATTCAAAAACCATCCGGTGCACAACATATCTACTGTCCAAAATTCATAATAATTTTATGATAAGTCTGACGGTAAGAAAGAACTGGCCCAATTTCATTTTGGATATGCTATCCTTCTCCCAGGGACAGTCTTGCCATATTCATAGGTTCGGGAAACTTGAAATGCCAAAATTTCCCGGCTTCCTTAAGTGTCTATTTGTTTTTATATATTTACGGAACACCTCTACCAATTCCTAACTGTCAGCGTTCAGGAACGCAACTGTTGAAAACTCTCCAGAGGAAATTGCCCACAATGTTGGTAAGTAACCCTGGCTGAGGACATTAGAGCAGTTGTGCTCAAACTCGTAGGTGGGGTTCAGAGAGTACTGAGAGAACCAGGATTGGCCCCAGGTCACCCATCTGGCTTCATAGAGAGGAGGAACAAGGAATCAAACCCGAGTCTTCAGATTAGAGTCTGCCCCTCTTGCTCCCGGGGAACAGGACTGTTTACCAGAAAGGTTGCGGGTCTGAACCAGCAGGCCTGCGCTTCATTTCTAATGTGCTACTATACCCAAGAAACCTTATCGCCATGGCGATTGCCAGTTCTGCATCAGTATATGCCAGTTTGGTGTAGTGGTTAAGTGTGCGGACTCTTATCTGGGAGAACCGGGTTTGATTCCCCACTCCTCCACTTACACCTGCTAGCATGGCCTTGGGTCAGCCATAGCTCTGGCAGAGGTTGTCCTTGAAAGGGCAGCTGCTGGGAGAGCCCACTCCAGCCCCACCCACCTCACAGGGTGTCTGTGGTGGGGGGAGGAAGGGAAAGGAGATTGTGAGCCGCTCTGAGACTCTTCGGAGTGGAGGGCGGGATATAAATCCAATATCTTCTTCTTCTATATAACCAGATGAGCTGACCAGGCAAAAGACTGATCCTGCCCAGCATTCTGTTTCCTGCCAGGCCTTACAGGCTGAAGTCAACAGCCCTCAGGTTTCCGACATCTCTGCAGGGCGGCCAGGTTGAAATGAGCTAAGCGGCGGGGAGACGGGAATCGCGGGCTTCCATCGCCTGCGGCTGCTGCTGTTTCTAACCAAGGCTGTGCTTACCTGGAAGATGGCGTGGGAGCGGGAAGAAGTGGCATTGATGTCCGTGGGATGCTGCGTGCGGTTTTGATTCCCTCGCGCCAACATTTGTAGCAGCTGCTCTGCAGTTTTGGGCTAAAAGGAGTTGGGAGACACCAGAGAACAGGAGAGGGTCGGGAAGACGCTCCGCGGCTGTGGCCCCAGGAACGGCTCCACCCCACCCCAGCTGCAGGAAACTCGCACACAGCAGTTTCTTACATCTCACACGTTCAGCAACAATCACTAAGTTCACATACTTCTGCCCTGCTTTTCTGCTAGGAATGGGGACAGATTCAGGACTGAGATCTGTCGAGCACCTTGCACCCCACGGGAGTATAATAATAATAATAATAATAATAAATTTTTATTTATACCCCGCCCTCCCCGCCAAGGCAGGCTCAGGGCGGCTTACAAGACATGGTACAAGCCGCCCTGAGCCACTTGTTGGGAAGGGCGGGATATAAATAAAAAATAAATAAATGATACAACAATAAAATCAGAAAATAACAATTAAAATACAATTCATGAATTAAATTAATTTAAGTTAAATAAGTAGTCTAAAAACCAGCATAACTTAATGGTGCTACAATTTCAGTACATCTATAAAGATGACTTGATATTATTGCCATGGTTCCACCTTAAAAGGCAAGTCGGAAGAGGGCGGTTTTACAGGCCCTACGGAACTGATTAAGATCCTGTAGCGCCCGCCTGCTCCCTTGTTGTCTCTAACTTGGCCTCCTTTGGACCAGGGATTTTCAGAAGGTTTTGCGAACTAGATCTCAGTACTCTCTGGGGAACATATGGGGAGAGACGGTCCCTAAGGTAGGCAGGTCCTCGGCCATATAGGGCTTTAAAGGTAATAACCAGCACCTTGTAGCAAACTCGGTACACAATTGGCAGCCAGTGCAGTTCCCGCAGCCTAGGCCGCAGATAAACCAGATAAAATGTCAAAAAAAGTAGTCCCCTGTGCAAGCACCAGTCATTTCTGACTCTGGGGTGACGTCGCATCACGACGTTTTCACGGCAGACTTTGTACGGGGTGGTTTGCCATTCCCTTCCCCAGTCGTGTACGCTTTACCCCCAGGCAAGCTGGGTACTCCTTTGACCGACCTCGGAAGGATGGAAGGCTGAGTCAACCTCGAGCCGGCTACCTGAACCCAGCTTCTGCTGGGATTGAACTCAGGTCGTGAGCAGAGCTTGGACCGCAGGACTGCAGCGTTACCGCTCTGCGCCATGTCAAACAGCCCCACAATTCTTTGCAATCCGACTGGGACAACCTGGGAGTGGGTGAGGTCAAATTCCTTGAGACGTAATTCTGAGTAAGCATGAGCGTGCCCTTAAGCTGCCCCCGAAACCGCCCCTGGTGTTTTGCTGCCTGCCAAGCAGCCCGCCTACCCACCTGATGAAAAGAGAGGCCCGGAACCACCACCCCTTTCTCCGGGTCTTCCCGGACAGCCAGAGGGCCCTTGGGTTCCAGCAAATCATGGATCTGCTCGTTGTACACCTGGAGACAAAAAGATACACACGCTTAAAAAGGCACGGAGTCCACATGAAGCACAAGGCGAGGGAAACGGGGGCTGACTACGGTTCTGACTTCCCCGTGTTTTGAGGCTGTGAAAAGTCTGGCACGACTGCTGCGAAGCCGCAGCTTGAAAGACAAGCGAGGGCAATACCTCTTGGTAGGAGATGAGCACTTCGCAATGCTTCTCCTCTTTCGTGGCCTCGATCTTCTTGTACAGCTCCGCCATGGTGAGGTACATGATGCCTGGATCTTTCTCAGAGCCCAGCATGGTGTGCGTCTTCCCAGCCCCTGTGGCACCGTAGGCAAACACTGTGGCACAGAAGGAAGAAGAAGATGATATTGGATTTATATCCCGCCCTCCACTCTCTCAGAGCGGCTCACAATCTCCTTTACTTTCCTCCCCCACAACAGACACCCTGTGAGGTAGATGATGATATTGGATTTATATCCCGCCCTCCACTCCGAAGAGTCTCAGAGCGGCTCACAATCTCCTTTACCTTCCTCCCTCACAACAGACACCCTGTGAGGTAAATGAAGATATTGGATTTATATCCCGCCCTCCACTCCGCAGAGTCTCAGAGCGGCTCACAATCTCTTTTACCTTCCTCCCTCACAACAGACACCCTGTGGGGTGGGTGGGGCTGGAGAGGGCTCTCACAGCAGCTGCCCTTTCAAGGACAACCTCTGCCAGAGCTATGGCTGACCCAAGGCCATGCTAGCAGGTGCAAGTGGAGGAGTGGGGAATCAAACCCGGTTCTCCCAGATAAGAGTCCACACACTTAACCACTACACCAAACCAGCTCTCCAAAAGGATTGATTTATTTTATTTTATTGGCTATCCCGCTCTCCCCGCTGAAGCAGGCTCAGGGCGGCTCACAAACACATAACTTACAATAAAAACGTTTACATTAAAAGTATGAAGCAGTTTAAAATAATTTGGTGCTAATTTCGATACAGATTTAAGATTGCGTTCAACGAACTTAGCATCCACTGGATCTAACGTCTTGATTGAAGCATCTTTTGCTTGAGAAGCCCCAGACAGCAAAAGTGCAAACCCTGCAGTGGCTGAAGCGACTCTTCGCAAAGTCAGGAGGGAGTTATCGTGTTTGACTCCGCCTCTTTCAGCACCCATTTTGGGATGCGTTCACCTCACCCTCCTGCTTTGCGCGAACACATCCGCTATTAAGCGCATATTACATACAGAAGCCTTATTTCACTGATATTCTCTAATGTCATTAAACGCAGAAGCCTATTTGGGACTAGAAATTCGATTGTAGTTTCTTAAGACTTTGAACTGACTTTGCACCCCAAACCTAGGAGGGGTCAACTTAGCCAAGGGTCAAACACTCACATTTAGCACATTTTCATTTTGCCTTTCCTCTGGACGGCACTCATACATACCATAAACCTTTACCGGCATTAATACAAGAATACAGTCTACTTTAAAACCAACAGTGACACTATAGAATATAATAAAACCTTAAAAAACCAGCAAAAGTTAAATGACATAAAACAGCAGTGGGCTATGCATGAGTAAAAGCCTCTCTGATTTGGATCGCAACCTGTAAAAAGCAAGCAACGTGAGTAGGGACAAAGTTGTGTTTCCCGTGGAGTAAAAAACGAACCTTGGCATTGTCAGAAAGGCCTTGACGATCAGAAAGCAGTGCATCTAGGTATCTTGCACGTGGACTGCTATAAAAAGGGCAGTCCAAAAGAACATGAGGGACCGTTTCGATGACTCCTTGACTACAAGGGCATCGTCTAAGATTGCGGGGGATTCTGTGGTATCTTCCGAAAAGGATGGCCGATGGTAATGCATTAAATCTAGCCAGCATGAATGCTCTTCTTTGGTGAGGATCAGTTAAAAAGAGGAAATAGGGAGCTAAAAGCCCAGGAATCTGGGATAAACCCAGATAGCTTGGGGAGCAAGTTTTCCGAGCTGCCTCAGTTAGACGTTGCAACTGGATATCAAGCAGTCTACGTTTGTGGACGGCACTCAAAGCTCTCCTTTCACAGTTTTATGCCAACCTCCTTATTCCTGACCCTTTGAGAAAAGCTAAACAAGAGAGTTTCCCAGCAGGGAAGAGGCCCACTTTTCTGAGAGGGGAAAAAGGACTGAATCCCAGAATCCCCTCACAGCAGAAACAGGAGATCAGCTGATCCTTTAAAACAGATCTTGGTAGGACGAGAGGAAAACCTGCCATGTCTTCAGCTTAAAAAGCCACAGCTCACAATGTGTCGCGTGCTTCATAGTGTGCTAGCGATACTAGCCCGTTTAAGGGGAAAAAAAACTTGTGAGTGTCACTTTGGAAAGTGCTACAAGACTTCTCACATCCTCAGGAGAGACATGGCTACGGTGTTAACAAGACGCTTCAAGTATCGGATCAAGGCAACGAAGGGTGTGAACTGGGTCAAAACTACGGGAGGGGTGCTATAGCGGGACAACATCATATTCTTACTAGCTGACATTCATTCACATGCATTAACGGCCGATAAGCAAAAGAATTGCCCAGTTGTCTGGAATGATTCTCACTAACCATGGGTCATTTATAGACTTGCCCTAGAAAGAAGATGAAGAGATTGGATTTCTACCCCGCCCTTCACTCGGGAGTCCCAGAGCAGCTTACAATCTCCTTCCCTTCCTCTCCCCACAATGGACACCCTGTGAGGCAGGTGGGGCTAAGAGAGCTCTGACGGGAACTGCTCTTGAGAGATCAGCACTGAGAGAGCTCGTGGCTGACTCAAGGTCACACCAGTTGGCGCGTGTGGAGGAGTAGGGAACCAAACCTGGTTCTCCCAGATAACAGTCTGTACTCCTAACCACTACACAACACTAAGCACTACTCCACACTCAAAATCTTGAGTGCATGAAACCCCGAGGCCGAAGAGCCAGTGTAGTTTAGTGGTCAGAGCTGGATGACTTAGAGCAGGGGTGTGTCAAACTCATTTGTTGTGAGGGTCAAATCTGACATAAATGAGACCGTGTTGGGCCGGGCTGGGCTGTGTTGTGTCGGGCTGGGCCATGTGTGTACCTATTTAAGATTAGGCAGCAGAGATATAAACCTTTTAAAGGACATAGGCAAACACGGCTCAATATATTTTTTTTTTTTTAAAAAGCTTAAAATAAAGCATGCTTAAAACATTAGCACTTGTTGATCTTAAAGGTGCTTTCTTTGAATCTCTCCCATGGGATCCAGGGAACTGGGCAAAGGAAGCTCTGGCTCTTTCCCTCCCTCCCCAGGGGACCAGGAGGTGGAGGAGCCTCAACCAATGGAGAAAACTGAGGTTTTGCTCTGTAGCTCCTGTGCGATTGAGCAAGCCTTGCAAAGCAAGTTGAGATAAAGCAAGAGAGGGGGAGAAGGAAGCAGACAAGAACCAGCTGCTTGGGGGTCTGATAGGAGCCCTTCGAGGGCCCGATTCGGTCCCTGGGCCACATGTTTGACACCCCTAACTTAGAGCCTTGAAGCTCTTTGGGTGAACTTGTGTGAGTCTCTCTCTCTCAGCATCACCTTCCTCAGAGAGGGCTTCTTGTGGAGACACAGCAGAGGAGAGGAAAGGCACACAGGACAACCTGAACTTCTTAGAACTGAACTTCCAACCGCCAGGAAGTGGCTGGAGAGCTCCTGGGATTACCCCTGATTATTTTACTTAGAGAAAATGGCCGCTTTGGAATTCTGGCATTATACCTCATGAAGTCCTTTTCCTTCCCAAACCCCACCCTCTTCAGGATCCCCAAATCTCCAAGTATTTCCCAACCCAGAGTTGGCAACCCAACCTTAGAGGAAGGGTGGGACAGAAGCACAACCGGCTGAGAGAGCGTCCTAGAATACAGCCCCCGTGCGGGCAGAGCAAATCTGTGACGAGGCAGCTGCTCAAGGCAATTTTGGGATCTTAAGCAACAGACGCTTGTATACAGAAAGAGCTCAAGAAAGTCCAGGCATTACGTAAGGATACTTCCAAAGACCAGGCTGGTCCAAGTCCCAGATGACATTTCCAGTGCATTAATTTTATCGCCAACAGAGTGAACAAGCCATGAGAGAGAGTCAGTTTGGTGTAGTGGTTAAGTGCACGGGCTTTTATCTGGGAGAACCGGGTTTGATTCCCCACTCCTCCACTTGCAGCTGCTGGAATGGCCTTGGGTCAGCCAGAGCTCTCTTATCTGGGAGAACCGGGTTTGATTCCCCACTCCTCCACTTGCAGCTGCTGGAATGGCCTTGGTCCAGCCATAGCTCTCTTATCTGGGAGAACTGGGTTTGATTCCCCACTCCACCACTTTCAGCTGCTGCAATGGCCTTGGGTCAGCTAGAGCTCTCTTATCTGGGAGAACCGGGTTTGATTCCCCACTCCTCCACTTGCACCTGCTGGAATGGCCTTGGGTCAGCCAGAGCTCTCTTATCTAGGAGAACCAGGTTTGATTCCCCACTCCTCCACTTGCAGCTGCTGGAATGGCCTTGGGTCAGCCAGAGCTCTCTTATCTGGGAGACCTGGGTTTGATTCCCCACTCCTCCACTTGCAGCTGCTGCAATGGCCTTGGCCCAGCCATAGCTCTTGCAGGAGTTGTCCTTGAAAGGGCAGCTGCTGTAAGAGCTCTCTCAGCCCCACCTACCTCACAGGGTGTCCTGTTTTGGGGGTGGGTGGGCGAGAAGGTAAAGGAGACTGTGACCACTCTGTGACTCCGAGATTCAGAGTATATAGGGCGGGATATAAATCCAATCCAATGTCATCATGAGAGAAGCGAGTAAGAACTACAGAGAATCATGACCAGCAGCAGATTTGAGAAGTTCTGTGTGTTTTAGTCAAGCAGTGTGTTACTCTAATATTGGCCACATGAAGTGGCATTAGACAGAATTGAACCATGGGCCTATCAAGGTCAGTTTTCGCTGTCCTGTCTGGCAGTGGGCCTCCTATCATCTGTTCGTCTTAACTGGAGATGCCGGGGATTGAACCTGTGACCTTCTGCCTGCCCAGCAAATGCTCTGCCACTGAGCCTTGGCCATCCCCCAAACAGCCCCACCTTGTGGGCACCCACCGCCCTCCTCCATCCCTCCTTACCAGAACAATTGTAGCCATTCAAGACACCATCCAGCATCTCTTTGGTTGTGCTCTCGAAAACATCGGCCTGAGTGGCGCTCTCGCTGAACACTCGGTCAAAAACGAACTTCAGATCCTTGCCTTTCCGTCTCGGAGCAGAGTCATGCCCTTGGAGGCTTGCCAAGACCCCTGGCAGACCGGGCTCCTCCGGATCAAACACGAGCAGACAGTCGCTGACCACCTGCACCACACTCGGGCGGTGGCTCTCCTGCTCCCACGACGTCTGGGGCCGCACCCGGACTACCACGGACACGTTACCCTGTTCGGCGGATGGGACGAGTACCATCGCTACAGAACAACTGTGTTCAAAGAGAGAAGATGACAGTAGCCCCGTTAATACGCAGAGTGATGAATTCACATCCCTGACAATCCCAAGCAAACTGTGAAGCAGAATCTCCTCAACTTTAATTCTGAGTAGCAGAACAGACTCAACATTGGCCAGTATAACACGATTAAAAAGGCAAGCGCCGGTCGTTTCCGACTCCGGCGTGACGTCTCATCACAACGTTTTCATGGCAGACTTTTTACGGGGTGGTTTGGCATTGCCTTCCCCAGTCATCTACGCTTCCCCTCCCCCCCCCAGCTGGGGACTCATTTTACCGACCTCGGAAGGATGGAAGGCTGAGTCAACCTTGAGCAGGCTATCTGAACCCAACTTCCGCCAGGATCGAACTCAGGTCGTGAGCAGAGGGCTTGGACTGCAGTACTGCAGCTTTACCACTCTGCGCCACGGGGCTCCTTCAACCTTGAGCCGGTACCTGCACTCAGCTTCCGCTGGGATCGAACTCAGGTTGTGAGCAGAGAGCTTGGACTGCAGTACTGCAGCTTTACCACTCTGCCCTTTACCTCCCTACAAAAGTATTCTGGGTTAGATCTACAGATCACTGTACGGAGCTTGTAAATGAAATCTGTTTTGTCTTACGTGGAAAGGTCATTCTTGCTGAGGTACTCATTTTACTGACCTCGGAAGGATGGAAGGCTGAGTCAACCTCGAGCCGGCTACCTGAACCCAGATTCTGCTGGGATTGAACTCAGGTCGTGAGCAGAGAGTCTGGAGTGCAGTACTGCGGCTTTACCACTCTGTGCCATGGGGCTGCTTATGATTACAAGGGGTCAATATTTCCCCTGCTCCGTGCAACTCTGCACTCGGTGAGCAGGAAAGTAGCAGGTTGTGCCTCTCCCCCCGAATCCTTCCCACTGAGTCAACAACCTTCCTGAAGTTTAGAGCCTGGAACGGAATATGCCTTGCTCTAACGCTGCCAAGGCAACGCATTTACAGCTCCATTTAGCTACAAGGGATTAAGGGCCCAAAGGCATTCATCGATTGATTGTATCGGCTAATCGATGCACTCATTTGTTGCAAGATTATAAATGTAGAGTTTAATAACAGGTGTCCTCTCCAGAAAAAAGAAAAGCCGTCACCTCTGATATGCTTTGCAGCCAGGCACCCTGTTTGCATTTACCTTCGGGACAGGACCTTGTGTTTCTTAAAAGCTGCCCTTCCAAATGTGTTTTGCCCAATCTGTGTTAAAAAAAAAAAAGCGCCAGTAGCTCAGAAGCATCCTGAACTTCAGTGAAATGAGACAGATTCAGCTGGGCAACACACGGCAGGAAGACAAGCGTGTTCAGAATTCAGCAGTTCTGAAAACCACTGGATCCAAAATTTAGACATTTCTTTCATTTCATTTTCATTTCATTTGATTTATATCCCGCCCTACCCCACCAAAGCGGGCTCAGGGCGGCTCACAACATAAAAGTTCTAACAATAAAATACAAGAATTAAAATGCAACAATAATTTACATAATTAAAACAACGAATATATCAATACATCAATCAGTCTCAGTTTCCTGATGGGCAGCTAAAAGCAAAACCAAGATTTACCTCTTTGCCTAGTGTCACCACCCTCAAAACATTGGCTTACACCACCCAATAACTGGGAATGTTGTTAGTGGGCAACCCTTTTAAATCTGCTGTAGCAGAACAAAAGTTGAACCCAGCAGCCCCTTACAGACGAAGAAGAAGAAGATATTGGATTTATATCCTGTCCTCCACTCCAAAGTCTCAGAGCGGCTCACAATCTCCTTTACCTTCCTCCCCCACAACAGACACCCTGTGAGGTGGGTGGGGCTGGAGAGGGCTCTCACAGCAGCTGTCCTTTCAAGGACAACCTCTGCCAGAGCTATGGCTGACCCAAGGCCATGCCAGCAGGTGCAAGCGGAGGAGTGGGGAATCAAACCCGGTCTAGGAGCTCTCATGAGTCAAAGCTCAGATGAGTCAGATCTCAGCAAAGCTCCCCCCAAGCTTCTCTCACTAGCGCTATACTGGATCATCAACCTGTTAAGTTGCCACCCAGCAGGAATTCCCACAGCTGAGCAGACAGCAAAACAGAGGCGCCCGCTCTCTCCCCCATCTCGGCATTCCTCTTCAAGACACTCAAAGGTAGAGATTTTTTTGCAGGGAGGGGAAGACAACAGCCTTCCATAGCTGCTGAATGTGTGTGCGTGCGCTTGCTCTCCTTTTTCCTGGTTTCAAGGTATATGATCTCTGTTTGTTGTTTTGTTCTGGGAAGTGCTGACCTAGGTTGCAGGGATGGCGTTCTGCCCAGGGACATCAAGCGCATGTGAGAAGAAACCCACGCAGATTATGTCAGCAGAGGCCCTAAAAGGCTTCAGATTTTAAAGCACCTGACTTTAACAACACCAGAGGAGCAGGGAAAGAGGGATCCAGCCCTTCGTTTTTAAAAATAGGCATGTTTGGAAACACTCCTTATCCACAGAGTCCACAGATTTCAGCACAAGTATTGAGTAAGGCGCTTTCTGAAGGCCCGTTGGAGGATCTGTCTGTAAATTCATGGAGAAAGCTGGCAACATGCAACCACCCAAATCAGCTGCCTCTGGAACCCGATTTCCACGGCTCACAACATTCGGAAGCCTGGCCTTTGCCTGCCTTACCCCGAGCCCTTGGTTCTGGCCATTATTTGGCTGATGGCTCCCGCCTAGTCCTGAGACACTCCCTCCCCCCAGCCTGGGATCAGCTGGGATGTCGCTTCCTTTGACAGCCAGTGGTTAAGTGTGTGTACTCTTATCTGGGAGAACCGGGTTTGATTCCCCACTCCTCCACTTGCACCTGCTGGAATGGCCTTGGGTCAGCCATACCTCTGGCAGAGGTTGTCCTTGAAAGGGCAGCTGCTGTGAGAGCCCTCTCCAGCCCCACCAACCTCACAGGGTGTTTGTTGTGGGGGAGGAAGGTAAAGGAGATTGTGAGCCGCTCTGAGACTCTTCGGAGTGGAGGGCGGGATATAAATCCAATATCTTCTTCATCTTCTACTTGAGTTCTGTTTAGCGTGTCGTTACATCCATTAAAGTGCGAACCCCCACGTAGGGTCGCTGCAGAGTTGGGCAGAGTGACGCAACATGCATTTTAAAGACAAGGCATTGATTTTTGACACGGTGCGGTTTTCCTTTGATTTTTTGTCTCGTTTTAAAAGCATTACATAAATCCTTACTTGTTACTGTTACTGTTGTCCTGGGGCACGAGTGCAAAACCCTGTCTGTCTTCTAAACACTGTCTTGCAGGGTGACTTTATTTTCAGGACCCTGGTGGCCTCTTCACCCTCCCCTCTTGCTTGGTCCATGCAAAGTCCCTTCCTTATCCCACCCAAACTGAGGGTGCCGGCTCTTTTACTAAGCCTAACTCTTGTCCCTTTGCCAAGAGTTTTGATCTCCATAAAGCAGGTGACTTTTTTTTTCACATCTGCTTGTCTTTCTTTATGTATTTGTTCAGATATATGCCCTGCCAGTTTGATCTAGTGGTTAAGAGCAGTGGATTCTAATCTGGAAAGTATGATTCCTCCTCATGCAGCCAGCTGGGTGCACCTTGGGCCAGTTCCAGTTCTCTCAGAGCTCTCTCAGCCCAACCTCCCTCCCAGGGTGTCTGTTGTGAGGAGGGGAAGAGAAAGGAGAATGTAAGCCGCTCTAAGAGTCTGGGTAGAAATCCAGTCTCTTCTTTTTTTCTCCCCAAAGGGGGACACGAAGCAGCTTACAACTTTTCCCCTCCTCTGCAACTCTGCAGAGACTTTTTTGTTGGGATTATAAATGGAAAAATTTCCAAAAGAAGATAGAACTTTAATCTGGTACTTGCTCTCAGCTGCTAGGACATTGTATGCGCAGTTGTGGAAGCAAGAAAAAAGAGCAGGGTAGAAATCCAATCTCTTCTTTTTTTTCTCCCCAAAGGGGGACACGAAGCAGCTTACAACTTTTCCCCTCCTCTGCAACTCTGCAGAGACTTTTTTGTTGGGATTACAAATGGAAAAATTTCCAAAAGAAGACAGAACTTTAATCTGGTACTTGCTCTCAGCTGCTAGGACATTGTACGCGCAGTTGTGGAAGCAAGAAAAAATACCAGAGAAATGGGATTGGAGTATAAAAGTTATGACATGGAGTGAAATGGACACATTAACAAGAAAATTAAGAGACTATGATTTAGAGGTTTTTAAGACGGAGTGGAAAAAGTTTAGAAGATATGTAGAAAAAGAGTGGAAAATAAAAGGACATTGGACAATTTTTGATAATGATTAAGTTTTAAAAAGAAGAAGAATATAAATTTTTGTTTTAATAGTTAAGGGTACCTTTAAATATTTGCTTTTTAAGTAAATAACACTGGCAGTAACGGGGGTGGGTGGGTAGAAAGTAATATATGGGCAGATAAAAGAAGTTTTTAAAGATGTAAGATATAGATTTATTACTATATGTTACCAATAAAATTGTTTTAACAACTTTTCCCCTCCTCCATTTTACTCTCAGAAGAACCCTGTGAGGTAGGTTAGACTAAGAATCTGTGACTGGCCCAAGCTTCCATGACAGTGCAGATTTAAACCTGGGTCCAACACTTTCCCCATGTTGGCTGGCTCTGCAGAGGAAGCTGTTATCAGAGATGTGAGAAAGGCCACTGCTACCATCTCATATAGCACAAAGCGGGAGTCCAGTCAAGCACCCTTAAGACCAACAAAGTTTTAGTCAAAGTGTGAGTTTTCATGTGCCAAGCACACCTCCTCAGACTGAATGAAAAGTACGATGCAATATATCAGAACAGAGATCTCTCTGCCAGAGCAACTCTAAGAAAAGGATGTTGTTTAACCCATGCTTGAGAGGAGACCAGTGGAGCATAATAATAATAATAAAAATTTTTATTTATATCCCGCCCTTCCCGCCGAAGCAGGCTCAGGGCGGCTAACAACATGTCCATATAATTATACAAGGGTTTAAAATCACATTAATCTTAAAAACATTCCAATTTAAAACAAAAACACTTCAGGTGCTAATTCTGTTCATAAAAATAATGGTGGTAGAAGCATGGCAACAGACTCTCAATTTATTACTCTTGACAATTAAGGCACCTAATGACAGCTGTGCCATCAAGGCCACATCAGTCTCCAATCCCGACATATTTATATCCTTGTGATGTTGTTCTCTCCCCCAGTTGAATCCTAACAACCGACAGCCCTAGAACCAAGCTTATTATTCTTTTAATCCATTTAAAACATCATTATTCTGTACGCTAATTTACTGCTCACCCCTCTATATGTACGATTCTCTTTGTTCCATTCTGTCTGAGGAGGTGTGCTTGGCACACAATAAAACTTTGTTGGTCTTCAAGGTGCTCCACGACTCCAACTTTGTTCTGTTGCTTCCGACCAAGACAGCTGCCCAACTGGATCTCTCCCAAAGCACCCTCACAGAGGGGAAAGAGGCTTCCCACCACCAGTTCTCTATAGGGGGGAAGAAGAGTAACAAAACTTTCGCTCACTCCCCAGTAGTGCACCTCATAGGGTTGCTAGCTACCTCCTGACCAAATTATGACCAGATGGAAGACCTACCTAGAATGGAGAGCGATAGAAGGAAGGACGGACATGGAAGACTAAGACTTGGTGCCCATGGCTGGGGGGAAGAGACTAGGAGCAAAGGGTTGGGCGGGGGAGGGAGGAAGGGTGGGTTGGAAATAAAAATATTTGTTGTAATGGACTAAATAGCATAACAAATAAAGACTATTTATATATATAAAATAAGAAAGGTACCTCCTGATCACCAGTGGGAGATGGGGGAGTGGGCTCAGGTTGGGAAAATCCTGGATATGTGGGGGGGGGGGGTGGAGCCTGGGGAGGGGTCTGCCCTAGAGTCCCCCCTCCAAAGCATCCCTTTTCTCCAGGGGGACCCGATCTCCGTAGTCTGGAGATGAGCTGCTCTCCGGGGGATCTCCAGGTCCCACCTGGAGGCTGGCACCCCGACCAGAGCAGTGATAAGGAGGTTGCCAACATCTTAATTGGGTTTTGCTCCTGGGTCGTGATTGATTGCTATGCTTTAGGAGAAAAGGACAGAAAGAAATCCTGCAGAAGGTCCAAAAACTGTCCAAAGCGATTCTCTCCCCGCAACGCACCACTTACCGCCCCGCAACACTCGCTTTCCACCGCACTCCAATTCAAATCTGGCCACGCCTGTTTCCTATTGGCCGCCTGGCCCCTGACGCAACCTCAGGGCTTCCCCTAATTGGCCACTCGTGCCCAAAGAACGGAGAGGATCGCTGCCGTGCATGCCGGGAGTTGTAGTTTTGGTCCCAGACTGTTACCTGTGCAGCCGAGGGAGGCGCCCATCCTCAGGTGGTCACTCTGCGGAGGTTGCGAAGGAAGCTTGGCGTTGTATTGGGAGCTTATTGCGGGGTGATGGTCCTTGTCTATGGTGGGGCTGTTGTTTGATATAAATGCGAACAGGGCTTTCTTTGTAGAAAAAGCCCAGCAGGAACTTATTTGCATTTTAGGCCACATCCACTGACATCACCATTGTTTCACATAGGGCTTTTTTGCAGGAAAAGCTCAGTGGGACCTCATTTGCATATTAGGCCACACCCCCTGGAACCAAGCCTGCCGGAACTGCTCAAAAAAAGCCCTGAATGTGAAACTATGCAGGAGGCAGCTCAGGAGCAAAACGCGCTTAGATCGCAACATGTTAGTTTTCAGCTCTTTAGGGTTGCCAAGTCCAATTCAACAAATATCTGGGGACTTTTGGAATGGAGCCAGAAGACTTTGGGGGTGGACCTAGGAGACATTGGGGGTGGAGCCAGGAGCAAGGCTCATAGAATCATAGAGTTGGAAGGGACCTAGGGTTGCCAATCCCCAGGTGGGGGCAGGTGATCCCCCGGTTTGGAGGCCCCCCCCCCTGCTTCAGGGTCATTAGAAAGCGGAGGAGGGGAGGGGGGGGGGAAATGTCTGCTTGGAACTCTTATTATTCCCTATGGAGATTTATTCCCATCGAAAATAATGGAGAATTGATCCACGGGTATCTGGGACTCTCGGGGGGCTGTTTTTTGAGGTAGATGCACCAAATTTTCAGTACAGCATCTAGTGCCTCTCCCCAAAATATCTCCCATGTTTCAAAACGATTGGACCAGGAGGTCCAATTCTAGGAGCCCCAAAAGAAGGTGCCCCTCTCCTTCATTACTTCCTATGGAAGGAAGGCATTGAAAAGGTGTGCTGTCCCTTTAAATGTGATGGCCAAAACTCCCTTTGGAGTTCAATTATGCTTGTCATAGCCTTGATCTTGGCTCCACCCAAATGTCTCCTGGCTCCACCCCCAAAGTCCCCAGATTTTTCTTAAATTGGACTTGGCAACCCTAAAGGGACCTCCAGGTCCAACCCCCTGCACAATGCAGGAAACTCACAAATGCCTCCCCCTAAATTCACAGGATCAGCATTGCTGTCAGATGGCCATCTAGCCTCTCTCTGTTTATGTTGTGACAAGCAAAACTGAACTTCAAAGGGAGTTCTGGCCATTACATTTCAAGGGACAGCACACCTTTTCAATGCCTTCCTTCCATAGGAAATAATGAAGGAGAGGGGCACCTTCTTTTGGGGCTCATAGAATTGGACCCCCTGGTCCACTTCTTTTGAAACTTGGAGGGTGTTTTGAGGAGAGGCACCAGATGCTTATGTTCAAAATTTGGTGCCTCTACCCTGGGCTTTTTTGTAGAAAAAGTCAGCAGGAACTTATTTGCATATTAGGCCACACCCCTTGGAGTCACCATTGTTTTGCACAGGGCTTTTTGTAGAAAAAGTCCAGCAGGAAGTTATTTGCATATTAGGCCATACCCCCTGACACCAAGCCAGCCAGAACTGCATTCCTGTGCATTCCTGCTCAGAACTACCCCCCCCGCCTCTACTTCTACCCCCCACCCCGATGCCCACAAATCAGTTCTCCATTATAACCTATGGCAGTGATGGCGAACCTTTTAGAGACCGAGTGCCCAAACTTAAAGACATAACAAGGATGTGTGAACTATTACAATTATGCAAACTACTATCTTGCGGTTAAAACTTCCCTCGGTCCCATGCATTCTTGCTACAGTTGATAAGCAATAAATGGGAGCTATTCACGGGAGGTGCCTCCTTTCCCTCCATCATCAAAGTTGCGGCATTCCTACATTTGCTACTCAAAGGTGGGAAAAGAAAAAGGGAGGTGAGAAAGTAGAGGGGGTTCTTAGCTTTGATATGCAGCTATGGGAAAAGAAGAGTTAAAGGGGTGGGACCTCAGCGAGGTAGAGTCTGACTGTCAAAGCAGCCATTTTCTCGATGGGAACTGATCGCTGTCATTTGGAAATCAGTTGTAATTCCAGGAAATCTTCAGGAACCATCATAGGGTTGCCAGCCTCCAGGTGGGACCTGGGGATCCCCTGGAGTTACAGCCCATCTTCCAACTACAGAGATATAGGCCCAAACTCCACCCTCCCTGGGCTCCATCCCCAAATCTCCAGGAATTTTCCAGTCTGGTGTTGGCAACCATACCCTTGGCACATGTTGCTGCATCCAAGGAAGTGGAGGAAACCCCCAGTGATCTCACTGCGTGGGCATGGCGGTGGGGTTCATGGACCCAGGCCAATGGGAGGGGCATCACAGTGTCCACAAGGGCATCTGCCAGGGCCGTAGCCAGGATTTCGTGTTTGGTGGGGCCCACAGAAGGACTTGTTGTTTGGGGAGGGGCCACCCAGTTTGGCAGCCCAGGGCTCATGGAACTGTAAGCTGACTTGAATTCCACAAGCTAATCCCCCTTCATGCCTGGGCAGTCACAGCAGCTCCGCTCCCCCCACCCCTTTCTTATGTGTCCCTCTCTCAGAAAGACAGAGACCTCTTGACTCTCCTCCCTTCCTTTTGCTCTGCAAGGTGTGTTAGGAAAGGGGAGAGAAGAAAGCGAAAAGGCCTGCAGCAAAGCTACTCCTTGTTCATAGTGGCAGTGAGCAAAGGGAACAGATTGGGGGGGGCACTCCAATGGAGGGGCCATAGCGTTGGAAGGGGGAGTGGAAAGGATGGGCCTGGCCCAGGCTTCCCAACACCCCCGCCCTGGCGGGGGACCCCCAAATTTGCAGCCTCCTCCCCTGCTCTCCAAAAATCAGGAAGTGGGGGGGGGGGGAAACGGCACCAATTTTGGTGCCACTCTCTCAAACAGAGACACTCTTTCCCCGCCTGCCTCCCTTGCAGGCTTCAGGCTCCTCCCTTCCTCCGGGTCACAAAGACCCGCCCACCGCCGGCCTGCTATTTGCTCCCTTCGCGAGGTGCACACTGGGACTCGTAGTCCTTGCGTCCTCTCCGGCTGCCGGGTGGTGTCTCCTCGAAGACTACATTTCCCGGCGTGTCCCGCGCGGCTCCTTCTGCGGCTGGGCAGCTGTGTGTGGCGGCCGAATGGCAGTGCGGGGCCGGCAGAGGCGATGCCGATGAGGGGAGCCAGGCCGTAGCCGGAGAGCGGAGGCGAGGCGATGCAGCCGCCGGTATGTTCAGGCGGTCGCGCAGCTGGGGCGGCAGGCACGGCAGCACCACCCGCAACGTCCGCTCCCTCGACAACCTCAAGTGAGTCTCCCGGGCGGGGGAGGCAGGAGGAAGGGGGCTCTAACACGGGTTCGGGACGGGGGCACGTGGCCTTGATCTTGGCTCCACCCCTAATGTCTCCTGGCCCCACCCCCAAAGTCTCCCGGCTCCGCCCCCAAAGTCCCCAGATATTTCTCGAATTGGACTTGGTAACCCTAGCCTGCTCCCCCCCCGGGCCCCACTGTAGCTACAGGCCGGGCGTCTGCTACAGTATTCCAAACATCCCAGTATGCTCAGATCTGTTTGTAGCTCAGGTGCCTCCTTAGCAATTGTTCTCCAGGTGTTCTCTCACTTTGGCTTCATTATCACCTCTGCTGGGGCGGGGAGGCAGGTGAAGATACCTGCCAGTGAAAAAGCTCACACCTTTAGATGCTCCAGATGCATTGTAGCATACCTTGCTGTTAGCAGTGAAAATACATCCCTGCTGAGATGTAAGTCCAGTGAGGAAACAGGGTAAATATAGACCCTCCTGGAAAGGCAGAGAGGAAACGGCTCACGTGAGCAAATGAAGTGTGTACCGGGGGAGGGGGGGGGTAAAGAACAGTAACAGTTAATTGCGTTTTAATTCTTGTTTGCGGTGAGCGTAGCTTTCAAAATCAATCAGCTGGACGGATTTATTTATGATGCAAATATCTTGCTTTTATCCTGTTAGAGAACTCACTGTGGTCAGATCTGGGAGAGCCGGGTTCATATGTCCACCCTGGTGTGGAAGCTCACTGGGCCAACCTTGCAGGGCTGTTGTGAGGATAAACTGAAGAAGGGAGGGACCAGGTACACCATCCAGAGCTTGAAGGAGGAGTGGGATAAAACGGGACTGGGTAGATTAACAGGTGTCGCTTCGAGGAAGGCAAAGACTCCTGTGTCTGATCTGCCTTAAATCCATTGCTTTGCCTTAGTCCATGGTTTGTTACTCCACATTCCCCCTCCATTGCCGGAGGCTACCTCTGGCTACCGACATTCTGCTCAGGTTGTCAGCATCCCGTGGGCATCGTTCTGTCCCCGACTGGAGACAGAATGCTGGGCTGGATGGTGGACCCCAGGTCGAATCCATCATAAGACCTCTGCATGTTATTGCCCTTGTACATAGGCAGGTGGGAGAGAAGGCAGCATGGTTTGGCCTGATCTCATCAGATCTTGGTAGCTAAGCAGGGTCAAGTCTTGGAAGGGAGACCACCAAGGAAGGCTCTGCAGAAGGAAGGCGGTGGCAAACCGCTTCTGCTTCTCACTTGCCTTGGACCACCAGAAGCACCTATCCTGGTTATCATGGGATCTGCACGCACAAGTCAGAGTTCAATCTTGCTTTGCTCTGTAGATTGTGAGGAATGCCACGACGTAAGTAAAGCAAAGTTGTCCCATTTGAATTTGCAAAGGAGCTGAAGCTTTGCAAAGAGCTCCAGTGGGGCTTCTAGAGCTTGCTAACCAACTGGTGTCAGCTGAGCTCAGGAAGAAGGGCCCCTTTCCCAGAGGGTACGACTGCCAAGCTGAACTGGGTCTGGCTCTGTTCTTGAAAAGCAGACATTCATTTCTACAGTCATTAACTTCTTACGTTCATTAATTTAGTAATAGAAGTGAACCACCAGAACTGTTAAGGGGATGTGCTGTTAATAGCCCTTCGCCCTTCTATGAGATCAGGGTATCAATAAGATGCAAGGAAATGCATAATTTTTAGAGCACCGGATCGCAACTGAACGGGACCGGATCTACATGCTTTTTGAGATAAACAATTTTTATTAGTAACATATGGTAGCAAAACTATATCTACAACTTATAGAAACTTAAAGAAAAAGAAAAAAAATTTCTACCCCATATCTTACTTTTCCCCCACCCCTCCCCCCATTACTTGACCCCCGTCAGTGTTATTTACTTAAAGGAAACAAATATTAAAGGTACCCTTAACTGTTAAAAAACCAAAAGTTATATTCTTATTTTAAAAACTTAATCATTATCAAAGATTGTCCAATGTCCTTTTATTTTCCACTCTTTTTCGACGTATCTTCTGAACTTCTTCCACTCCAACTTAAAGCGTTCCAAATCATAGTCTCTTAGTTTTCTTGTTAGTTTGTCCATTTCACTCCATGACATAACTTTTATAATCCAGTCCCATTTCTCTGGTATTTTTTCTTGCTTCCACAGCTGCACATACAATGTCCTAGCAGCTGAGAGCAAGTACCTGATTAAAGTTCTATCTTCTTTTGGAAGATCTACATGCTTTTTGAAGGGGGGGGAATTAAAAAACGACGCCCCCTTTTGGGCCATTCTGTCTTATGATCCCATAGACTACGATGGGCTTCATGTCCAATTTGGCGCCCCCCCCCCCCGTCGGCGCCCAGGGCAAGCACCCCCCCTCTGCCCCCCCCCCCCTAGATCCAGCCCTGCAACTGAATGAAGAAGGGGATTTACCAGTACTGCATATTGGAACCTAAGGAGAGCCCTGCTGGATCATAGAATGGAACGGCCAGGGGTGGCCAACGGTAGCTCTCTGGATGTTTTTTTGCCTACAACTCTCATCGGCCCCAGCCATTGGCCATGTTGGCTGGGGCTGATGGGAGTTGTAGGCAAAAAACATCTGGAGAGCTACTGCTGGCCACCCCTGGTCTAGTCCAACCCCTTGAACAATGCAGGGAATTCACAGACACCTTCCCCACACACACCCTCCCAGTGACACCCTGCCCCCCATTTCATGGCCCAAAGGTGGCCAGAAACCTCCAGGATCCTTGGCCAAAAAGGCCCAGAGAAAATTGCTTCCTGACCCCAAAGTGGCGAACAGCACCTCCCTGGGCATGTAAGAAGGGGCCACGAGAACTAAGTGCTGATGCAGCTCTTCCTGCTCTCCCTCTCATGACCGGCCCAATTCGCAGGATCTTCGTTGCTGTCAGATGGCCATCTAGCCTATGTGGAAAAACATCCAAGGAAGGAGAGCCCACCACCTCCCAAGGAGGAAGCCTCTTCCAATGAGGAACCACTCCAAACTCACAAACCCCTCCCCCTAAATTCACAGGATCCTCATTGCTGTCAGATGGCCATCTAGCCTCTGTTGAAAGACCTCCAAGGAAGGAGAGCCCACCACCTTCCAAGCCTGTTCCACTGAGGAACCACTCTAAACTCACAAACGCCTCCCCCTAAATTCACAGGATCCTCATTGCTGTCAGATGGCCATCTAGCCTCTCTTGAAAGACGTCCAAGGAAGGAGAGCCCACCACCTCCCAAGGAGGAAGCCTGTTCCACTGAGGAACCGCTCAGGATGGGCAGCCCCATTAGTCTGTATGTGGCAATAGAAAAGAGCCTGAGCCCAAGAGCGCCATAAGGTCTAACACAATTTGTGGCAGGGGAGGAGATTTTGTGAGTCATAGAACCATAGAGTTGGAAGGGACCTCCAGGGTCATCTAGTCCAACCCCCTGCACAATGCAGGAAACCCACAAACACCTCCCCCTAAATTCACAGGATCCATATTGTTGTCAGATGGCCATCCAGCCTCTGTTTAAAAACCTCCAAGGAAGGAGAGCCCACCACCTCCCCAGGAGGAAGCCTGTTTCGCTGAGGAACCGCTCTAATGGTCACGAATCCTAGAGTTGAAAGGGACCTCCAGGGTCATCTAGTCCAACCCCCTGCACAATGCAGGAAACTCACAAACACCTCCCCCTAAATTCACAGGATCCTCATTGCTGTCAGATGGCCATCTAGCCTCTGCTGAAAAACCTCCAAGGAAGGAGAGCCCACCACCTCCCAAGGAGGAAGCCTGTTCCACTGAGGAACCGCTCAGGATGGGCAGCCCCATTAGTCTGTATGTGGCAATAGAAAAGAGCCTGAGCCCAGGAGCGCCATAAGGTCTAACACAATTTGTGGCAGGGGAGGAGATTTTGTGAGTCATAGAACCATAGAGTTGGAAGGGACCTCCAGGGTCATCTAGTCCAACCCCCTGCACAATGCAGGAAACCCACAAACACCTCCCCCTAAATTCACAGGATCCATATTGTTGTCAGATGGCCATCCAGCCTCTGTTTAAAAACCTCCAAGGAAGAAGAGCCCACCACCTCCCCAGGAGGAAGCCTGTTTCGCTGAGGAACCGCTCTAATGGTCACGAATCCTAGAGTTGAAAGGGACCTCCAGGGTCATCTAGTCCAACCCCCTGCACAATGCGGGAAACTCACAAACACCTCCCCCTAAATTCATAGGATCTTCATTGCTGTCAGATGGGCATCTAGCCTCTGTTTCAAAACCTCCAAGGAAGGAGAGCCCACCACCTCCCGAGGAAGCCTCTTCCACTGAGGAATCGCTCTAATGGTCAGGAAGTTCTTCCTAACGTTTTAGCCAAAATTTATTTTGATTTAATTGCAACCTGTTGGTTCTGGTTCTCATTTCGAAGGGTAATTCTCCCCACTGGCCAGCTGATCTGTCGTGGAGAGGTGGGGCTTGGCAGTGGGGACCCCATCAGGGGGAGTGTGGCATCCTCAGGGGTGCTTTCACTCAACTTCACATGACTCAGTTTCGAAAATACGTGCAAGAATACATCTAGTAATAACACGTAATATATATTACGTAATATATATATATATATATATATATATATATATATATATATATATATATATATATATATATATATATATATATATATATATAAAGGTAAAGGTGACGTCACATCACAACGTTTTCACGGCAAACTTTTTATAGGGTGGTTTGCCATTGCCTTCCCCAGTCCTCTACACTTCCCCCCAGCAAGCTGGGGACTCATTTGACTGACCTTGGAAGGATGGAAGGCTGAGTCAACCTTGGGCCGGCTACCTGAACATATGAACATATGAAGCTGCCTTATACTGAATCAGGCCCTCGGTCCATCAAAGTCAGTATTGTCTTCTCAGACTGGCAGCGGCTCTCCAGGGTCTCAAGCTGAGGCTTTTCACACCTATTTGCCTGGACCCTTTTTTGGAGATGCCAGGGATTGAACCTGGGACCTTCTGCTTCCCAAGCAGATGCTCTACCACTGAGCCACCATCACTCCCCTTAGACATATGAACATATGAAGCTGCCTTATACTGAATCAGGCCCTCGGTCCATCAAAGTCAGTATTGTCTTCTCAGACTGGCAGCGGCTCTCCAGGGTCTCAAGCTGAGGTTTTTCACACCTATTTGCCTGCACCCTTTTTTGGAGATGCCAGGGATTGAACCTGCGACCTTCTGCTTACCAAGCAGATGCTCTACCACTGAGCCACTGTCCCTCCCCCTGAACTCAGCTTGAATTGCAGCGCTGCAGCTTTACCACTCTGTGCCACGGGGCTGTCTCTCTCTCTCTCTCCCCCCCCCCTCTCTCTGTGTGTGTATATACACACATACACAGATAACACACAAGAATATATAAGGAAATCCACAACCCAAATCTTCCAACATTATTATTGGCACAATAGACTCACCACTCAGAGTAGATCATATATGCTAATGAAACTTCAGTTCATAATACATCTGGCATCAGCTCTTCCGTGGTCATGGACTGAATTTTATCTCTTCTAAAACATGCAAAAATGCAATAGTGATGCTCAGAGGAATGTTTAAATGAATACACAGCCAAACTAATGCACAGATAACCTAAAATATCTAACAGCTTAATACACTTGCAGCTCGAAGGAAATGTTATGGAAATGTTATACAACATGCATAGTCAATTCTCGTATACAAATGTGTTGAATATCTGGCCACCTAGTACACTCACCACTCAGAGGAGGGACGCTACATCACTCTAAGGGTGTATAGGTGTTATCTTCTTGAATGGGATGCCTCTCTTTGTCTTACCCCCGGGAGCTGCCCTCTCACCCCTCCTCTCTCTCTCCTTTGTCCTCTCACACAGCTCCCATGGCCTTCCATGGAGACACAAGTCTCCGGGTCTCTCCTGTAAAGACAATGCACTCATATCCCTACACACATGATACTGGACAAGCTGGCCATTCGGGATAGGGGAAGTATTCTTTAGATTAGGCTTTTCGGAGAGCCAGTTTGGTGTAGTGGTTAAGTGCATGGACTCTTCTCTGGGAAAACCCACTCCTCCACTTGCACCTGCTGGAATGGCCTTGGGTCAGCCATAGCTTTTGTAAGAATTTCCTTGAAAGGGCAGCTGCTGTAAGAGCTCTGTCAGCCCCACCTACCTCACAGGATGTCTGTTCGTGGGGGGGGGGGGGAGGTAAAGGAGATTGTGACCATTCTGAGATTCAGAGTATAGGAAAGGAAAGGTTCCCTGTGCAAGCACCAGTCGTTTCCGACGCTGCTTTCACGTTTTCACGGCAGACATTTTACAGGGTGGTTTGCCATTGCCTTCCCCAGGTTTTTACACTTCCCCCCAGCAAGCTTTGACCGACCTCGGAAGAATAGAAGGCTGAGTCAACCTTGGGACGGCTACCTAATAATAATAATAATAATAATAATAAATTTTATTTATATCCCGCCCTCCCCACCTCGGCAGGCTCAGGGCGGCTAACAACATTTTATAAAAACAATAGTACAACAGTAGATAAAAGCCTTTAGATTTAACAATATAAAACATTAAACTTAATAACATTAAAACCTATCCAATAAGTACAGTTATTCAGCGGTATAGATCTTCAACCCGCATTGGCGGATCCTTAATTACCGATCTTCTTAGCAGTCCAAGTATGCAAGTTTAAAAAGGGCGGTCTTGCAGGCCCTGCGGAACTGATCAAGGTTCCGCAGGGCCCGCACCTCCTCAGGGAGTCGGTTCCATAGGGTAGGGACCGCGATTGAAAATGCCCGTGCTCTAGTATTCTGATATTTAATCTCCTTTGGCCCAGGGATGGTCGTTAGATTTTTCCCGACTGACCTCAGTGCTCTCTGGGGTTTATATGGGGAAAGACAGTCCCTCAGGTAGGCAGGTCCTCGGCCATATAAGGCTGAATCCAGCTTCCGCCAGAATCGAACTCAGGTCGTGAGCAGAGAGTTCAGACCACAGTACTGCAGTACTGCTGCTTTACCACTCTGCGCCATGGGGCCGTGTGTATGGAGCGTATAGAGCAGGATATAAATCCAATATCATCGACTTTTTCTCTCTTCCTTCGACTGGAACCTGAACGTGAACTGGATCTACCTGAATAAATGTATGTATACCTTTTTGTGCAAGATACTTCTTGAGAGATATATTTACTGCCTCAGGATCCTGCTTCTATGACTGAGCAAAACTCTGCTTTATTAATAGGGTTGCCAATCCCCAGGTGGGGGCAGGGGATCCCCCGATTTGGGCCCCCCCCCGCCGCTTCAGGGTCGTCAGAAAGCAGGGGGAGGGGAGGGAAATGTCTGCTGGGAGATTTATTCCCATAGAAAATCATGGAGAATTGATCCGCAGGTATCCGGGGCTCTGGGGGGGGTGCTGTTTTTTGGGGGTAGAGGCACCAAATTTTCAGTACAGCATCTAGTGCCTCTCTCCAAAATACCCCCCAAGTTTCAAAAAGATTGGACCAGGGGGTCCAATTCTATGAGCCCCCAAAGAAGGTGCCCCTATCCTTCATGATTTCCGATGGAAGGAAGGCATTGAAAAGGTGTGCCGTCCCTTTAAATGTGAGGGCCAGAACTCCCCTTTGGAGTTCAATGATGCTTGTCACAGCCTTGATCTTGGCTCCACCCCTAATGTCTCCTGGCTCCACCCCTGAAGTCTCCTGGCTCCACCCCCAAAGTCCCCAGATATTTCTTGAACTGGACTTGGCAACCCTATTTATTAAGCAACGATCCCAATAATGTGGCCGCAGTACAATGGCAAGGGTTGGTCAAGACCAGGGGCTAGCTGCTCTCTCAAATCCCAGCTGGACATGAGAACCACGGTGCTCCAGACAGCCTTTCAGGGGAGGGCAAAGGACAGTGCCAAATCGCTGTGGTGAGTCTCCTGTTTCTCCGCTGTTCTGCTCCGAAGCTGAGATGCCCTCCAGCGGGGCAGCTCTTGTGCAGGGCTGGCGTTAGCTGCCCTTTGCTCCCCCCTTCCGCTCCCCAATTGGCCTCTGGTCCTCCTTGTGCCCGGAGAACTGCATGGCTGCAGGAAGGACCTGTCAGGTCTGGTTAGGCATCAACGAGCCAGGGGAACAGAAGGGAATCAGGCAGGCGGATGGGTTTCCAGAGCTGCTGGTAAATGGCCCTGACAGGGCAAGGGAAGGGGGAGAGTGAGAAAGTGGAAGGGAGGGACAGGCAGAGGCTTCTTTCTCCTCTTGACAATGTGCAGCCCGGAGTGACAGAGAAGGGGGGAAGCAGAGGCGGCTGGGAGGATGCCAGGCCAAATCAAGGCCTGTCTTCCTGTCCCTTGGCGGTTATTCCTGGTCCCCGACTCATGCCAAACTAGGCAGAGTGTCTGAACCTCGTGCTTCCTACCTCCCCCAGCCTTTACTGCGCAAGGGGACGGGGAAAGTGTCGGGGAAGGAAGAGGAGGGCTGCCCGAGACCAACTGTTCTTTTTCTTTTTCTTAACAGATTTTATTTTTCAAAAGGTCGAGGAGGGAAGGGGAAAAAAAGGGGGGGAAAGAGAGAATTTTTAAAGTTTCTAGATGATTTGCATAGCTCACTTGGATTCTCATCATCCAACTCTACAGATATATAACGAAGATAATTGCAATAAAATAAGTACAGCGAGGTGTCTATGAGTAACACGCGCCACTATAGTCACCCTGCGTGTCGTTCCCATGGTGCAGAGCGGTAAAGCTGCAGTAACGCAGTCCAAGCTCTCTGCTCACGACCTGAGTTCGATCCTGGTGGAAGCTGGGTTCAGGTAGCTGGCTCAAGGTTGTCTCAACCTTCCGTCTTTCCAAGGTCGGTAAAATGAGTACCCAGCTTGCTGGGGGGGAAGTGTAGATGACTGGGGAAGGCGATGGCAAACGACCCCGTAAGAAGTCTGCCATGGAAACGTGAAAGCAACGTCACCCCAGAGTCGGAAATGAATGGTGCTTGCACAGGGGACCGCCTTTAGCTTTATAGTCATTCTGCGTGTCCATTCATTTATGGTGCAAGATTAGCATGTTGTTCAAGTTGGGATACCCATATTTATTTGAAACCAACTATAGAACGGTGACCAAATGTCTTTATTTCTCTGGGTATCCCTTCCACTCAGTACAGTTGAAAGAACATCCATTTCTGCTACTTCAAAATTTTTTTTCAAGTAATTCTTCTTTGGAGGGTATTTTGGTTGTTAAAACAATTTTATTGGTAACTTGTGGTAATAAATCTATATCTTACATCTTTAAAAACTTCTTTTATCTACCCCATATATTACTTTCTACCCACCCCTCCCCCTGTTACTTGACCCCCGCCGGTGTTATTTACTTAAAAAGCAAATATTTAAAGGTACCCTTAACTATTAAAACAAAAGTTTATATTCTTCTTCTTTTTAAAACTTAATCATTATCAAAAATTGTCCAATGTCCTTTTATTTTCCACTCTTTTTCTACATATCTTCTAAACTTTTTCCACTCCGTCTTAAAAACTTCTAAATCATAGTCTCTTAATATTCTTGTTAGTTTGTCCATTTCACTCCATGTCATAACTTTTATAATCCAATCCCATTTCTCTGGTATTTTTTCTTGCTTCCATAACTGCGCATACAATGTCCTTCTTTGGAGGGTATTTTAACATCCTTCCATAACTTCACCATAGCAATTCTCGCTGCTGTTATCACATGTATAATTAAATACTTAGTATTTTTATCAACATCATCTGGCATTATATTTAACGGTTCAGGATTAAATGGTATTGTCCCAGATAACATCTTCTGTAAGCATTCCTGTCTCATCTGCCAATATTTCTTTACAGACTCACACATCCTCCAAGCATGCATGATCATATGTTCCAATATGTTTTTTTACATTTCCAGCATTTGTTAGACATATTTGGATACATCTTAGCAAGCTTTTCAACTGTTCTAACTCCGCTCCACACAAGCACATGTGAAGTAGCAGGATGCTCTTCCACATGCAATTCTAATCTAGTCTAGACCCTGACCAGAGCCGGATTAACAATTAGGCCAAGTAGGCATTGGCCTATGGGCCCCCACACCTTTAGGGGCCCCAGGCCAACTCCCCCCCCCCAGTTTTCCCCCTGCTTGCAGCCCTCCCAGCCTGCACACGCAGCCAGCAAATGAGCCACTCTTTGCCTGACTTGCCTGGTGCGGCTGCTGCTGGCTTCATCACCAAGTTTGCCTCTCTCTGCCTCTCCCCCCGCAGCTTTGTCGAAGGGGCTTTTGAGAAGGTGCCTGCAGGCTGCAGTGGGGGCCATGGGCAGCGGGGTGGGTGCTCAAACTCTGAGATAATTTGCAAGGGGCCCCCCCAAGATTTTGACTGCCTAGGGACCTCCAAAGGGTTTAATCTGGCACTGCCCTGACTTGGGTTAGGACTGCCCAGTCCATCCTGGGATGGTACAGAAACAGCGGAACAGCTTCCTGGGGAGGGACGGTGGCTCAGCGATAGAGCATCTGCTTGGGAAGCAGAAGGTCCCAGGTTCAGTCCCCGGTATCTCCACTAAAAAAGGGTCCAGGCAAATAGGTGTGAAAAACCTCAGCTTGAGACCCTGGAGAGCCACTGCTGGTCAGGGGAGGGACGGTGGCTCAGTGATAGAGCATCTGCTTGGTAAGCAGAAGGTCCCAGGTTCAATCCCCGGCATCTCCGACTAAAAAGGGTCCAGGCAAGTAGGCATGAAAAACCTCAGCTTGAGACCCTGGAGAGCCACTGCTGGTCAGGGGAGGGACAGTGGCTCAGAGAAAGAGCATCTGCTTGGTAAGCAGAAGGTCCCAGGTTTAATCCCCGGCATCTCTAACTAAATAGGGTCCAGGCAAGTAGGCGTGAAAAACCTCAGCTTGAGACCCTGGAGAGCCGCTGCCGCTCAGGGGAGGGACGGTGGCTCAGTGATAGAGCATCTGCTTGGTAAGAAGAAGGTCCCAGGTTCAATCCCTGGCATCTCCAACTAAAAAGGGTCCAGGCAAGTAGGTGTGAAAAACCTCAGCTTGAGACCCTGGAGAGCCACTGCCGGTCAGGGGAGGGACGGTGGCTCAGTGATAGAGCATCTGCTTGGTAAGCAGAAGGTCCCAGGTTCAATCCCCGGCATCTCCAACTAAAAAGGGTCCAGGCAAAGTAGGTGTGAAAAACCTCAGCTTGAGACCCTGGAGAGCCACTGCCAGTCAGGGGAGGGATGGTGGCTCAGTGATACCGCATCTGCTTGGCAAGCAGAAGGTCCCAGGTTCAATCCCCGGCATCTCCAACTAAAAAGTGTCCAGGCAAGTAGGCGTGAAAAACCTCCGCTTGAGACCCTGGAGAGCCGCTGCCAGTCTGAGAAGACAAGACTGACTTTGATGGACCCAGGCGCTGATTCAGTAGAAGGCAGCTTCATATGTTCCTACCCCTATCTGATGAAGGGAGCTTTGAGTCTTAGAAGCCTGGACCTTGGGAAATGCCCTGGAGAGCCAGTGTGGTGCAGTGGTTAAGAGTGTTGGGCTAGGACCTGGGAGACCCAGGTTCAAATCCCCCTTGGCGCCATGGACACTCACTGGGTGACCTTGGACCTGTCACAGACTCTCAGCCTATTCCACCTCACAGGGTAGTTGTGAGGATAAAATGGAGGACAGGTGAGGATGCCAGCCACCTTGGGGAAAAGGTGGGGTATAAATGAATCAATCAATAAAATCTTGTTTGTCTGTAAGGTGCTGGTGGAGTGGAATCGAACTGATCTAGCAGCTCAGCGATTGCCTTGTGCAGAATGCCTCTCCGCCTGCCAAAGGAGAGTGTCAGCTGCACGTAGAGCAAAAACCATGTCAAGTGCACATATAAACAGAGCTGCCTGATGCCAGACATCCCAGGGACTGACAGCCTCCAGGGTTTTGTCCCAGAGCCAGCATCTGCCTCCGCAAAAGAGTGAAGCCAACATCTGTCGTTACTAAGCTGCCGCCGCCAAGCGCTGCACACATCCAGAGCTCAGGTGAGCAGCCTCTGGCCTTTGGTAAACGGCGCCGAAAAGTGAGCTGAAAACCGGGCCTCACTTCTTTGAAATCCAGAGAGAAGCTTGTGCCAGTTCCTTGGGGCTCCCCTTTTCTGCAGCTTCCCTGGTGTATGCGCTGTGGCAACGGTGCTAAAGAAAACTCCCTTTCAGCAAGAGGCGTTGCGGTCAAAGACTTGGAGCCAAAGATTTGGTTGACTGTTTCACCAAGCAGATATGTGAGATTCACCCTCCTTCTGCTCTTTGGTTCCCAGCTGCTTGCACCTCTCCTGTGAACTTGTCTTTTCCCTCAGAGAGGATTGTGAGGCACTCCAAAGGGATCTGTTAAGGCTGGGCGAGTGGGCGTCAACGTGGCAGATGAGGTTCAATGTGGCCAAGTGAAAAGTAATGCACATTGGGGCCAAGAATCCCAGCTACAAATACAAGTTGATGGGGTGTGAACTGGCAGAGACTGACCAAGAGAGAGATCTTGGGGTCGTGGTAGATAACTCACTGAAAATGTCGAGACAGTGTGCGTCTCAATAAAAAAGGCCAACGCTGTGCTTGGGATTATTAGGAAGGGAACTGAAAACAAATCAGCCAGTATCATAATGCCCCTGTATAAATCGATGGTGCGACCTCATTTGGAGTCCTGTGTACAGTTCTGGTCACCGCACCTCAAAAAAGACAGTATAGCATTGGAAAAAGTGCAGAAAGGGACAACTAGAATGATTAAAAGGTTGGAACACCTTCCCTATGAAGAAAGGTTAAGATGCTTGTGGCTCTTTAGCTTGGAGAAATGTCGAGTGCAGGGTGACATGATAGAGGTTTACAAGATTATGCATGGGCTAGAGAAGGTAGAGAAATAAGTACTTTTCTCCCTTTCTCACAATATGAGAACTCATGGACACTCAATGAAATTGCTGAGCAGTCAAGTTAGAATGCATTAAAGGAAGTCCTTCTTTACTCAAAGGGTGATTAACACATGGATTTCACTGCCACAGGAGGTGGTGGTGGCTGCCAGCATAGCCAGCTTCGAAAGAGGATTGAATAAACATCTGGATCACAGCTCCATCAGTGGCTATTAGCCACAATGTATTGTTGGAACTCTCTGTCTGGGGCAGTGATGCTCTGTATTCTTGGTGTTTGGGGGGGAGGGCACAGTGGGAGGGCTTCTAATGTCCTGGCCCCACTGGTTGACCTCCTGATGGCGCCTGGTTTTTTGGCCACTGTGTGACACAGAGTGTTGGACTGGATGGGCCATTGGCCTGATTCAGCATGGCTTCTTTTATGTTCTTGTGTGACACAGAGTGTTGGACTGGATGGGCCATTGGCCTGATCCAACATGGCTTCTCTTCTGTTCTTGTGTGACACAGAGTGTTGGACTGGATGGGCCATTGGCCTGATTCAGCATGGCTTCTTTTATGTTCTTATGGCCTGTCGTCTTCTTGAGACCTCAAAATTTGACCCAAAAGATTCAGGTTTTCAGCCATCTTCTCAGGGAAAGGAAAGGATGAAAATTCCAGGGGAAGAAAGAATCAAAATGAGCTCTTTTCTGTGTTGCTGGACAGCTTACGCTGTTCACACTCTGTTACACTCCAGCCATCTTTCTCCTGTCCTGTCCCTGAAATGGCAACCAAGGAACCATCTGCGCCATCCCTCTTTTGCTGGCAGCCCTGAGGGCTCCCAGCAGCTGTGAAGGAGCGAAAGAACAAAAGGCTGAGAGCCCTGCCACTTCCCTCTGTCGGAGGCCATAAAGAACTGCGTAATGTGGAAGCCAGGGCCAGGTTCCCACCAAGAACGATGTGCTAGGGTTGCCAAGTCCAATTCAAGAAATATCTGGGGACTTTGGGGGCGGAGCCAGGAGCAAGGGTGTGACAAGCATAATTAAACTCGAAGGGAGTTCTGGCCATCACATTTAAAGGGACAGCACACCTTTTAGAATGCCTTCCTTCCATAGAAAATAATGAAAGATAGGGGCACCTTTTGGGGCTCATAGAATTGGACCCCCTGGTCCAATCCTTTTGAAACTTGGGAGGTATTTTGGGGAGAGGCACTAGATGCTATACGGAAAATTTGGCACCTCTACCTCAAAAAACAGCCTTCCTAGAGCCCCTGACACCCGCGGATCAATTCCCCATCATTCCCTATGGGAATCGTTCCTGGAGGTGCATAATGGCTGTGGGGGTGGAGATTCCCCCGCCGGCCAGCTGGCTGGGGGAGGGGGGAAGCCTGTAAAACCAGGGGATCCCCCGCTGGGACCTGGGGATTGGGAAGCCTACGATGTGCCCATCTCTCCAGATTAGCCAGGTTCACCCCAAGCGAGGTACGCCCACCCCTCCAGATTAAGGGTGCCAACCACCAGAGGGGGACTGGAGAGCTCCTTGAATTACAGCTGTTGTCCAGGCTACAGAGATCAGTTCCCCCGGAGAAAGTGGCAGCTTTGGAGGTCCCTCCCCTCCCTAAACCCTGCCCCCACAAAATTCCCAAGGATTTCCCAACCTGGAGTCGGCAACCGTACTCCTGGGCCTGAGCCATTGCCAGCCAGGTCTCGGCCAAGCCTATGTGGCAACGCTGTGAAGGCTTGGTTGGGGAGTGGGTAGTGGTGGGGTGGGCCCAAGAGCAGGTGCCAGGAGGGCTGCAAAGTCCAACTCAAGAAATATCTGGGGACTTTGGGGATGGAGCCAGGAGACTTTGGGGATGGAACCAAGAGCAAAGATGTGACAAGCCTCATTGAACTCCAAAGGGAGTTCTGGCCAACATCACATCGAAAAAGACCGCACAGCTTTTAAAAAAGGGGTCCCCAATTCCGGTCCATGGACCAGTAGTGGTCCATGGCCTGTTAGCAACTGGGACGTGGAGCGAGGCAGAGGTGTTGCCCCGCCCCTTTCAGGACCTGGGCAGACAAAAGAGGCAGAAAGGCCTCGCTCCGAAGCACCACCTCTTTCATCCACCTGAGTCCCTGGCGGGCGGAAGGGGCAGTGTGGCAGCGACTTTCACCTACCCCTCATTTAAAGATCCTCACAGGGGGGGGCAGGGGTGTGTGGTCAGGGGGGCAGCCAGGGCTGGCAAAAACCACAGCACCCCCCTCCCCCGCACACACATTGGTCGATGGAAAAATGGTCTCCCATGAAACCAGTCCCTGGTGCCAAAAAGGTTGGGGACCACTGTTTTAAATGACTTCCCTCCATTGGAAATAATGGGTAGCGCACCTTCTTTTGGAGCCCATAGAATTGGACCCCCTGGTCCAATTTTCTTGAAACTTACCGGGTATTTTAAGGAGAGACATCGGATACTATGCTGCAAATTTGGTGCATCCACCTCAAAAAACAGCCCCCCCCCCAGACACCTGCAGAGCAATTCTCCATTATACCCTATGGGAATCAGTCTCCATAGCATAATATGGAGTACCCAACAGACGTTTCCTCCCCCACCTCTTTCTGATGACCCTGAAGTGCAGGGAGGGCCTTCAAACCGGGGATCCCCTGCCCCCACCTAGGGATTAGCAATGGTAGGTGCCGGTTACCTCCTGTGCTGCTGGTGGCAAGAATATTGCCAGCTCTTGAAAACCACCGATCTTGCCAGGGACGGAATGCCCTGGGGGTAGAGAAACCCTGTGCTCAGGGGAAGGAATAAGGAATAAAGGATCACCTACCAAAATTTATCTTTTCCTCTAATGGCCACAGTGATGCCATAGACTTACAAGTTACACCAAATAATACATCTGTGTTATGGCAAATGCTAATCCCTTAATCATATGCTGCAAAAGATGTGAGTAAGCTTGCCTAAGGTGTTTGCCCCTTTAGCTCTTGCTTGACGTTCTTGTCCGAAAGGATTTGTTGCAAGAGCGAAAAAGACCGTTTCCAAGAGCAAGGATTTCTGCGGCACCTTCAAGACAACCAAATCTCTGTTGGCATAGACCCACAGAGCAGTCCTCCCTTTTCCAGATGAGATCAGAGAGGGAAAAATAATGTAGCAGTGGAGGACGTAACACTGAATGCGGAAGGTCCCCATGTTCAGACACTGGCATGTCATAGAATCACAGAGTTGGAAGGGACCTCTGGGGTCACTGAGTCCAACCCCCGCACAATGCCAGAAATTCACAAATACCTCCACCAGACACCCCCAGTGACACCCAATCCATGCTCAGAAGATGGCCAAAAACCTCCAGGATCCCTAGCCAAACTGGAGAAATATTGCTTCTTGACCCCAAAGTGGTGAACAGCATTTCGCTGGAAGTGTAAGAGCGCAGTGTTTTAGTGCCGCCCTGTCACTTTACATAAGAACATAAGAGAAGCCATGTTGGATCAGGCCAATGGCCCATCCAGTCCAACACTCTGTGTCACATAAGAACATAAGAGAAGCCATGTTGGATCAGGCCAACGGCCCATCCAGTCCAACACTCTGTGTCACAGAAGAACATAGAGAAGCCATGTTGGATCAGGCCAATGGCCCATCCAGTCCAACACTCTGTGTCACATAAGAACATAAGAGAAGCCATGTTGGATCAGGCCAACGGCCCCTCCAGTCCAACACTCTGTGTCACAGAAGAACATAAGAGAAGCCATGGGGATCAGGCCAATGGCCCATCCAGTCGAACACTCTGTGTCACAGAAGAACATAGAGAAGCCATGTTGGATCAGGCCAATGGCCCATCCAGTCCAACACTCTGTGTCACATAAGAACATAAGAGAAGCCATGTTGGATCAGGCCAATGGCCCATCCAGTCCAACACTCTGTGTCACAGAAGAACATAAGAGAAGCCATGTTGGATCAGGCCAATGGCCCATCCAGTCCAACACTCTGTGTCACAGAAGAACATAGAGAAGCCATGTTGGATCAGGCCAATGGCCCATCCAGTCCAACACTCTGTGTCACATAAGAACATAAGAGAAGCCATGTTGGATCAGGCCAATGGCCCATCCAGTCCAACACTCTGTATCACACAGTGGCCAATAATTTCTACAGGAAAAGGCCCTGGGTGGAAGTCAGTTGGCATGGACACTAGCAGGTACCTCCCCTAAGAAACGACACATCTTGTATTTTCAGTTTTACTTCAGAATCATAAAGGGGCGGAAAGCTTTCTGGTGCGCCGCCAGTTTAAGCCTCTGCCTTTTAACGAGAGGAAAACGCAGCACGTGCTCAGAGCGGAAGGTGGGGTCAGGGGATGATTCTCATGGAGTCTGGGCTCAAATCCCCACCTGTTCTCTTTGCCCCTAGCTGCTGGGTGGTTAATCTCATGTTGTAGTTGTGAATGCCTGAGTGTTGCTGGCAAGTTACGGAGGCTTGTCAAATTGGCAGCGCCCGGCTGCGATGAAATTCTCCTGAGAGAGGCACAAAGCTTATTCTCCCCTCTTCTCACACTTGCCTGCTTCTGTCAGCAGTGGCTTTGCCTTGGATGGCGCAAGGGTTAGTTTGTGAAGGGAGTGGGCACTGGAATGAGTGCATCCGACACCCTTTCTTTGGCACAAAACTCAGAATATTGACTGTGCCACAGCCAGTGACTTCCGGGATCTATTCCTGGCAAGGCCAATCAGTTTGTTTCTTTCTTCGTTCAAAGATAAACACAGCGCCTTGTTGAGGAGATGAGCTGCCTTCCAACTGCTTGCCAAGGTGGGACCTCACTCTTTGGTCCTGGAGTAGCCATCTGATTTGGTCTTGGAGTTGCCATTTGATTTGCCATTCCCTATTATCGTAGTGCACTGGGTTCATCACCAAATGAAGAAAAAGGCAGGATCCTCCATGCCCAAGCAACTCGCCATCTGAGGGCGAATATAGCAGCTACCAATTCTTTGCTTCTTTGTGCTTTTAGAGTAGTAGAACCTTAGAGCTGGAAGGGGCCATAGAGGCCATCTAGTCCAACCCCCTGCTCAGTGCAGCACCAGCCTCTAGATCAGGGGTATGTCAAGACAGAGAGCTCCCGGGTATAGAGAGGCAAATGAATATAGAACACCCCGTTTTTACTAATGCATGTACCAAAACAATTTTTATACTAAACGATATTCAGTAGTATTCCAGATTTTTATTGACAAAAAATTGTATAATGTTCTTTGTTTGTAGAGCTACACAAGGTCCAAGGAATTCCAAAATAGATATGACTTGCTTCCCAAAACAGATGTGGCTGCAAACGGACTGCTGCTTCCGTCCTCTTTTCGGAATAGCCTTCTTCAGACAGCTCACCAAAGGGGTAAATTGTTTCCATTGGCTGCGCTCTGTGTTTCCAGTGGATCTGGCTGACGCTTCTATTTGCTCTAGGGGTGTCAAACTCATTTGTTATGAAGGCCAGATCTGACATAAATGAGACCTTGCTGGCCTGGGCCGGGCCATGTGTGTACCTATTTATTTAAGATTAGGTAGCAGAGATATAAGCTTTTTAAAGGACACAAACATGACTAAAGATTTTTTTTTTTTTAAAAACTTAAAATAAAACATGCTTAAAACATTTGCACTTGTTGGTTTTAAAGGTGCTTTCTTGGTAATTCTCTCATGGGATCCAGGGAACTGGGCAAAGGGAGCTCTGGCTCTTTCTCTCCCTCTCCAGGGGACCAGGAGAGGGAGGAGCCTCAGCCAATGGAGAAAATGAGGTTTTGCTTTGTTGCTCCTGTGCGATTGAGCAAGGCTTGCAAAGCTGAGGTGCAGAAGGAAGCGAGAGAGAGGGAGAAGGAAGCAGACAAGAGTCAGTTGCTCAGGGGCCTGATAGGAGCCCTCCGGGGGCCTAATTTGGCCCCCGGGCCGCATGTTTGGAACCCCTGCTCTAGAGCATCCCAGACAAGTGTTCGTCCAACTGCTGCTTAAAGACCGCCAATGAGGGGGAGCTCACCACCTCCCTACGGAGCTGATTCCACTGCTGAAGTACTCTTACTGTAAAAAAAAAAATCTTAATGAAGTGTGTTGCCTGCACAAAGACATGTTTCCCTCTCTCACATCTAAGGCCCTAACAAGCTCTGGGGCAGCTCTGGCTGGAGGCAAGCCAGGAATTAATCACCATGTTTTATTTTATTTGTTTAATCACATTCTACAGCAGATCTAATTTTTACTGCACTACTTAAGGTTGTCGCTCCAACTCTTGATAATACAGTCCCACTTTGAGAATGCACTTATCCTTATTTGTTCTTCTCCCCGCTCAGTGTTTCAATCAATTCAGTTTAAAAAAAAACACTGGCGTTCGTTTCTGAAGTGTTGGTGTCCTTTGCAGAAGTACAGAGAGCGCCTCCTGTCTCCAAGCCCAGTTCAGAGGAGGGGGAACAAACGTACCATTTCCAAGTGGTCTTGGCGGCTGCGGAGTTCTGTGTCCCTCCCACACCTCAAAGCCTGAATGTTTTACAGAAGGGCCAGACAGTGAGACTTTCCTGTCTGCGCTGCTTTTAAGCATCTAGATGGAAGCAGCCGTGGGAGAATTTAGTGGCATCTCTTGCCTTGAAGTCAAGACTTGATCACACAGACACACACACAAATTCCCACATTCTTATGAAACGACAGGATGGGAAATATACAAACTTAAAAATATATATATAAATGATAAACAGATTGCCAGCTGATTATTTTTATCCAATGGTGAAGGAAGACCAGTTGCTTTACCTAGAGCATCCGCATGATTCTAAAGGGGGAAGATTCTCTCTCCTCCTTGGTCAGAACTCCTGTGCCTTGAACAACTGCCCAGCAGGCAGCACTGTGGCAGATGCAGAGTTTCCTCACATAAAAATATTGCTAAACTTCTGTTTGCTGCTTCTTGAAAAGCACCTCTGATTTGTGCAGCGGATCCAGTTCTCCATCCGTGTGCCTTGTGTCTCCGTCCAGTAGCGAGGTGGGCCATGACTCGGTACCCAGAATTCTCTGCTCTTGTCCTCCTTTGCCCCCAAGTGTCCAATCACAGCTGGCCGGGTCCCCTTTTGGGAAGAATGTCTGGCAGCTGCACGCAACCTCTGGCAGATGGCAAAAGGCAGCTTGTCTGGTCAGCTTAAAATTGCTGCTGTCGGATGAATTACTGTCCCTTCTCCCGGTCATGTCAGACCCTCCGCTTCATTTGCATTTCTTCTCCCCAAAAATACTTTTTTGCAGATTTGCAGAGGTGTAGTTGGTAGAGCAGATGGATATATTTTCTCTCTAGGAAAATATACACAAGACCTGTAGTACAGAATTTGTATGAAATACATCACACAAACAAACAAAAAAACTCACGCAGAAGACCTCTCCCATCAACCAACCCTTGACCTCCAAAACTCCAGACCTTCTGTGCTCTATTCCCCCCACCCCACCTCCCTTTATTGGCCTTCCTACCTGAAAATGTTCACAGATTCACTTGAGGGATGGTTATGAGCGTTCCTGGGCACAAGTTTAGCCAACAAGGGAAATGAATATCCAGATTCTCATATACATTTCTATTGTGTTCATTATGAGTTTCCTTGGAGCCTGATAGCTGATGCAGACAATCAAAGTTGAGCTGTCTGCAATTAACTGCATTTTTAACGGAATTTTAAAAAAATTGCACAAAGTTTTAAAAGTTGCCAAAGTGGGGGGGGGGGGAGGTGGTCCAAAGCTGTCCCCCCCAGGTTTCTTGCGCCTCTATTTGATAAGCAAAAATTCGACTGAGAAATCATTTCCTACCTCTGCACTCCCTAGTGCAGAACTAGGGTTGCCAAGTCCAATTTAAGAAATATCTGGGGACTTTGGGGGTGGAGCCAGGAGACTTTGGGGGTGGAGCCAGGAGACATTAGGGGTGGAGCCAAGATCAAGGTTGTGACAAGCATAAATGAACTCCAAAGGGAGTTCTGGCCATCACACTTAAATGACGGCCCACCTTTTCAATGCCTTCCTTCCATAGGAAATAATGAAGGATAGGGGCACCTACTTTTGGGGCTCATAGAATTGGACCCCCTGGTCCAACCTTTTTGAAACTTGGAGGGTATTTTGGGGAGAGGCACTAGATGCTATACTGAAAATTTGGTGCCTCTACCCCAAAAGACAGCCCCCCCAGAACCCTAGATACCCATGGATCAATTCTCCATGATTTTCTATGGGAATAAATCTCCATAGGGAATAATAAGAGTTCCCAGCAGACATTTCCCTCCCCTCCCCACGCTTTCTGACGACCCTGAAGCGGGAGGAGGGCCTCCAAACCGGGGGATCCCCTGCCCCCACCTGGGAATTGGCAACCCTAACTGTTCCCACTGTATGGAGGGCCCCACCCAAATCTGTCTCCTTTGCTCACTGCCACTCTGAACAAGTAGCATCATTGCTGCTGGTCTTTTTGCTTTTCTCTCCCCTTCCCTAACACAGCATGAAGAGCAAGGGTGGGGTGGGGGAGTCACAAGGTCTCTCTTTGAGAGAGGGGCACATAAGAAGGGGGTGGGGGGAGCAGAGCTGCTGTGACTGTCCAGGCAAAGGGCGGTTAGCTTGTGGAACTCAGGGCAGCTTACAATGCTAAGAGCGCAGGGCCACTAAACCAGGTGGCTCCTCGCACCCCCCCCCCCAACAACAAATACTGCGGTGGGCCCACCAAACGTGAAATCCTGGCTACGGCCCTGCGCAGGACCAGGCCTCATTTTGGGCAGGAGCAAAGCTTCAGAACCTCCAAATATTATTGTGCTCGCTTTTTCTTACCCCCACCCCAACTATTAGCTCCTGGGCTCCATTGTTCAACCCACCCTGTGAGAATTCTGCTGAACGCTAAGATTTTGCAAACTTTCTAATATTTCCCCCCACCAAAAAAGGGGAAATAACCAAAACATATAAAGCAGACATCGTGGCTGCATAGGAGAAAGTAATTTTAAAACTGCATACTCAACATAGAGGGGTAATTTGCAGTTATCCTGTCTAGATCAAGGTTGTCAAACATGCAGTTTGGGGGCCGAATCAGGTCCCCAGAGGGCTCCTATCAGGCCCCTGAGCAACTGCCTGTCATCTGCTTCCTTCTCCCTCTCTCTTGCTTCCTTCTGCATCACAGCTTGCTTTGCCAGGCTTCCTCAATCACACAGGAGCTACAGAGCAAAACCTCTATTTCTCTCCATTGGCCGAGGCTCCTCCCTTGGGGAGGAAGGGGGGAGGAATAGCTTGTTTTGCCCGGCTCTCTCAATTGCACAGTAGAGCTGCTGAGCCAAGCCTTTCTTCCTTCTATTGGCTGAGGCTCCTTTCCCCCTGCCCAGTCCCCCGGGGAAGGAAAGAAAGAGCCAGAGCTTCTTTTGCCCAGTTCTCTGGATCCCATGGGAGAAATACAAAGAAAGCACCTTTAAGACCAATGAGTGCTAATGTTTTAAGCATTTTTTAAGTTTTTAAAAAACATTTGTGTTTTTTTGTGTTCTTTATAAAATTTATATCTTTGCTACCTAATCTTAAATAGTGTCTCGGCCTGACATGGCTTGGCCCAACCCAACATGGCCTGGCCCAACAAGGTCTCATCTATGTCAGATCCAGACCTTAAAACAAATGAGTTTGACAACCCTGGTTTAGATCATCAGTAGTAAATACAAAAAAAAATTGCTTGTCCATCATATTCCTAAGATAGGAAATAAACCACCTAATGGAAACACGGAAATCAGACTAGTAATGAAAATAACCACTGTGTAAACTGTACTAATAAACCTTCAAAACTCTGTATGCAACCAACAATGTATATAATCAGGGCTTTTTTTTGTAGCAGGAATTCCTTTGCGTATTAGACCACACACCCCTGATGTAGCCAGTCCTCCTTGGAGGACTGGCTACATAAGAGGGGCATGGCCTAATAGGCAGAGGAGTTCCTGCTACCAAAAAAGCCCTGTATATAATTATTTCTTTACATTTTTGTCATTATCAGTGATAATGATCATACTTATACCCCAAACCAACAGGTCTCAAACCTGCCTATGCGGGAAAAAAATCAGTCTCAATGAAGCCAAGACAGCCTCTACGATGTCATAATGCTCCATGTTGCTTAGGAAATCAGACAATTTCTATAAAAAGCCAGTATTTCTGGCCTATCCTCAGAGGCACCCTCCCCTCCGTGGCCTGCTGGACTGATTTCAGTCCTCTCCCATCCCCCTCTTGTTAGGAGAGGTTACCTGCCAAAGGTAGAAGATGGCAAAATGTGTAACATTCCCTTTCAGGATCCAGGTGCACCCTCATATTTGAAAGAGGCCACCTGACAAAGGTAAGTCAGGTAAGTAGATTTCTCTTCCAGCAGAACTATCCTCCCGTTTACGGGACGATTCTCCCAGATACAGGAGCCATTCATTATGAACCCTCAGAGAGAGCGACTGAAGACAGAAGATGCCACGGGCTTCTCTCTCGAAGCAACCTTGCCGAAGACACCCTCAGGATCCTGAAGACAATGGCTGTTCATGACAAGCTCCTTGTCCTCACTGCAGTGCCCACCTGCAGAAGGTAAGTCAGGTAGGTAACTTTCTCTTCCAGCAAAACTATCCTCCCGTTTACGGGACAATTCTCCCAGATACAGGAGCCATTCATTATGAACACTCTGAGAGAGCGGCTGAAGACAGAAGATGCCACGGGCTTCTCTCTCGAAGCAACCTTGCCGAAGACACCCTCAGGATCCCGAAGACAATGGTTGATCATGACAAGTTCCTTGTCCTCACTGCAGTGCCCACCTGCAGAAGGTAAGTCGGGTAACTTTCTCTTCCAGCAAAACTATCCTCTCGTTTCCGGGATGATTCTCCCAGATACGGGAGCCATTCATTATGAACCCTCAGAGAGAGCGGCTGAAGACAGAAGATGCCACGGGCTTCTCTCTCGAAGCAACCTTGCCGAAGACACCCTCAGGATCCCGAAGACAATGGCTGATCAAAGTTCCTTGTCCTCACTGCAGTGCCCACCTGCAGAAGGTAAGTCAGGTAACTTTCTCTTGCAGCAAAACTATCCTCCCGTTTACGGGACGATTCTCCCAGATACAGGAGCCATTCATTATGGACCCTCTGAGAGAGCGGCTGAAGACAGAAGATGCCACGGGCTTCTCTCTCGAAGCAACCTTGCCGAAGACACCCTCAGGATCCCGAAGACAATGGCTGTTCATGACAAGCTCCTTGTCCTCACTGCAGTGCCCACCTGCAGAAGGTAAGTCAGGTAACTTTCTCTTCCAGCAAAACTATCCTCCCGTTTACGGGACGATTCTCCCAGATACAGGAGCCATTCATTATGAACCCTCTGAGAGAGCGGCTGAAGACAGAAGATGCCACGGGCTTCTCTCTCGAAGCAACCTTGCCGAAGACACCCTCAGGATCCCGAAGACAATGGCTGTTCATGACAAGCTCCTTGTCCTCACTGCAGTGCCCACCTGCAGAAGGTAAGTCAGGTAGGTAACTTTCTCTTCCAGCAAAACTATCCTTCCGTTTACGGGACGATTCTCCCAGATACAGGAGCCATTCATTATGAACCCTCAGAGAGAGCGACTGAAGACAGAAGATGCCACGGGCTTCTCTCTCGAAGCAACCTTGCCGAAGACACCCTCAGGATCCCGAAGACAATGGCTGTTCATGACAAGCTCCTTGCCCTCACTGCAGTGCCCACCTGCAGAAGGTAAGTCAGGTAGGTAACTTTCTCTTCCAGCAAAACTATCCTCCCGTTTACGGGACGATTCTCCCAGATACAGGAGCCATTCATTATGAACACTCTGAGAGAGCAGCTGAAGACAGAAGATGCCACGGGCTTCTCTCTCGAAGCAACCTTGCCGAAGACACCCTCAGGATCCCGAAGACAATGGCTGATCATGACAAGTTCCTTGTCCTCACTGCAGTGCCCACCTGCAGAAGGTAAGTCAGGTAACTTTCTCTTCCAGCAAAACTATCCTCCCGTTTACGGGACGATTCTCCCAGATACGGGAGCCATTCATTATGAACTTTCAGAGAGAGCGGCTGAAGACAGAAGATGCCACGGGCTTCTCTCTCGAAGCAACCTTGCCAAAGACACCCTCAGGATCCCGAAGACAATTGCTGATCAAAGTTCCTTGTCCTCACTGCAGTGCCCACCTGCAGAAGGTAAGTCAGGTAACTTTCTCTTGCAGCAAAACTATCCTCCCGTTTACGGGACGATTCTCCCAGATACAGGAGCCATTCATTATGAACCCTCTGAGAGAGCGGCTGAAGACAGAAGATGCCATGGGCTTCTCTCTCGAAGCAACCTTGCCGAAGACACCCTCAGGATCCCGAAGACAATGGCTGTTCATGACAAGCTCCTTGTCCTCACTGCAGTGCCCACCTGCAGAAGGTAAGTCAGGTAGGTAACTTTCTCTTCCAGCAAAACTATCCTTCCGTTTACGGGACGATTCTCCCAGATACAGGAGCCATTCATTATGAACCCTCAGAGAGAGCGACTGAAGACAGAAGATGCCACGGGCTTCTCTCTCGAAGCAACCTTGCCGAAGACACCCTCAGGATCCCGAAGACAATGGCTGTTCATGACAAGCTCCTTGTCCTCACTGCAGTGCCCACCTGCAGAAGGTAAGTCAGGTAGGTAACTTTCTCTTCCAGCAAAACTATCCTCCCGTTTACGGGACGATTCTCCCAGATACGGGAGCCATTCATTATGAACCCTCAGAGAGAGCGGCTGAAGACAGAAGATGCCACGGGCTTCTCTCTCGAAGCAACCTTGCCAAAGACACCCTCAGGATCCCGAAGACAATGGCTGTTCATGACAAGCTCCTTGTCCTCACTGCAGTGCCCACCTGCAGAAGGTAAGTCAGGTAGGTAACTTTCTCTTCCAGCAAAACTATCCTCCCGTTTACGGGACGATTCTCCCAGATACAGGAGCCATTCATTATGAACCCTCAGAGAGAGCGGCTGAAGACAGAAGATGCCACGGGCTTCTCTCTCGAAGCAACCTTGCCGAAGACACCCTCAGGATCCCGAAGACAATGGCTGATCAAAGCTCCTTGTCCTCACTGCAGTGCCCACCTGCAGAAGGTAAGTCAGGTAACTTTCTCTTCCAGCAAAACTATCCTCCCGTTTACGGGACGATTCTCCCAGATACGGGAGCCATTCATTATGAACCCTCTGAGAGAGCAGCTGAAGACAGAAGATGCCACGGGCTTCTCTCTCGAAGCAACCTTGCCGAAGACACCCTCAGGATCCCGAAGACAATGGCTGATCAAAGTTCCTTGTCCTCACTGCAGTGCCCACCTGCAGAAGGTAAGTCAGGTAACTTTCTCTTCCAGCAAAACTATCCTCCCGTTTACGGGACGATTCTCCCAGATACGGGAGCCATTCATTATGAACCCTCTGAGAGAGCAGCTGAAGACAGAAGATGCCACGGGCTTCTCTCTCGCAGCCTTGCCGAAGACTCAACTTGCCGAAGACTCGGGATCCAGAAGACAATGACTGTTCATCACAATAAATTCCTTGTCACTGCAATGCTCACCATTTTAACCAGACAGTGCAGGATTGTTTTTCCAGTTGCCGCTATTTGGAGCTGAGAAGGAATTTTTCCCTGGTGGTCCTAGGTTTTTCGCCTTCTCTGCACTGCCTTCATTTGACAGATGGCCCATCTTGATGGCATCCGACAAATGAGTTAAACTGTGGGCAATAAAAATATTATCTAATAAATGTCATTATTCAACCATATCACCTTGGTCCTGTGTCTTTACTGCCTGGAATTGTCTCTTTTGTGACATTGTTGGGACAAAAGATCCCTTAGAAGAAGAAGAAGATATTGGATTTATATCCCGCCCTCCCCTCCGAAGAGTCTCAGAGCGGCTCACAATCTCCTTTACCTTCCTCCCCCACAACAGACACCCTGTGAGGTGGGTGGGGCTGGAGAGGGCTCTCCCAGCAGCTGCCCTTTCAAGGACAACCTCTGCCAGAGCTATGGCTGACCCAAGGCCATTCCAGCAGGTGCAAGTGGAGGAGTGGGGAATCAAACCCGGTTCTCCCAGATAAGAGTCCGCACACTTAACCACTACACCAAACTGGCTTAAAATGAAGCACCCCATGAGGAAAAAGTGGGACTTAGAGAGGCCTGTTTAGAAGAGAAGATCAGACTCAGGCCTGGGTTGTGTGTGAGGTATAGTGGTTAGAGTGCGGGACTGGCATCTGGGGGACCCTGTCAGATTCCTACTTGTGCAATGGAAGCTTGCTGGGTAGCCCCGGGCCAGTCACATGAGGGTTGCCAACCTCAAGGTAAAAATGGCTGCTTTGGAAGGTGAACTCTATGACGTTATACCTGCAGAGTCCCCTCCCTTCCCAAAACTCCACCTCTTCCAGGCTCCCCCCCTCCCCACCAACTCTCCCAAGTATTTCTTTATTACCTCCCCCCCGCAAATACTAACTTCAACTTGGCTCCATAGTTCAACCCCGCCCTGTGCTGTGAGAATTTTGCTGAACTCTTTAAGATTTGACAAACTTTCTAACATTTTTCTCCACCAAAGAAAAGGGGGGGGGGGCGGAATAACCAAAGCATAATAAAGCAGGCAGATGGAAATCTTCGTCGTGCCACTGTGGCCACTTAGGAAAGTTATTTTAAAAGTATGATGGGAGCAATGTAGGATTGCCAAGTCCAATTCAAGAAATATCTGGGGACTTTGGGGGTGGAGCCAGGAGACTTTGGGGGCGGAGCCAGGAGACATTAGGGGTGGAGCCAAGATCAAGGCTGTGACAAGCATAATTGAACTCCAAAGGGAGTTCTGGCCATCACATTTAAAGGGACGGCACACCTTTCCAATGTTATTAAGTTCATTGTTGATGTTTTATATTGTTAAACTTAAAGGTTTTATTATTATTATTGTATGTTTTTATAAAATGTTGTTAGCCGCCCTGAGCCTGCTGAGGTGGGGAGGGCGGGATAGAAATAAAATTTATTATTATTATTATTATTATTATTATTATTATTATTATTATTATTATTATTATTCCTTCCTTCCATAGGAAATAATGAAGGATAAGGGCACCTTCTTTGGGGGCTCATAGAATTGGACCCCCTGGTCCAATCTTTTTGAATCTTGGGGGGCATTTTGGGGGGAGGCACTAGATGCTGTACTGAAAATTTGGTGCCTCTACCCCAAAAGACAGCCCTCCCCAAAGCCCCAGATACTCACGGATCAATTCTCCATGATTTTCTATGGGAATAAATCTCCATAGGGAATAATAGAGTTCCCAGCAGACGTTTCCCTCCCCTCCCCCCGCTTTCTGACGACCCTGAAGCGGGGGGGGGGGAGGGGGGAGGGAGGGTCTTCAAACCTGGGGATCCCCTGCCCCCACCTGGGGATTGGCAACCCTAGAGCAATGTTCCCTCTAAACTGGGTTAGCATGAGCTAGCTCACAGATTTTTAGCCTCCAGTTTACACATTTTCGTCTTAGCTCAGGAAAGATGACCTCAGAGCACAATAATTTATGCAGCAGCTCACAGCTTTAACGTCAGTCACTCACAAACTTGGACATTTTTGCTCACAGGACTCTGCAGCTTAGAGGGAACAGTTGGGTGGGAATGCAAGGTTTAATAGTGACCATTATAATCAAAGAAGCATTTTAAGGTAGCTGCTGGCTGGGCTGATAGAATTCAGCACACCTTCTGGTGACGTCAAGGGGGTGTGGCATATGCAAATGAGGTGTGCAAATGAGCTCCAGCACCTCTTTTTCCTACAAAATAACCCCTGAATACGGCACAGTCGGTTATGGAGTCCCTACTATTGCGCTATTGAGTGTTAAAACTAAAGCCCCGATTGAAGACAATGATAAAAACTCGGTGGTCACAACACTGCACATGCCAACCGCCTCCTCTCGAGACGAGGACCGTTTAGCCAACCGGCGCTACGCAAAGCCTGCCGGGAAATCACGCCCCCCTCCTGCCATTCGCGCCTCAGCCACGCCTCCCAGCATGACGGGCAGCCCCGCCCTCATCCTGCCCCTTCCAATTACCCAAAATGCCCCGCGACTCAAAAGTGGTCGAGAAGAGTAATAGTCGTTCGCTATGACCCTCCCACACACACGCCTGCATCTTTTGGCTTCTCATAGGCTATCGGCAGCTGTCAATCACTTGAGGTTGGATGACTGGCACCGCCTCCGCCGTGGCTGCCGGGCGAATGAATGCAGCCCCTTCGAGAAATTAGTGCCGGTGGCGATTCAGGGCCGCGGAGGGTTATATGTTGTGATAGTGATTTGTAGGAGCCAATGTATAGAAATCTTTCCGCCTGCGTTGTTAACGAGTTCTCTCAGGCTTTCCCTCTGTTTTGTGTCCTGGTTTCGCTTTCTCATCTGTCAGCCTTAGTTTTCCTCTCAAGTTTCACCTGCTCTTTTTTTTAATAAAAATTCAAAAGAAATATACTCCAACTAGGGTTGCCAAGTCCAATTCAAGAACTATCTGGGGTCTTTGGGGGTGGAGCCAGGAGACATTAGGGGTGGAGCCAAGATCAAGGCTGTGACAAGCATCATTGAACTCCAAAGGGAGTTCTGGCCATCACATTTAAAGGGACAGCACACCTTTTCAATGCCTTCCTTCCATAGGAAATCATGAAGGATAGGGGCACCTTCTTTTGGGGCTCATAGAATTGGACCCCCTGGCCCAATCCTTTTGAAACTTGGGGGGTATTTTGGGGAGAGGCACTTGATGCTGAACTGAAAATTTGGTGCCTCTACCTCAAAAAACAGCCCCCCCAGAGCCCCAGATACCCGCAAATCAATTCTCCATGATTTTCTATGGGAATAAATCGCCATAGGGAATAACAGAGTTCCCAGCAGACATTTCCCTCCCCTCCCCCCGCTTTCTGATGACCCTGAAGCGGGGGAGGTCTCCAAACCGGGGGATCCCCTGGCCCCACCTGGGGATTGGCAACCCGATTAACGAGTTCTCTCAGACTTTTCCTCTGTTTTGTGTCCTGGTTCCGCTTTCTCATCTGTTAGCCTTAGTTTTCCTCTCAAATTTCACGTGCCCTTTTTTTTTAAATTTCAAAAGAAATATACTCCAACCATCACATAAAAAGAAGGAACACCTTATTTCACACGATGAATTACACAGTTTCTGCCTCAGAGATTTCGTCCAAGTAAACTCTGGCTTGGCCATACTTTTCGTCACTCAGCTTTATCAATCCAGACATTTCTGTGCGCATGACTGCATGGAATTCGATTGAATGCAAGAATTTCATAATAAAGCTTGAGTCCAGACTCTCAACACTTCTTCTGGGTATCTGCTTTCATGTGCAGAAACTGGTTGATCTTAAAGAGGCACATCAAGGCAGATACCTAAAATAAAACGTGCTGGTTTTAAAGGTATAGGGTTGTTACGTCCAATTCAAGAAATATCTGGGGACTTTGGGGGTGGAGCCAGGAGACATTAGGGGTGGAGCCAAGATCAAGGCTGTGACAAGCATAATTGAACTCCAAAGGGAGTTCTGGCCATCACATTTAAAGGGACGGCACACCTTTTCAATGTCTTCCTTCCATAGGCAATAATGAAGGATAGGGGCACCTTCTTTTGGGGCTCATAGAATTGGACCCCCTGGTCCAATCTTTTTGAAACTTGGGGGATATTTTGGGGAGAGGCACTAGATGCTGTACTAAAAATGTGGTGGCTCTACCTCAAAAAACAGCCCCCAGAGCCCCAGATACCCGCGGATCACTTCTCCATTATTTTCTATGGGAATAAATCTCCATAGGGAATAACAGAGTTCCCTGCAGACATTTCCCTCCCCTCCCCCTGCTTTCTGACGACCCTGAAGCGGGGGGAGGGCCTCTAACCCGGGGGATCCCCTGCCCCCACCTGGGGATTGGCAACCCTAGGTGCAAGGTTGTGACAAGCATAATTGAAATCTAAAGGGAGTTCTGGGACGGCACACCTTTTCAATGCGTTCCTTCCATAGGCAATAATGAAGGATAGGGGCACCTTCTTTGGGGGCTCATAGAATTGAACCCCCTGTTCCAATCTTTTTTGAAACTTGGCGGGTATTTTGGGAAGGCGTCGAATGCTATGCTGCAAACCTGGTGCCTCAGCCCCACCAGAGCCCCAGATACCTGCAGATCAATTCTCCATTATGCCCTATGGGAATCAGTCTCCTTCGGGTATAATGGAGTGGCCAGTAGATATTTTCCTCCACTCCCCACTTTCTGATGACCCTGAAGGGACGGTGGCTCAGTGGTAGAGCATCTGCTGGGAAGCAGAAGGTCCCAGGTTCAATCCCCGGCATCTCCAAAAAGGGTCCAGGCAAGTAGGCGTGAAAAACCTCCGCTTGAGACCCTGGAGAGCCGCTGCCAGTCTGAGTAGACAAGACTGACTTTGATGGACCAAGGGTCTGATTCAGTATAAGGCAGCTTCATATGTTCATATATGAAGCAGGGGGAAGGCTTCCAACCTGGGGGATCCCCTGCCCCTGGGGGATCCCCTGCCTCCATCACCACTGGACTCACTTTGTTCTTCAATCCAATGTTACAACCAGAAAGGAGAATTCTCAAAAATGTTTATGAGGGGCATCCATGTGTTTCTCCTTCATCTCTCTCTTAAGAGTTCCAGCACCTCCTTTTCCAGGGAGGGGGTGGAACCCTCACTGCGGCCCATGAAAAATTTCATGTAATCTTAGCAGCATGGATTAGGTCACAACTACGAATCAGGCCAGTCAAGAGAGAACCATTAACTCAACAGGTGCATTTAAATATTGGACTGCAGCAATGGTGTCAAAATCAGATTTGTTGTACATGGGGTACAGAATTAAAACAAAAGAGACAATTTCTGAGGAAGCAGGGAGGAGGAGGAAGGAGAGATTATATTAGGGTTGCTATTCCCCATGGGGGGGGATCCCCTGGTTTGGAGGCCCTCCCCTCCAGGGTAATTAGAAAGCAGGGAGGGGGGAGGGAAATGTCTGCTGGGCACTCCAGTATCTCCTATTCCCATAGAGTATAATGGAGAATCAATCCACAGGTATCTGGGGCTTTGGGGGGGAGACTGCTTTTTGAGGCAGAGGCACCAAATTTTCAGCACAGCATCCAGTGCCTCTCCTCAAATTACCCTCCAAGTTTCAAAAAGATTGGACCAGGAGGTCCAATTCTATGAGTCCCAAAAGAAGGTGCCCCTGTCCTTCATTATTTCCAGTGGAGGGAAGGCATTTACATGGTGTGCAGTGCTTTTAAATGTGGTGACCAGAACTCCCTTTGGAGTTCAGTTATGCTTGTCACAACCTTGCTCCTGGCTCCACCCCCAAAGTCCCCAGATATTTCTTGAATTGGACTTGGCAACCCTGTATTATATACAAATAAAAATGTTATGTAGGGCAAACAGGTTGCAAATGGGGTTAAAGCTGGGTCCTCCTCAGCATGGAGATCGCATCAGCAATGGGAATGGATCAATATTCTATGGTTCTATGAATATGGGTACCTCACTTGAGGCTTTTAAGCATCCTTGATCAGTGTGGACTGTATCCGTGGGGTATTTCTGCATTCGGAACACATTATGGCCGCGGCAGAAGAGGTTTTTGGCAACACAGACGCACAACCTTTTCTACTTGACGGATTCTGAAGCAGAAATTTGGTTGTTTATTGATAGTCTGCCTTTCTCACATGGACTCAAGGAAGATTACGCAGAGTGAGTCAATACATTCGACAGGATGGGACATTCAATGAACACTGCGATAGGATTAGGATTGTAGAACCGGAGCTTTAAAAACGGAACTGAAACAAAGCGTAAGTATTAACCTGACATATTAAACGATGCAAAAATTACACAGTAGGGTCCCAGTTTCAGCAAGCTATGCAGTAGTATAGATCACAGTCCCTAATAATTTACCCAAGTAACTTTGTGAAGGCTTTTAGTACAGTTTGGCTCTATTGTAGATGTTTTCTTTAAATATGACCGATTTAGTTAATTTGAGATTCTCTTTCCAAATTTTTTCCCATTCCACTAATTCTATGTTATCACCAAAGTCCTGCACCCATCTTACCCAGGTTTCTTTAACTACTTCATCCTGCATTCTTACCTCTAAAAGCCAAATGTAGAGGGCTGAAAGGCAGAAGAATAAATGATCAAAAATAAACGCAATGTGCCGCATGGACTAAATCTCAAAGAGCTGTTTTTTTCAGAAAACCTGCAGCAGCACAATATGGAAATTCTATAGTGAAGGAGCCGGTCCTGTGTGTAGCCAGAGGAGGGACTTCTATGTCCCACAGGGAACTGGGGGTTCCCTGGAATTACACCTCATGTCAAACCTACAGAGATTGGTTTTCCTGGAGAAAATGGATGCTTTGGAGGTGGATTGTATGGCATCGCACTCCACTAAGGTCCCTGTCCACCCCAGGCTCCATCCCTAAACTCTACCTCCCATACTCCGCTAGTGACCAAGGAGGACCTGGCAAACCTAGCCTGGGGAGACTAGTGTTCTCAGCTCCTGTTTGGGGAATACCTGGATATTTGGGGAGGTGAAGTCTGGGGAGGGTGTGGTTTGAGGAGGGGAGGGACCTGAGTAGGGTACAATGCCATAGAGCAGGGGTGGCCAACGGTAGCTCTCCAGATGTTTTTTTGCCTACAACTCCCATCAGCCCCTGCCATTGGCCATGCTGGCTGGGGCTGATGGGAGTTGTAGGCAAAAAAAAAAAAATCTGGAGAGCTACCCCTGCCATAGAGGCAACCCTTCAAAGCAGCCATGTTCTCCAGGAGAGGCGGGGAGCTGATCTCTGCAGTCTGGAGAGATCCGTTGTAATTCTACGAGAACCTGGGGATTGGCAACCCTATAAGAGAACCAAAGCTCTATTTGGACACAGAGCTCCAGGGCTCTCCAGAGGGCCAGGTGGGCACACCTGAGCAGCCTCTGATGACAGAGATCAGGTCCCACAGAGAAAATGGCTGCTTTGGAGGGTGGACTCTACGGCATGATCACCTGCTGAGGTCCTTCCCCAGGCTCCATCCCCCAAATCTCCAGGTAACCTGGAAGTCTACCAGCCGATCTGCCGCAGTTAGCAACAGAACCAGCACCAGGGTTTCCTCTTTCCAGCGTGAACAGCCGAGCAAGGCTGGGCTTTGAAAAGTCAGAGAGAGATTTTAAAAAGGTTTCATGTTTTCTTTTTGGGGGGTGGGGGTGGGGGCAATAGGCATCGTTTTCTGTGTGTTTTTTAAACATCTCTTTTTATTCAACTTCCCGCAGCAGCTAACAGAAGGATTCAGGGCTGACAGGAGGAGAGGGGGGGCAAAGGCATCCTCAGAGAACTGTCTCCCCTCTTTCCCAGTTTCCTCAGGCTATCCAGCCCTACCCTAAACCAGCCCTCTCCAGCTCCCCAGCTCCAATGACTATAAACAAGGGAAGATGAAGGAAAAATAAAGAACCTAAGAAGAGCCCTGCTGGGTCAGAGCAGTGGTCCATCTAGTCCAGCATCCTTTCTCACACAGTCGCGAACACAGTCGTTCCTCAGGTGGGCTGACAGGAATCGGGGCCGACTGCCTCTGAATGCTTCCTTTAGTCACCATGGCCAGTATCCACGGGCAGACCTCTCCTCCATGAATCTGTCTAACCCCCTTTTAAATCCATCTATCCCTGAGGCCATCATTACAGCTTCTGCCATTGCATTCCGCATTTTAATCACTCACTGTGGAAAGAAGTTTATTTATTTCATTTAATTCATATCCCGCCCTCCCCACCAAAGGCAGGCTCAGGGCGGCTCACAGGTTGGGGGTCAAACAATGACCAAACAAGATAAAACAGCAATAAAACATAAAAACAATTATTAAAAGTGTTTCCTTTGGTCTGTCCTGAATCTTTTGCCCATCAGCTTCAGTAGATACCCTTAGATATTGGGGGGGGGGGGGGGGAGAGTCTATCTCTCTCGGCTTAACTTCGCGAACGAAGATTTAAGAAAGGTGCAGTAGTCCACGTCTGCTGCAGGCTCGCTGGTGGCTGACAAGACCAATGCGGGACAGGCAGGTCCGGCCACAGTGGCTGCAGGGAAAAGTCTGATTTGGGGTTGGTGCTGTAGCAGTGCGATTCTTCCTCAATCTCCTTTTGTCCTCAAGACCAGCTCTGCGTGCGTTCTCAAAGGAAGAGACAGCCTGGTGGATGGTGTGCCTCCATGCTTTGCGATCTGAGGCTAGGTCAGACCACTGGTGATGGTTGATGCGACAGGTGCCAAGGGATTTCTTCAAGGAGTCCTTGTATCTCTTCTTTGGTGCCCCTCTATTTTGATGGCCGGTAGGAAGTTCGCCATACAGGGCAATCTTGTGAAGGCGGTGGTTTTCCATCCTGGAAATGTGCCCTGCCCAGCGCAGCTGCGTCTTCAACAGCAGTGCCTTGATGCTTATAACCTCCGCCCGCTTGAGGACTTCAGTGTTGGTCACAAAGTCACTCTAGTGGATGTTGAGGATGGTGCGAAGGCAGCGCTGATGAAGGCGCTCAAGGAGTCGCAGGTGATGACGGTATAAAACCCATGATTCGGAGCTGTAGAATTCGGGGGGGGGGGAGTACTTTAAGTGTTTTTAATTTGGGGACTTAATACAGTGAGAAAAATGTCACACAACAGTAACACAGCTAGGGATCACGAACACAAAGGTCAATGCGAGGTGGAACTGTCAGGAGAAATGCAACCTTCGTGATGTGCTCGATTCATTCTGGTCCTCTCTCCTTAGCCGTATAGCGCTTGGAGCTTTCTTTCAGCCCTCTGTCCTGCCTCCCTTCTGCAGATTCCACCCTTCTCCCCCGCAACAGCCTCAAACACCACAGGGGTAACTGTGTCGTCTGCTGCAGCAAACTGAGCAAAAAAGGTGTCCGTGGACAGCGTGGGATAGTGGTGAGAGTGCCAGGCTGGGAAGTGAGAGGGGGTGCCCCCTGACTGACTGTGCCTACTAGCAATTTGTCTTTCATTATTCTGATGTGTTCCCAGACAGTTACTGGAGTGGCAGCGGGTGATGGACGCAGAAGGGCTGTCATGGCACCCGTCTCCCCCCCCTACCCATCTTGCTTGCAGCCAACGGAAGGATTCACCAGTAGCTTGTGTGTGTGTGTGTGTGTAAATATTTGTAGTAAAAGAGGCAGGCACATTAGCACTGTTCATTGCCCCCTTTCGGAGAAATCATAAGTAGCGGGTGATTTCATTGTGGGCCAAACGATAAAGGCAACGTAAGGCCCATGGAATGAATATTCATTTTAATTTACTGTTTTCTCGACCGTATTGTTTGAACCACTTTGTGCTATTACAGGGATTATTTAATGCAGATTCATAATTATTAATACATAGTGCTTAGGCTGCAATTCATTGCACACTTAAGAATGTCCCTTTTAATTCAACAGAGCTTGCTTTCCCAATAAAAGTGTAAAATTGGTCCTGGGATGTGGAACAGCCAGTTACTGGAGCGGCAGCTGTTGCTGGATGCAGAAGGGTTGTCATGGCACCCGTCTCCCCCCTAGAATCATGGAATCATAGAGTTGGAAGGGACCTCCAGGGTCATCTAGTCCAACCCTCTGCACAATGAAGGAAACCTACAAATAGCTACCCCAAATTTACAGGATCTTCATCGCTGTCAGATGGCCATCTGGCCTCTGTTTAAAAACCAAGGAAGGAGAGCCCACCACCTCTCAAGGAAGTCTGTTCCACTGAGGAACTGCTCTAACGGTCAGGAAATTCTTCGTAATGTTGAGCCGGAAACTCTTTTGATTTAATTTCAACCTGTTGGTTCTGCTCCGACATTCTGCGGCAATAGAAAACAAATCCACACCATCCTCTAAATGACAGCCCTTCAAGGACTTGAAGATGGTGATCATATCACCTCTCAGCCGCCTCCTCTCCAGGCTAAACATTCCCAGCTCCTTCAACCTTTCCTCATAGGACTTGGTCTCCAGACCCGTTATCCCCTCTAGCCATACAGCCCTGTCTCCTCAGATCTCGAAAGGTAAGCAGGGCTGTTACTTGGATGGGAGACCACCAAGGAAGATTCTGCAAAGGAAGGCTACGGCAACCCACCTCTGCTTCTCATTTGTCTTGTAGGTCACCATAAGTCAGTTGTGACGATGGTACTTTAAACATACACACAAGATCGGTCTGAGAGTTCTTTCCCCCCAGTGCATCCAATGGATTTGTAATTTAAGGACATAAGAGAAGCCATTTTGGATCAGGCCAATGACCCATCCAGTCCAACACTCTGTGTCACACAGTGGCCAAAAAACCCAGGTGCCATCAGGAGGTCCATCAATGGGGCCAGAACACTAGAAGCCCTCCCACTGTTGCCCCTCCCAAGCACCAAGAATACAGAGCATCAAAGAATACAGAGCATCAAATTTAAGAGGGATTTCAGATTTCAGATGCATGACATATGTATTGTGTGTGTGTGAAGAGGGGTTAAGTTGCTTCTGACTTATGGCCACCCTACGAATCAGTGACTACCAGTATCCTATCATTAACAGTGTTATGGAAGGGACGGTGGCTCAGTGGCAGAGCATCTGCTTGGGAAGCAGAAGGTCCCAGGTTCAGTCCCCTGCATCTCCAACTAAAAAAGGTCCAGGCAAATAGGTGTGAAAAACCTCAGCTGGAGACCCTGGAGAGCCATGAATGGGGCTGTGGCTCAGTGGTGGAGCATCTGCTTGGGAAGCAAGAGGTCCCAGGTTCAATCCCTGGCATCTCCAACTAAAAAAGGTCCAGGCAAATAGGTGTGAAAAACCTCAGCTGGAGACCCTGAAAAGCCATGAATGGGGCTGTGGCTCAGTGGTAGAGCATCTGCTTGGGAAGCAGCAGGTCCCAGGTTCAGTCCTCTGCATCTCCAACTAAAAAAGGGTCCAGGCAAGTAGGTGTGAAAAACCTCAGCTTGAGACCCTGGAGTGCCACTGCCAGTGTGAGTAGACAATACAGATTTTGATGGACCCAGGGTCTGATTCAGTAGAAGGGAGCTTCATATGTTGCTCAGGTCTTGCAAATTGTGGGCCACGTCTTCCCTTATAGGGAATTTATCTCTTATAAATTTATCTCTTTATCTTATAGGGAATTTATCTGAGGTTGGGTCTCCCTCTTTTCCTGATGCCTTCCACTCTTTCTAGCTTTATTGTCTTTTCCAGTGACTTTTGTCTTCTCGTCATGCATTCAGGCTTGATTTGATGTAGAATCCACTTATTTGTCTCCTCCAACGCCATGTTTCAAATGAGTCAGCTTTCTTTCTGTCAGCTTTCTTCATTGTCCAGCTCTCACACGCCCATCCATAGTAATGGGGAATACTGTGACATGAATTATCTTGATCTTATCAAAGATTTCAGGTTTTCACGGCTGGTAACATCATTAGGGTTTGTAGAGTCTTTCGGGATCTTCCTTATCTTCAAACCCCTTCCAACCCTCCCAGCAATTAACACAGAACAGTGGTCACATTCAACAGCCAGTTTCCTTATCACTACCCTTCCAGGAAGCCCCACCAAACAATGGGCACATCCACAAACCAATTGCCTTTTCATCACACCCCCTCCAGCCTAGAAATAGCAGCTCTCCAGCAGCCCTGGCCCCACTCAATGCACAGCAGCCAAGAAGGTCTGAGCGCCTGCTCCGGCTGCAACGCCACTGAGGATGTTCTCCGCAGCTGAGAACGAAACGTCTGGAAGGAAAACTTTCTCCAGTAGAACACGGCACTTGATCCCGAAAGACTCTACAAACCCTAAATATCTTGATCTTGGTTGCCAGTGACACATCCTGACACTGAAGAAGGTTTTCTAGCTCCTTCAATGCTGCCGTTCTCAGCTGCAGTCTCCTGATTTCTTGGTTGCAGTCTAGGGTTGCCAAATCCAACTCAAGAAATATCTGGGGACTTTGTGGGTGGAGCCAGGAGACCTTGGGGTGGAGCCAGAAGCAAGCATAATTGAACTCCAAATGGAGTTCTGGCTGTCACATTTAAAGGGACAGCACACCTTTTAAATGCCTTTCATCCACTGGAAATAATGGATAGGGGCACCTACTCCCAGGGCTCATAGAACTGGACCCCTTGGTCCAATCCCTTGGTCCAATCCAAAAGGGAAAGGCGAATTTATGTTGGTTACTTAAGGGGTCCAGTTCCCTTGGTCCAATCCTTTTGAAACTTGGAGGGTGTTTTGAGGAGAAGCATTGAATGTCTCACCCCTTTGCCAACTGCAAACCATTCCGTTTCTCCATATTCTGTCCTAACAGGAATCTCTTGTCCAGAGTATAGGTTGCACATCAAAACAATCAGATGTTGTGGACATCCACTTCTTTTAAAACCAGCCATCGCTTTTCATGATCCACACAGTCAAAAGCTTTGCTGTAGTCTTTGAAGCTGATTTTCTTCTGAAATGCTCTCGTATGCTTCAGTAACCAACACAAATTTGCCTTTTCCTTTTCTTCATCCAGCTTGAACATCTGGCGTTTCTCATTCCATGGTAACAGTGTTTGTTAAGATTCTGAATATCACTCATGTGAGAAATTAATGCAATGGTCTGATAGTTGCTGCAGTCTTTGACGTCTCCTTTTTTGAGGAATTGGAATGTAAATTGAACATTTCTAGTCTGTGGACTATTGTTTGTTTTCCATTTATTATTAGAGGGTCTGCTAAATCAGTCTCTGCCTACCCACAGTTTGTAAAGGGGAGGGACATGTCCAGAGCCTGGTAGACAGAAATAAACATCCTGAACATTCTTTTGAAGAAGAAGATGATGAAGAAGATATTGGATTTCTATCCCGCCCTCCACTCCGAAGAGTCTCAGAGCGGCTCACAATCTCCTTTACCTTCCTCCCCCACAACAGACACCCTGTGAGGTAGATGAAGATATTGGATTTATATCCCACCCTCCTCTCCAAAGAGTCTCAGAGCGGCTCACAATCTCCTTTACCTTCCTCCCCCACAACAGACACCCTGTGAGGTAGATGAAGATATTGGATTTCTATCCTGCCCTCCACTCCGAAGAGTCTCAGAGCGGCTCACAATCTCCTTTCCCTTCCTCCCCCACAACAGACACCCTGTGAGGTGGGTGGGGCTGGAGAGGGCTCTCACAGCAGCTGCCCTTTCAAGGACAACCTCTGCCAGAGCTATGGCTGACCCAAGGCCATCTCAGCAGGTGCAAGTGGAGGAGTGGGGAATCAAACCCGGTTCTCCCAGATAAGAGTCCGCACACTTAACCACTACACCAAACTGGCTCTCCAGTTTTTTGGGCCTCACCAGTAGCTGAAACCACCAACCTTTGGAGCCAAAAGGGAAACACAGCTACAAAACACAGAAGCCATGCTATACCTTTTATTTCAACCAACCAAAATCACACAAAGCAGTGTGCAAGGTAAGCTTTCCAGTTCTTTCAAACTCTTCATGAGATTGGATGTTAAAGGTGAGGGGGTTGAAATGCTTCAGGTAAAGCTGTTTGGAAACCAGGCAGGTTTTGAATAGATAAAATGGTTCTCTGTGAATGTCCACAGTGGATATATTCACTGGTTAAACTCTCTGACACTGTCAAATGCACAGTTCCCTGTGGGGATATGACCTCACAAGAAGATGTGGGTTTTGTGGGGAGTGCCCCAGAAGTGACATCAAAAGGGAAGCAGGTCTGGGGAGTGACCTGGAAGTGACACGATGCGCTGCTACTTGACCTTTCACTGGAAGTGACATCATAGGAAGTGACACAGGATGTGATGTCACGTCTTTGCTAGGCATCCCCCCCCCTCCCAATCTCCAGGCAACACTACGGCTGAAAGAAGGGAGAAGTTCAGGTTAGCTCTGTCAGCCATCACCCGTGCCACCTCCAGGGTTTTGGAGGCTTTGGGGGAAGGTACCCTCACAGGGCCATTGTGACCTGGGCCCTCAGTGCCAGTGTAGATTGGGGTTAAAGTGCTGAACTAGGACAGAGTTCCCCAACATGGTGCTTCTGGCGACTATGGTGCCCTCAGGGCTACTGTAACTCAGGGCTTGTTATTAGCTGCTCTCATGCAAACGAAAGAGCTTTTAATGGCTACTCGAGCAGCTGCAGCCACAGGAGGAGGAAGGGAAAGGTCAGCCCCACAGTTTCCCTTGGGTCAACATGTGGGTCTGTCCCCTCTTTATGCTTTCCTCCTTTTTTATTACCCAGCCTCTTTCTCCCTTCTCCTTCAAGCTTCCCTTCATTCTATTTTATCCCTCTTTCTCTTCGTCCACCTCTTGGAGTAGCCATTTTGGGTTTGGTTCCATCTCCGGTGGCAGCTCAGAAGTCCAAAACGGTGAGTGTAAGCTCCAAAAGGCTGGGGAAAGGTTGCCAGCTTCCTGCTTGGGGTGGGGGATCCCCTATCCCAAACTCAAATTGGATTTGGCAACCCTAGACGGCAACCAAGAAATCAGATGGAAAAATGGTAGGAGTGTGTGTGTGCGCTTTGTAAGTTTCATTTGTAAGCTCTGAGTTTCTGCAAGAAAAGAGGGGCCAAAATGCCTATAGATAAATCAATGCCCATGCATGTGAACATATGAGAACATATGAAGCTGCCTTATACTGAATCAGACCCTTGGTCCATCAAAGTCAGTATTGTCTTTGTGGGAGGGACGGTGGCTCAGTGGTAGAGCATCTGCTTGGGAAGCGGAAGGTCCCAGGTTCAATCCCTGGCATCTCCAAAAAAGGGTCCAGGCAAATAGGCATGAAAAACCTCAGCTGGAGACCCTGGAGAGCCGCTGCCAGTCTGAGAAGACAATACTGACTTTGATGGACCAAGGGTCTGATTCAGTAGAAGGCAGCTTCATATGTTCATATGTCTAAGGGGAGCGATGGTGGCTCAGTGGTAGAGCATCTGCTTGGGAAGCAGAAGGTCCCAGGTTCAATCCCCGGCATCTCCAAAAAAAGGGTCCAGGCAAATAGGTGTGAAAAACCTCAGCTGGAGACCTTGAGAGCTGCTGCCAGTCTGAGAAGACAATACTGACTTTGATGGACCAAAGGTCTGATTCAGTATAAGGCAGCTCCATATGTTCCATATGTCTTCTCAGACTGGCAGCAGATCTCCAGGGTCTCAAGCTGAGGTTTTTCACACCTATTTGCCTGGACCCTTTTTAAGTTGGAGATGCCGGGGATTGAACCTGGGACCTTCTGCTTCCAAAGCAGATGCTCTACCGCTGAGCCACCGTCCCTCCCTGTGCAACCATTCTGAATGGAACTGTGCTGGAAAAGGCAAGGGGGAGGGCAACCTGAGAGGAACTCGTCAAGGGACCCCCTTGGGGCTGAAAAGGGGCAATCCTAGCAGAAGAAAGGTACCTCTGGGGAGGGAGCAGGTGTGGGGCAAAGCCGGCACATGAAACAAAGCAATGGGTTACTAATAATGGAGGAGGAGAGGGAGACTGATGCCTATGGTGAGAGGAGGGATACCAGCCTCCAGGTGGGACCTGGAGATCCCCCAGAATTACAGCTCACCTCCAGACTTCAGAGATCAGTTCCTCTGGAGTAAAATGGTGGATTTGTAGGGTGGAATCTGTGGCCTTGTACCCCCCTGAGGTCCCTGTCCTCCCCAGGCTCCATCCCCAAATCTCCAGGTTTTCCCCAAGCTCTGTCTGGCAACCCTGACTCCCACATTTCCCTGCTGGTGGCAACTCTAGGTGTGGGTCAGCCTCCTCAAATTGATACGAGCTGCCAAACAAGGAGGGGCATGGCCTGTCCAGTGCTTCGCCAGCCTCCCTGTTAGAAGAACAAATTGGCCATGTCTCTTACTCAGTCCTCCAAGACTACAAACGCCATAGAGCAAGCTCCAGATAGGTTCATATCAGTCTCCTTCCTGTCTGTTCTGCTTTCACTCACCCTCTCTAACCAGTAGAATGTATCTCAGGGAACTCCCTTCCTGTTTGTTTTCCTCCTCGTCCTTCTTCTTCCCTGCATACATCAAGAGGGATAGCATGGTGTCTCTCCTCCTGAACCGAACTAAGCAGATGGCCAACTACAATCCAAAGCCATCCAGTTAGCTAGAATAAGTTTAGACACTCTTTCTCTCCACTACATTATACGTCATGTTTCATTGAATAAATCCACCAGTATTGGTTTCTTAACTTAAAGCAAAGGCTCTCTGTGTAGTTTGTGAGAGAGTGTGGTAACCATGATTAGACTAGGCCACACTGTTGCGCTGAAGCTCAGAAGGAAGAAGAAGATGAAGAAGATATTGGATTTATATCCCGCCCTCCACTCCGAAGAGTCTCAGAGCGGCTCACAATCTCCTTTCCCTTCCTCCCCCACAACAGACACCCTGTGAGGTGGGTGGGGCTGGAGAGGGCTCTCACAGCAGCTGCCCTTTCCAGGACAACCTCTGCCAGAGCTATGGCTGACCCAAGGCCATTCCAGCAGGTGCAAGTGGAGGAGTGGGGACTCAGACCCGGTTCTCCCAGACAAGAGTCCGCACACTTAACCACCTCACCAGGAGCACTCTGCTAAGGATGGCTGCCTGACCAGTCCAGCCATCCTAAACCCAACCCAACACTCGCATGCTGCTTCCCCTGGGCATACTGCATAAGGTTGCCAAGTCTCCCGTGGCCTCCAGTACCATGGGTACCATAGAGGTTTCCCTTCCCCAAATGCTAGAGCATCTGGGAAAACCATAGAGTGTTCCTGGAAATGCCTAGAGCGGTTGGTGTGCGACGCCGGCACGATGACATCACTTGCAATGTGCGACACCACATTAGGCCGGCGGGTTGGGAACCTCCTGGGTGGGAGATCCCCTGCCCGGCCCGGGGGATTTAACAACCCTAATACTGCACAAGGAGGTGGTTTTCTGAACTCACAATGGGCCATTGGCCACACCTGAGGCAGGTGAAGCAACCCATGAAAGAAACAAGCCCCCCTCTCCAAAAAACAGACGTAGGATCTGAGAAACAGAAAACATTCTGAATGTGCAAACCGTGCCATCCATTAACGCACTATGATCAACGCAGTGAACAACATTGACGAAACCAAACATGCCAAACCATGAAGTGAAATATACTGAAGATCAAAATGCAGGGGAAAGGTGAGCCGGATCAACACGGAAGCTCCAAGGTCCTTCAGTGTCTTTCCTATCCCCAGCTGTTACAATTAAATCGCGACGGCAAACCAATCCATTGGTGTGGGTGGTCTTTCTTATTCACTGGGAAGGCGCTGGGATGGAGAAATTTCTCGGCAGGAAGGCATCAAACTTCAGTCGCCTGACAAGACTGCGGAAATCCAGAAAAGGCTTTGTATGGACCAATTATGAGGGACAGAAAGAAGCAATGTTGCCTCTCCGCCGTGAAATGTAGTCTGTCATTCAGTCATGCAGGTCACACTTGCCAACTTTATAAAATTAACTCTTAACAGAGCGCCCAGAGAGCCCCGGAGTTACTTATTTGACTGTCAAGAATTTTATGCCTTTGTTTATAGGCTCTCCTTGGAACAAGATGGATTCTTTTCGTTAATAGGCACCCTCTAGAGTTCAAATGGATTTTCTCATTGACTGCAAAGAAGCGGCAGCATCAAGAGTTTGCCGTGGATGTTTTTGCAGCTTCTGTGGCTGGCATTTATCAGGAAAGCATTTGTTTTGTTGAGCCGAAGGATTCTGCAGCATCTCTTCTGATGGGCTTCAGTGAACACTGGCCCTCCTGCTAGACAGGAGGGCTCTTCCAGGATTCTGGAGCGAGGGAGAAGCGATGTTCTACCTCCTGGCTCTACCCCCCATGGCGCAGAGTGGTAAAGCTGCAGTGCTGCAGTCCAAGCCCTCTGCTCATGACCTGAGTTCGATCCCGGCAGAAGCTGGGTTCAGGTAGCCAGCTCGAGGTTGACTCAGCCTTCCATCCTTACGAGGTCAGTCAAATGATTACCCAGATTGCTGGGGGGGAAAGCGTAGATGACTGGGGAAGGCAATGGCAAACCATCCCATAAAAAGTCTGCCATGAAAACGTCAGGATGCGATGTCATGGGCTTGCACAGGGGACTTCCTTTACCTTTAAAGGAACCCCGTGGCGCAGAGAGGGAAAGCTGCAGTACTGCAGTCGGAGCCCTCTGCTCACGACCTGAGTTTGATCCTGGTGGAAGCTGGGTTCAGGTAGCCGGCTTGAGGTTGACTCAGCCTTCCATCCTAATGAGGTCGGTCAAATGAGTCCCCAGCTTTTTTGGGGGAAGCGTAAAAGACTGGGGAAGGGAATGGCAAACCACCCCGTAAAAAGTCTGCCGTGAAAATGTCGTGATGCGACATCACCCCAGAGTCGGAAACGACTGGTGCTTGCACAGGAGACTGCCTTTACCTTTTTATCTCCTGGTTAGAGCTCCAGAAGCATCATCCCACCACCGTCCTTGGGCATAAGCTGAAATATAAATTGTATTTTAAAATATAAATTGTATTTTAATTCTGTAGATTGTGAGCCCTTTGGGAAGAGAAATGCATCTGGAATAACCGCTGTCAGCTGGCCTGAGCCTCCCGGAACAGAGGAAGGTATAAATCAAAGGAATAAACACAGGAGTGAAAGTATATTTTTGAATTGCCAGGTGCTTTTAGAAATGGAGTCTGCTTCCCTCTTGTATGGCTTCGGCGCGGAGATAAGGTGCTGTCAGTTTTCATCCATCATCCAGTCAAGACGGTGTGAAGCCTTTTGGATTTTCACAGGGTCCTGTGGAGAGATGTGATTTGGAAGCCTTTCTTTAAATAGGTTGATGCCTTTCCGGTGATCATGCAAATTGTGCTGATACAGCAGCTTTCTTTTAGGATTCGATATAGTAACGGAGGTGGGGGGAGGACATGCCTGTAAGGTCCTTAGAGTTCCACGCTTATATTCACCTGGTTCGGTTTGGTTTTTGGATTTCGACTTTTGGCATGTTTTGATTTATATAGTATGTGCAGGGTTTGCCTGCTCTGAGTTGGGAAATATCCATAAGTTTGAGGGGTGGAGCCAAGAGAGGGTTGGGTTTGGAGAGGGTCTTCAGCAGAATACAAAGCCACAGAGTCCACCCTCCAAAACAGCCATCTTCTCCAGGGGAACTGATCTTTGTTTACCGGAGCACAATTGTAATAGCGGGAGATCTCCGGGTGCTGATATTGGATTTATAACCCACCCTCCGCTAAATCTCAGAGTCTCAGAGCGGCTCACAATCTCCTTTATCTTCCTCCCCCACAACAGACACCCAGTGAGGTGGGTGGGGCTGAGAGGGCTCTCCCAAAAGCTGCCCTTTCAAGGACAACTATGTGAGAAGCTATGGCTGACCCAAGGCCATGCCAGCAGGTGCAAGTGGAGGAGTGGGGAATCGAACCTGGTTCTCCCAGATAAGAGTCCGCGAACTTAACCACCACACCAAAATAAAGTGCACAATTGTATCATCCGGAAACCATCGCCCTCCCCACCCCCGTTCATGGAAAATTTGCCTTCTACAAAACCAGTCCTTGGTACCAAAAAGGTTGGGGACCACTATAATATATATGCCTGATTGTATCGTTATCACTTATTATGTACAAATGTGTTATAATAACAGACGACCTTGTTTGCACATTCAGAGGGACTTTTTCAAATTAAATTTTGTTTCTCAGTGTATTTACTACTACTCAGTTTGTTTGTCTTCTTCTCCGGGAAATGCTTTTGTTTCATTTCTGGGCTCGTGAGCAGCGGCTGTTCAGGATTGCTTAAGCCCAAGCACAACTAAGATTTTTGTACTTTCTGAATGTAGGATGAGCTTTCCAGCGAGAAAACCTGGAAATGGAACTCTTCACTGGGATGGGTGATGGATTAGAGGCTGGGGTTCAATTCAAGAGAAAGGGTGTTATATATGTGATCAGTAGTGTGTCTGTTTTATGGAGTTCTTGCCTGGCTCATTGGAGCCTGTAGGACCGAGCTTGGGGACTCGGGAGCAATGGGCGATAGAATCCGAATCCCTGCTGCCCTGCTCCAATCACATGCCTCCTGCTGGTTTGAATGGTCCGAAAAGACGCTAGCGTGGGGAACCTGGAATGTATATATAGTTGACCCAGTAGTTAGTCTTTGAGTGCAGCCCTATAAGATGCTGCATTGCAGGGATGGCCCACAGTTGCTCTCTAGGGAGGGACGGTGGCTCAGTGGTAGAGCATCTGCTTGGGAAGCAGAAGGTCCCAGGTTCAGTCCCCAGCATCTCCAAAAAAGGGTCCAGGCAAATAGGTGTGAAAGACCTCAGCTTGAGACCCTGGAGAGCCATGAATGGGGCTGTGGCTCAGTGGTAGAGCATCTGCTTGGGAAGCAGAAGGTCCCAGGTTCAATCCTCGGCATCTCCAAAAAAGGGTCCAGGCAAATAGGTGTGAAAGACCTCAGCTTGAGACTCTGGAGAGCCGCTGCCAGTCTGAGAAGACAATACTGACTTTGATGGACCAAAGGTCTGATTCAGTATAAGGCAGCTTCATACGTTCGTATGTTCATAGATGTTTTTTGCCTACAACTCCCATCAGCCCCAGCCAGCATGGCCAATGGCTGGGGCTGCTGGGAGTGGTAGGCAAAAAAACATCTGGAGAACTACTGTTGGCCACCCCTGCTGTATTGAATAAAGAGCTATGTTCGCTACCACCTCGCCTCATCATTGCGTGGAACCCACTATATTATAAAGGGGATGGGGGGGTCTGTCTGTAGCTCTGAATCCCCTTGGCCTCTTTTGCCCAAAGCCCTGATGTGTGAAAACGTTTCTCTGACTTGATCCAAGCCCAGGTGAGCCCCAGCAGCACAAATGTTTCGCCCTGCGGTCTGCGCAAGGAACTGCCAGTCCAGATTCACACTTCATCTCAGATTTCCCCCACAGTGGGGTGAGCGCCAGCTCTGACAATGTAGTGGTGCATTCATGGGAAACATTTGCTCGGTGAGGTTTCCATGCCCAAGCCATTCAAAGCAGCAGCTTTGCGCAGGTCGGTGTGGCGTGCCCAGTATCGTCAAAGGACACCCAAACCGACAAAAATAGTACATGATTGTTTCTTTTGTTTCCTAAAAGGTCCAAACCACGTTATGGTTTTGTAGCTCAGGGTGTCTGAGTCTTTCAGACCTAACTTTGCCTCGCAGACGCATTCCAGGGGCAAGAGAACTTGTTTGCCAAGCATATGGGACCCCAATGCCTATTGGAGCCACAGTGCAGGAGGAGGAGAAGATGAAGATGATATTGGATTTATATCCCGCCCTCCACTCTGAAGAGTCTCAGAGCGGCTCACAATCTCCTTTCCCTTCCCCCGCCCCCACAACAGACACCCTGTGAGGTAGATGAAGATATTGGATTCATATCCCGCCCTCCACTCTGAAGAGTCTCAGAGCGGCTCACAATCTCCTTTCCCTTCCTCCCCCACAACAGACACCCTGTGAGGTGGGTGGGGCTGGAGAGGGCTCTCACAGCAGCTGCCCTTTCAAGGACAGAGTCTCAGAGCGGCCTACAATCTCCTTTCCCTTCCTCCCTCACAACAGACACCCTGTGAGGTGGGTGGGGCTGGAGAGGGCTCTCACAGCAGCTGCCCTTTCAAGGACAACCTCTGCCAGAGCTATGGCTGACCCAAGGCCATCCTAGCAGGTGCAAGTGGAGGAGTGGGGAATCAAACCCGGTTCTCCCAGATAAGAGTCCGCACACTTAATCACGACACCAAACTGGCTCTCCACTACACCAAACTGTGCTGTGAGGAGAGGTTTCAGACTCTCCCCAGCAGCACTTCCCCAATCCGAAACAGCCAGAGGAGTGCTAGTTTTCCTCCCATGCAGGGCCGGCTTGCCCACTAGGCACACTAGGTGCTTGCCTAGGGCTCTGGGAGGGTGGGGGTGCCGAATTGGGCTCCCCCGCTCCCGGTGCCCTTGGCAAGTGCCTAGTTTGCCTCCTCCTCTGCCCACCCACCACCACAGCTGCCAGCAGCCCCTCCTTCCCTTCCTGTCACCTCCTTCCCCACACGATCAGAGTGCTCTGTGCCTGGGCCCTGCCGGTTGCAATGCAGCAGGTACGACCAGGTGCATCACGTTCTGATCGCGCGGGCGGGGGGAGGTGACAGGAAGGGAAGGAAAGGAGCGACCCCTTGGGCGTGCTCAATACCAGTGGCGGAGTAGCGGCGGTGAGCCAGCTGGTGAAAAGAACAGCAGCACCGCTGCCTCCTCCCCACTTCCTTCCTATGCAACCCAGGAAGGAAGTGGGGAGGAGAAAGCAGCGCGGCCGCTCTTTCAGCGGCTGGCTCGCCGCTGCTGCCCCGGCGCTGATCTTGAGCACACCCAAGGGGCGGTATAGGAGCCACCAGTGGTTTTACCCGCTGATCAGCAAAGGGGTCACCCTTTAGAGAGCCTGGGAGCGTGCGCTTCATCGCTATTCCTGGGCATTAAAATTTCGATGGAGGGACGAGGGCAGGAGGAGGCGGTGCAGGGGGGGGGGTTGTGCTGTGAGGTTGCCTGGGCACTGTGCGCCCGAGGGTCAGCTCTGCTGCTATGCACCAATGGGCTACAAGTGCAGCCCCCAATAGGGTTGCCAAGTCCAATTCAAGAAATATCTGGGGGCTTTGGGGGTGGAGCCAGGAGACTTTGGGGGTGGAGCCAGGAGACATTAGGGGTGGAGCCAAGATCAAGGCTGTGACAAGCATAATTGAACTCCAAAGAGAGTTCTGGCCATCACATTTAAAGGGACGGCACACCTTTTCAATGCCTTCCTTCCATAGGAAATAATGGATAGGAGCACCTTCTTTTGGGGCACATAGAATTGGACCCCTTGGTCCAATTGTTTTGAAACTTGGGGGATATTTTGGGGAGAGGCACTAGATGCTATACTGAAAATTTGGTGCCTCTACCTCAAAACACAGCCCCCCCCCCAGAGCCCCAGATACCCGCGGATCAATTCTGCATTATTTTCTATGGGAATAAATCTCCATAGGGAATAACAGAGTTCCCAGCAGACACTTCCCTCCCCTCCCCCCCGCTTTCTGATGACCCTGAAGCAGGGGGGGGGGGCCCTCCAAACCGGGGGATCCCCTGCCCCCACCTGGGGATTGGCAACCCTAGCCCCCAATGAGGCAAACAATGTCCCCCAGAGTCATGTTGGGTCAGGAAAATGGCATGGGAAGGGAGGCCAAAACTGCTTTTCCCCAAAACGCTTGGGAAACAAATTCACTCACCACTGATATATGACTGTTTTAGTCAAAATCACACCAGGAAATGCAGAGACTAACTGTTCAAAAATATAACTTGTAGCATGGCCCTTTAATATTGACCTATTTTAAACCATGGTGATAGTGTAGTCATTCGCAAGGGAAAAATTAGGGTCAAAAGGGGGATTTCCTTGATGTGAATCTGAAGAGTGTGTGTACATGAATCCTCTTCCCATCTCTTCCTGCTTTTGTGGGACAGAAATAGGACGAAAGGACCCATTGCCCACTGGAAAGAAGCCAGGGCCCCCCCCAGTAACATGGGATTGACTTGTGGAAGAAAAGACAGAGACTCAAGGGAATTGATAGTTCTTTTTAAGATCCATGGATTTTGCTTGGACATTGGTAATAAAAATTAGTCCCCTCTCTGTAGCCCTCAGGTCTCCCCACCGGAAACCTAGCAAAACTGTCCCACTGCTGGATGCTAAGTTAGGATGGGAGAAAAACCGAGGATGGTTATGCCACGGGCACAGACAGGGTGGACGCTGTGCCATTGGCTTCAATCATGATGAAAATGTAATAATTCCTGTTATCGGGACCTAGAATGAAGAATATACAGGTATATACTATACATATATACACAGCAGAATGGTTGGGAGAGTATAGGGATCCATCTCTCAGTGGAGGAGGGGATAACCGTGGTTGACATGGTGGGGGCTGAGTGCACTCCAGAAGATTATTTTTTTTGGGGGGGGGATGTTTGGAGTCACAGAAGATCTTAGATCAACACTCCTTTGACCAACTGTAATCTGGTGGGTGCCCTTTTTGAGGGGGAAGTGTGGTTTCCAGGACCCTTTAAGAAACAACAAAAATTTGCACAGGTAAACAGGTGGAAAGGCTTCATTCTCATGCTCTAAGGCAGGGGTGGCCAACGGTAGCTCTCCAGATGTTTTTTGCCTACAACTCCCATCAGCCCCAGCCATTGGCCATGCTGGCTGGAGCTGATGGGAGTTGTAGGCAAAAAACATCTGGAGAGCTACCGTTGGCCACCCCTGCTCTAAGGTGTCACCTAGATTTAGAATGAGTCACGAAGTTGGTGAGGGGTCTGGAGACCAAGTCCTATGATGAAAGGCTGAAGGAGCTGGGCCTGTTTAGCCTGGAAAGGAGTGGGCTGAGAGGTGATATGATCACCATCTTCAAGTACCTGAAGGGCTGTCATAGAGAGGATGGTGTGGAATTGTTTTCTGTGGCCCCAGAAGGTAGGACCAGAACCAATGGGTTGAAATTAAATCAAAAGAGTTTCCGACTCAATATTAGGAAGAACTTCCTGACCATTACAGCGGTTCCTCAGTGGAACAGGCTTCCTCCTCGGGAGGTGGTGGGCTCTCCTTCCTTGGAGGTTTTTAAACAGAAGCTGGATGACCATCTGACAGCAATGAAGTTCCTGTGAATTTAGGGGGAGGTGTTTGTGTGTTTCCTGCATTGTGCAGGGGGTTGGACTAGATGACCCTGGAGGTCCCTTCCAACTCTATGATGCTATGATTCTACAAGTGGGGGACAAACAGAGTCCTGGGATAACTGCATGCTGTGTTCTTTTGGTTGGTCCTCTCTGTGTTGATGTTGTTATGGCCAATGAGGCAACCCACAGATTCAGGGATTATTAAGGGACTGCTGATTTCTCCAGCGGCTTCTGAAACATTTTGCAGCCCCCACAAAGGGAAATCGAACCAAACCCAAAATTTCACAGCACTTTGCAATGGTTGGGATGTCAACATTTTTTTTAAAAAAATCCAACATGTAGATATTAATTGCATTTCAGAAGATGAGATTCCCATATTTGAAATAAAGATGACAACCCCCACCCCCCACCCCCGAATCTAAGCATCAGGGTGTGTAACAGCACACAGACATGGAAATCTGTCCCAAATTCTGGCCTGAACTCCCAAGTCTGAAATTTTGGTGCTTTTGATGTGCACGTTTAGGGACCTGAATGAAAATGTCCTGCTTTAGTTCCCCTTCAAGTATCAACAAGTCCCATGGGATAGAGAGGAAGGTATGTTTTAATGCAATGACTGATTCTTCAGATTCCACCCCCACCTCTCCCCGCCCCCCTCCCCGCCCTGGTCCTTTGAGCAAGGCCGTGGCTCCCTTCAGCCCTCTTCCTCTAAGCAAACGCCCTTCTGAAAGGCTCCATGGCCAGTGTTGCCGCAGCAGATGTCTGGGGAGACCTGTTGTTCGTCTGCTGTGGCCCCCGAGGGGGGGATCAAGACAAGAGGCGCCCAATAACCATGTCTCCTGCCCCCTGGTGGAGGAGTCCAGCCATGCCCCCAAGATGTTATGGGGGAGAGGGGGCTAGAGGATTCCTCAGCCATCTTTGCCTTGTATAGAAATCCACCGGAGACTGTGCAGCCCTCAGTCCGAGTAGATGATGAAACCAGAAAAGGTGCTATATTTGTTATTGTTGCCTCCGTGGGCTTTGCCTCCGTCCAGCTTGATGAACACCTCGTCCCCCGCGTCCAGGTGCAGGATGACGCTGTTGCTGGCGTAGTCGTAGTTCTGGTCGGCATCTTGAGCAATGGCGCTGGCCCTCACCTGGAGTGGGAGAGGGCAGAGGAGCAAAACAGAAGAGGCAGGGGGAGGGAGAAGAAGACCAACAGGGAAAGGACAAAGCTGTTAGTGGCTGGGACACAAGACAAGCCACCTTTATCCTTTTCCAGGTTCTGCAAAGTTTTCGTATTCATAGTAATAATGCCATGACTCTTTGGATCCCGCCCCCATTATTTGACCTTCAAGACGGGCCCTGACGGCACCTTGCTTTGAACTCCAACCTCTACAGCCCACAGAAAGGGTGCTGTGGAAGCTGCCCCCCCCCCAAAGCAGATTCCTAAGGGGCACATTTTTTTACTTAAATTGAATCAGAGAACCAGTTTGGTGTAGTGGTTAAGTGCACTGCTCCTCCACTTGTATCTGCTGGAATGGACTTGGGTCAGCCAAGCTTTCATGGGAGTTGTCCTTGAAAGGGCAGCTGCTGTAAAAAGCTCTCTCAGTCTCACCTACCTCACAGGATGTCTGTTGTGGTGGGGGGTGGGGAGGTAAAGGAAATGATGACTATTCTGAGATTCAGAGTATAGGGCAGGGTATAAATCCAATATCCAGTTTGGTGTAGTGGTTTGATCCCCCACTCCTCCACTTGCAGCTGCTGGAATGGCCTTACCCAAGCCATAGCTCTCGCAGAGGTGTCCTTGAAAGAGCAGCTTCTATGAGAGCTCTCTCAGCCCCACCTACCTCACAGGGTGTCTGTTGTGTGTGTGTGGGGGGGGGGAGGAAGGTAAAGGAAATGGTAAACTGCTCTGAGACTCTGAGATTTGGAGTGGAGGGTGGAATATAAATCCAGTATCTTCTTCTACTACTCATTCGACCTAATAGCCTCGAGCAGTATCACATAAGTAAAGTGAAAAACAACCCTAATATTCCAACTCCAGACTCAGAAGCATTTATTTACTCATATTCTGATATCTTCCTCTAAAGGTAAAAGTAGTTGCCTATGCAAGCATCGGGTCATTACCAACCCATGAAGTGACATCACATGGGGTGGTTTGCCATTGCCTTCCCCAGTCAGCTACACTTTACCCCCATTTTATTTTGCTCTAGCTTGGGGCAAAAAACTTTGCAAGGGCCAAAGTGTTCAATACCCACTAAGAGCTCTCTCCGTTTCTCTCCAATAGCTATATTTGCCCTCCCTTGAAGCAGCAGCAAAATCTGTAATCCTCTTATATCAGAATAAAAAAACTCACTCTGAAAGATAATGCTCCCGATTCACCCTGATTGGCACAAACATCTGTTCAAATAAGGAAGCTTCTGATAGCAACAGCCATTACTTGAGAGGGTATCACATTGAATCTAGCTAATGTAAACGCTCTTCTATACTGAAGGACAGTTAGATATTTTAAATATTCAAGAATGGCCCTTGGATATGACAAACCTAAATAAAGGGGCTCAAGAAAGAGCTCAAGAAATCCAGTTCATAAAAACACCTCCAAATCAACATTCGACCATCTCCCATCGCTGATGGCCTCAGGTCCTTGATCTGATTTCCTCCAAAGGGGAGTTTAGATTCAGTCAGTTGTATCCAAGGACTTAGGAGCATATCTTCCTGACCAGCTTTCTGGTTCTACCCACCAAGTGTCTGTTAATATGGGCCTTGGCCCACAAGTTGAACATATGAACATATGAAGCTGCCTTATATACTGAATCAGACCCTCGGTCCATCAAAGTCAGTATCATCTTCTCAGACTGGCAACAGCTCTCCAGGGTCTCAAGCTGAGGATTTTCACACCTATTTGCCTGGACCCTTTTTTGGAGATGCCGGGGATTGAACCTTGGACCTTCTGCTTACCAAGCAGATGCTCTACCACTGAGCCACCGTCCCTCCCCTTCTTAGTGTTCTTAGTGTTCTTCAGCCCATTTATGTTCCATCCATCTTCTAAGGATGAAATCTCAGTTATTACCAAGCTAACTGCTACATTCTGTCCACAGGCTATCAAAGCAATAAATCTCAGTCCTGCCCTTTTGAGCCTTGACTTAGATTTCATCATGAGGGTCTACAAAGGGGTGTCAAATATGCGGCCCAGGGCCGGATCAGGCCCCCGAGGGTTCCTATCAGGCCTGTGAGCAAGTCTGCTTTCTTCTCCCTCTCTCTTGCTTCCTTCTGTGTTACAGTTTGCTTTGCCGGGCTTGCTCAATTGCACAGGAGCTACAGAGGAAAGCCTCTATTTTTTCCATTGGCTAACGCTCTTCCCTTGGGGAGGAAAGGAAGGAGGGAGAGCTTGCTTTCCAGGCTCTCTCAATCGCACAGCAGAGCTACTGAGCCAAGCCTCTCTTCCTTCTATTGGCTGAGGCTCCTCCCTCTCCTCATCCCCTAGGAGGATGAAATTCCTTTGCCCAGTTCCCTCGATCACACAGGAGAGATACAAAATCTTTAATTGTGTTTGTCTGTGTCCTTTATAAAGTTTATCTCTCTGCTACCTGGCATTACATTTTATGACACACATTGCCCGGCCCGACAAGGTCTCATTTATGTCAGATCCAGCCTGTCAAGCACAGGTAGTTCAAGAATAGACTCCTTTGTTTTGAATTAAAGTTCTTTATTGAAACTCCATGTTGCAGATAAGATGTTGTCTTTGAGAAGACTAAAGAAAATACAGTTACAGCCAGCTATATAGATACAAACAGACACGTTTGGAATTCTGAGGGAGAGCCAGTTTGGTGTAGTGGTTAAGTGTGCAGACTCTTATCTGGGAGAACTGGGTTTGATTCCCCACTCCTCCACTTGCACCTGCTGGAATGGCCTTGGGTCAGCCATAGCTCTCGCAGGAGTTGTCCTTGAAAGGGCAGCTGCTGTGAGAGCCCTCTCCAGCCCCACCCACCTCACAGGGTGTCTGTTGTGGGGGAGGAAGGGAAAGGAGATTGTGAGCCGCTCTGAGACTCTTCGGAGTGGAGGGCAGGATATAAATCCAATATCTTCTTCTTCTTCTGAGTTCAAAGGGCAAAGCAGTAATTTTCCTTTACCTAGCAATAACCTTCTAATGCCAACTCGTGACCAAAATAAGACCCACAGAGGCCTGGGATATTTAGGGGGAGTGTTGGTACTAAAACAAAGCGAGACAATTCCATTAGGTAAACCTCCTCTGCCAGATGGCTACAGGGACGTGAGAAAAGGGGGGTTGTAAATGGATGATACCCAGAGCCATGATTTGACCATACAGCCATTTTCCTCTCTATGAAAACAGAGTGCTTGACATGGCCGTCATAATAAATGAGTTTGACATTCCGGTCTACGAGATAGTTCTTGTTCTTTACATTCCTAGGTTCCAGTTTTAAATATGGTTTTCTCTAATGTTGTTTTATGTATTTTATTTCTCTTTCTATGACATAATCTTATTTTACATTTTTTGTTAAATTTTCTTTTTTATTTTTACTGGAGCTTAACATGAATACCTGTATACCTGATCAGGTTGTGGAATGAACTTAATTGAACACTACACGGGTAAAATAAAACTGGAGACTCACCTGGCGCACAAAAAAAAGAAAAGGAAAGAAAAAAGATGTAGATGGGCTCAGAGGGAAAAAAATTCTTGCCACCCATTTGTAAAAAAGCCTTTGTTTCAGGTTTAAGGATCCATTTATTAAACAAACTCCACACGATGAAACAGCTTCAAACAACACCTCCCTACATCTGCCTGCCCTCTCTACTTCTTACATCCTGGCTTATATCCACCTCCTTCGCCAGCAACAAGTTCTCATAAAGCAACACATTTAAACACCATGCATACCGAAAGTACAAATTCTATCCCTCAAATAAACGTTCGACCAGTGCTGATAGCATAACTACAATGACTGCAATACACTTCAAATCGAGTTCCTTCCCCCAATTTCATCTTGAAGGTATCCAAAGGCAAAAGTGTCTGCAAAACCTGCTACAAAAATCTGTTTGCATCCATGCCTACAGAAATATGAAATGTTGTGTCTGCTGGTCATGCAAATGGAGGTGTGGGGACAAGCACCCCATTACCACTCCCCCATTTCCGGCAACCTTCCCCCAGAGGATGTCACCATGGCTCCGTGGGTACTCAGCCAGGTGCATTCTTGCTGTACTACCCAGCTGGGAGTTCCTCTCTGCCAGGCTTCTGACCAGAGAGTCAAACCATTATGTAAAAACTGGATTCAGTTTCAGTTCGCTGGCAAAGAAAATTGTCCCCATTTTGGGAGGTCGTACACTTATCAAAGACAGACAAGAAATCCTTCCCCAAGGGGCTGGGGAAACAAATGACACTTAGCTGGTGTGGACAACAGAATATCTGAAACTCAGCCTAATATCTGAAACAAAGTAATATTTGTGTACTTGTGAGCAGTGTCCCCTCTAAGCTGAGTTAGTGCAAGCTAGCTCAAAAGATTTTTAACCTCCATCTCACACATTTGTCTTAGCTCAGGAAGGATGACACTCAGCTGGTGTGGACAACAGGCTATCTGAAACTCAGCCTAATTTCTGAAACAAAGTAATATTTGTGTACTAGTGAGCAGTGTCCCTTCTAAGCTGAGATAGTGCAAGCTAGCTCACAGATTTTTAACCTCCAGCTCACACATTTTTGTCTTAGCTCACGAAGGATAACCCCAGAGTACACTAATTTATGCAGTAGCTCACAACTTTAATGCCAGTAGCTCATAACTTTAATGCCAGTAGCTCACAAAGTAGAATTTTTGCTCACAAGATTCTGCAGCTTAGAGGGAACATTGCTACTGAGATGGCTTTACAAACTTAGGCTTGTCCCCCATAATGAAGATAAAGAATAGAATCTTGTTACTTAAAAACAAGAACATTAAGCTAAGAGGATTTTTAGAGGGTTGTGGTGAATTCCGGGCACGTCCTTCAGCCTGCAGCCCAGCCACTGCCAGAAAGATTTTGAGTCTTGTAGACAAAAGTTAAGCCCTCTGCATTTCTTTCTACGGAGCCCGTGCCTCTGTCAGCAACGGCTGTTTTGTTGTTATTTTTAAACCGCTGAGATCTTCCCCCTTGTTGATCTCCTACCAAAATAGGCAGAGACACTGTGGCCGAGCAGCTTTCTGCCACGACAGATATGCTACACAAGGAGCCGTCTGCTTTTAATTGCAGACGAATTCCGCCACGCACCCCATAAATGGGGATCATGCCTTCTCTCCCACAGGTATCCAGTCGTAATTAAAAGCAAACAGTTCAATGTCATTGCAGTACAACTTATAGAAAAAGGAGGACCTTCCTTCATATCCACTTCAGGAGGTGCTGGCCGTGGGGAAATAAAGCCCTTTTGTCATGGCTCCTAGCCCGTAGCCATGCAGCCCAATGTCACTGTCTAGAGGTAGATGGTCGGGGGGGGGGGGTGCAGTCCAGTAGCAGCTCAGTTTATGCCTGAATAACATGGATCAGAGCTGGGAGGACCCACGTCAGGGACAGCAGCTTTATAGAAGCAGGGAGAAACTTAGGCTGAGAACAGACGTACATTCTGGGGCGGCTGGCGAAGGCGCCCTAGAAGCCAGATTCTTTTTTTCCCCTCCCCTTTGGGGGCAAGTGCTGATGCATACAAATGCTCCAGTGCTCTGATTGGTTTAAGTAAAAAAAAAAAAACCCTGGGAACAGCTTCAGGCAGCTGGGCAGTTCCACACGGCCAAGTCGCCTCACGTGCGCCCTTCCCTGTCCAGATGGCAATCTGGCAACTGATGGCTGGCTCAAATATTTGTGACCACTTTCAAAGTGGTAGCTATTTGAGCCGGGTGGAGCGGCCGGAAGGACGGGGTGAGTGCGGGATGGGGACGCCCGGCAGATGTTTGCGTGCGGAGAGGTTTTTTGGGCCGACTTCAGAGGCGTCTCTAAGTCGGTCCAAAGTGCCGATCTGTAATCAGCCTCTGAGAGCCAGTTTGGTATAGTGGTTAAGTGCGCAGACTCTGTCTGGGAGAATTGGTTTTGATTCCCCACTCCTCCACTTGCAGCTGCTGGAATGGCCTAGGGTCGGTCATAGCTCTTGTAGGAGTTGTCCTTGAAAGGGCAGCTTCTGGGAGAGCTCTCTCAGCCCCACTCACTTCACAGGGTGTCTGTTGTGGGCAGGGGGAAAGTAAAGGAGATTGTGACCACTCTGAGACTCCGAGATCCAGAGTATAGGGCGGGATATAAATCTAATATCATATCATCATCATCTTCTTCGCTGCTTCTGGTGCCAGCAGAACATATAGAATCACCCTCTGGTCGGATTGTCCCGCCAAGGTCCCCCTAGCTACTGGTGGGGCATGAGGGGTTAGGGTTGCCAGAACCAGGCTGGGAAACTCCTGGAGATTTGGGGGTGGAACCTGGGGAGGACGGGGACCTCAATGGGGTGCAAGGCCACAGAGCCCATCCTCCAAAGCAGTCATGTTCTCCAGGGGAACCCATCTCTGTAATCTGGAGATCCCCAGGTCTCACCTGGAGGCTGACATCCCTAACCTCTGGCCAGCTGTTGTAGTGGCACTGTGGGCCACAGCAGTGCCCTTTTCTTGTCTACCACTGCAGTAGCGGAGCGAGTGCGGGGCTTCTAAGACCCAACAAAGGGCGTTTTCTCACTGACCTTACTCGGAGTGACGTCCCTCTTCACCGCGCAGCGTCTGCGCGGATTTCGCACTAATTGCTCCGCAGAACCCAGAAGAGCCGCAAAGTCCCACGGCTTTTGCGTCGCAAATGTAAACTGGTTTTTGGCCAGTTTACATTTGCGACGCAAAAGCTGCGGGACTTTGCGGCTCTTCCGGGTTCTGCGGAGCAATTAGTGCGAACTCCGCGCAGACGCTGCGCGGTGAAGAGGGACGTCACTCCGAGTAAGGTCAGTGCGAAAACGCTCCAATTCTCCCTCTAAGCTGTGGGGTCTTGTGAACAAAAATTCTATTTTGTGAGCGCCTGGCATTAAAGTTGTGAGCTATTGCATAAATTGGTTTGCTCCAGGGCCATTTTTCCTGAGCCAGGGCTTTTCTTTTTTTTAGCAGGAACGCAGTTCTGGCTAACTTGGCATCAGGAGTGTGGCCTAATGCGCCAATGAGCTCCTGCTGGGCTTTTTCTCCAAAGAAAGCCCTGTCCTGAACTAAGACAAAAAAATGTGTGAGCTGGAGGCTAAAAACTGTGAGCTAGCTCACAGTAGCTTAGAGGGAACACTGGCCCGGGAATCTTTCTACCAGTATTCACCATTGAGAGCCAGTTTGGTGTAGTGGTTAAGTGTGCGGACTCTTATCTGGGAGAACTGGGTTTGATTCCCCACTCCTCCACTTGCACCTGCTGGGATGGCCTTGGGTCAGCCATAGCTCTCTTATCTGGGAAAACCGGGTTTGATTCCCCACTCCTCCACTTGCACCTGCTAGCATGGCCTTGGGTCAGCCAGAGCTCTGGCAGAGGTTGTCCTTGAAGGGGCAGCTGCTGTGAGAGCCCTCTCAGCCCCACCCACCTCACAGGGTGTCTGTTGTGGGGGAGGAAGGTAAAGGAGATTGTGAGCCGCTCTTCTTCTTCTTCTTATTGCACGTAGGACTGTAGCTTCCCACCACCACGAGTAAAGCAGACAATAATACTTTCCATGATGGCACTTTCAAATGTTCCAAACACTTCGCTTATGTTATCTCAATGTTGTTATTCAGTCGCATAGTTGAGTCTGACTCTAGTTCCTCGCCCTCTCCGAAACCCAGCTTGAACTTCTGGTAGTTCCCAGTCTACATACTGCTGAAGCCTGGCTTATAGGATCCTTAACATGACCTTGCTGGCATGTGAAATGAGTGCAATGGTGCGATAGTTTGAACATTCCTCGGCATTACCCTTCTTTGGGATTGGAATATAAGCTGACCTTTTCCAATTTTGTGGCCACTGCTGCGTTTTCCAAATTTGTCAACATAATGTGTGCATCACTTTAACAGCATCATCTTTTAGAACTTTAAATAGCTCAACTGGGATACCGGCAGCTCTGCTCGCTTTGTTGCTTTCTAAGGCCCATTTGACTTCACACTCCAGAATGTCTGGCTCAAGGTCAGCGATTCCACTGTCATGGTTGTCAAGGACATTGAGATCCTTCTTGTATAATTCTTCTGTGTATTCTTGCCACCTCTTCCTGATCTCTTCTGCTTCAGTTAGGTCCCTACCGTTTTTGTCCTTTATCATGGCCGTCTTTGAACAAAACGTACCCTTGATTTCTCCAGTTTTCTTGAAGAGATCTGTTGTCCTTTCCATTCTATTATTTTCCTCTATTGCTTTGCATTGTTCCTTTAGGAAGGCCTCCTTATCTCTCCTTGCTGTTCTCTGAAAATCTGCATTCAGTTGAGTGAATTTTTCCTCTTCACCTTTGCCTTGCTCTCCTTCTTTCCTCAGCTTTTTGTAAAGCCTCATCAGACAACCACTTTGCTTTCTTGCATTTCTTTTTCTTTGGGATGGTGCTGATTGCTGCCTTCTGTACAATGTCACGAACCTCCATCCGTAGTTCTTCAGGCACTCTGTCTATCAACTCTAGTTCTTTAAACCTATTCTTCACCTTGTAGCCCTCACAAAACCCTTGTAGTCAGTATGACTGGACTTCTGTTGGGGCTGAACATGAGGACCTCACCTATTGATTTCATGGGCAAGGCAAGAGTCATCCATTGTGGTTAGTCTCTCTCTAGCTCAGCTGCTGCATTGTGACAGTCTGTCTGAAATTCTTCCTTACCATGACCCCCTTCCCTTCCTCCTGGCCTACAGACACTGCAAAATGCACTCTGGAATGTCTGAGTGGTCTGCCTCTCATCTTTATCATGAGCAGGATGTCTGTTATAGTGATGGGTGGTCAGAGGTGCTGAGAGAGAACCCAGAGAATTCTGCAAATGCGGGCACACACATGTGAACACCATGGCTGGATCCAGGGGTGGAATTCTAGCAGGAGCTCCTTTACTTATTAGGCCACGTCCCCCACAATGTAGCCAATCCTCTAAGAGCTTACCAAAAAGAGCCTTGTAAACTCTTGGAGGATTGGCTACATCAGGGGTGTGTGGCCTAATATGCAAAGGAGCTCCTGCTAGAATTCCACCCCTAGCTGGATCCTTTGCAGGGTGAGGTAAATGCTAGTGAAGGTGTGTTTTACACCTGACAGAGTCTGTGATGCCTAGTATCTGGGGAGGCTGGATGGGTTGGTCTTGTCAGAGGCCAACAGTTTGCTTCTCCCCACATGTGTGGGAAAAAGTCAAGGACTAGAAGGGCTTGTGTTTAAGCAATTTGTGTCAGAGTGAGTCACTCAGCGATCTTGGACATTGGAGGGGCGCTACACCACCCTTCGTATTTGGAGAGCCAGTTTAGTGTCGTGGTTAAGTGTGCAGACTCTTATCTGGGAGAACCCAGTTTGATTCCCCACTCCTCCACTTGCACCTGCTGGGATGGCCTTGGGTCAGCCAGAGCTCTCTTATCTGGGAGAACCAGGTTTGATTCCCCACTCCTCCACTTGCACCTGCTGGGATGGCCTTGGGTCAGCCATAGCCCTGGCAGAGGTTGTCCTTGAAAGGGCAGCTGCTGTGAGAGCCCTCTCCAGCCCCACCCACCTTACAGGGTGTCTGTTGTTGGGGAGAAAGGGAAAGGAGATTGTGAGCCGCTCTGAGACTCTTCGGAGTGGAAGGCGGGATATAAATCCAATATCTTCTTCATCTTCTTCACCCTAAGTGTGTATAGGTGTTATCTACATGAATGGAATGCCGCTTAATCTGGGAGCTGCCCTCTGACTCCTCCCCCTCCCTCTCTCTGTCCCTTTGTCCTCTCCCTTTCTGCACATGGCCTTCCAAGGCGACGCGTGTCTCTGCAGGTCTCTCTTGTAGGAACAATGCCCTCCTATTCCCGCACACGATTTGCAACACACCCCACTGCTGGGCAGACAGGTCTCCCCCTGCCACTGTTTCAGCTTGGGGGAAATGACATGGGAAGGCCTGACCCCACTTAGCTTCTGAGATCTGATGAGATCGGGCGTGTTCAGGGTGGTATGGCCATAGCGGTGATAGCAACATACTTTTTCTCCCTTAGTGATCCATATACCCGCAGAGCTTACATGTTAGCATGTTTCAATCTGTTGCCCTCTGCAGTTCTTCATAGGAGGTTTCTGAAGATCCTTTACATGCAGAGGCTACATGAATGTGGAAGAAAGGAAGTAGAAACTACTGAGCATGTTCTTCTGTATTGCGATCATTACTCTGACCTTTGTGTTAAGTATTTGGATCAGTTAGTGGATTTAATAGGCCAATCTGATAACGATAAGTCCCCTTTTCGTCTTTCCTCAGAAACCGGCGTAACTATTGAAATGGTGGCAATTTTTTTGTATCTGGCTTCAAAAAGGCATGTAACAGCCCCGCGGCGTGTAAGAGCTGTGGTAAAGCTCTGCTCACGACCTGAGCTCGATCTCAGTGGAAGCTGGGTTCAGGTTGCTGGCTTGAGGTTGACTCAGCCTTCCATCCTTCTGAGGTCGGTCAAATGAGTCCCCAGCTTGCTGGGGGGAAGCGTAGACGACTGGGGAAGGCAATGGCAAACCACCCTGTAAAAAGTTTGCCGTGAAAACGTTGTGAAAGCAACGTCACCCCAGAGTTGGAAATGACTGGTGCTTGCACAGGGGACCTTTCCTTTTTCTCTACAATAAGAGCCCCGGGGCGGAGAGTGGTAAAGCTGCAGTACTGCAGTCACGGCCCTCTGCTCACACAACCTGAGTTTGATCCCAGCGGAAGCTGGTTCAGGTAGCTGATGACTCCAGGTTGACTCAGCCTTCCATCCTTCCGAGGTCGATCAAAGGAGTCCACAGCTTGCTGGGGGGAAGGTGTAATGACTGGGGAAGGCAATGGCAAACCACCCCGTAAAAAGTCTGCTGTGAAAACGTTGTGAAAGCAACGTCACCCCAGAGTCGGAAACGACTGGTGCTTGCACAGGGGGCCTTTCCTTTTTCTCTACAATAAGAGCCCTGTGGTGCAGAGTGGTAAAGCTGCAGTACTGCAGTCAGAGCCCTCTGCTCACAATCTGAGTTCAATCTCAGTGGAAGCTGGGTTCAGGTTGCTGGCTTGAGGTTGACTCAGCCTTCCATCCTTCTGAGGTCGGTCAAATGAGTCCCCAGCTTGCTGGGGGGAAGCGTAGATGACTGGGGAAGGCAATGGCAAACCACCCCGTAAAAAGTTTGCCGTGAAAACGTTGTCCTGAAAATGTTGTGAAAGCCACGTCACCCCGGAGTCGGAAACGACTGGTGCTTGCACAGGGGACTACCTTTACCTTTGCGTTAATTGTGTTAAGTACTCCTTATCTCCTGTATACTTCTTAGTGTATAATGCCAATAAAGGTTGTTGTTGGCCCCAACCTGACATTTCACATTGTCTTGCCTCATGCATGGGCCAGATCCCCTCCTCTCCTCTGGATTCTTCAGTGGAGAGCACCTCCTCGCTCCTTGTCAGAGGAAAGAGTCACCGCTGAACCGGCTTCTGCCTCTGCTTCCGTTTCTAAATCTACACCCGTTGCATGGCGTAGCCTGCTCTAGCTGTCATGTTCCCACGCCTTCCGGGGTGTAAATCGAGGGTGCAGCGGCTTGTGTGTCAAAAGCAGCTCTCTCCTTTTACACGCTCCTCTCCGGTGCTGGCCTCCCCAGTGGGTGTTAGACAGCGAGAAGGCAGGCGTCTTTGCCACTCAGGAACTGAGGCCCATGTGACCGGCTTCGCTCTCAAGAGAGCTCTTAATTAGGACTCCGTGTCTCCTGCTGAGACACACTTATTGGGTCTTTGCGAGCCCCAGGTGAAGGAGGGCTTCATTATTCGCATGAGCTTGAAAAGTGTGCCCCTGGCTCCCATCTCAGGCTTCACAGTATGGCTGTTCTCTGGCCACTACCAGGGTTGACATGGAGGAGGCAGAAGCCTGGTCCCTCGTCAGGAAGGACTGTAGCTCCGAGCCGACGTGCCTTCGGAAAGGCCCAGGAACAACCCCTGGCACTGCCAATTAAAATGGACTGGGCCAAAAGATAGACAAAGACACTGCTCAGAGACGGTGGAGAGGTGCTCATTGGAACAGACCATTGCGGGCATTATAGGGGGTAGGCAAACTTTTTGGTCTTGGTACCACCTTTGCAAGAGGATGTGGCTCAGTGATGGAGCATCTGCTTGGCATACAGAAGGTTGCAGTTTCAATGCCCAGAATCTCCAGTTAAGGTGATGGGAAAGACCTCTGCCTGAGACCCTGGAAAGCAGCCTCGATGGACCAGCGGTCTGAGCCAGTATAAAGCAGCTTCATGAGTTCACACCTGCAAAGATGTCATTTTGCCAAAAGACAGAAGGAGGAGAAGAGAGAAGGCAAAAGACAGAAGGAGGAGAAGAGAGAAGGGCTACACCCAGGTATTTTTTTGAGCAGGAATGCACAGGAACGCAGTTCTGGCTATACCTGACCAAAAAAGCCCTGGCTATACCTGACCAAACATGAGAGGGGGGGAACAAGTGGGTGATGCCAGTGCCTCACTGGGTTGTCCCCGATCCAGATGGTGGCTATGCAAGTCGAGGAGCCAACGATGGGCACTAACTTTCCCCCACGACACTGACCCAGGGGTACTTAGGGATGGATGTGAACAGGCTCTTTAGTTTGTGATGAATTGTGACTGATTTGTGCTTCATGAAGACAAGTTTGTGGCGGGTCAGCCGGCGTGACCTATCCGCAAACGTTCCACAAACTTCCAAGCTGTTCATGGAAGTTCTTGCTGGTTTGAGAGGAGACATTTCCAGACAGACTGTCTCTGCTCAATCAAAATGTACACATAACTTCAAAGGAACAACTCAGAGGACATGCAGAGGAGCATCTGGGGGAGGGCCCCTGAATGTTGGTGTCTCTAGCTCGCACAGGATCAGTTCTGTACACTCCTGAACCTTGGTCATTTTGACAGGTGCAGGTTCAGGAGGCTCAGGAGTAAATAGAACTGATCGTGTGCAAGCTAAAGACACCAAACTCAATGCAGACCTCCCCCAGAGCTCCTCTACATGCCCTCCACGTTTGGTGTCTCTCACTTGCACAAGATCCATTCTGTACACTCCTGAACCTCCTGAACCCCACATGTCACCTGTCAAAATGACCTCTGTTGTCATTTTGACAGGCATAGCTTCAGGGGTGCATAGAATGGATCTTGTGCAAACTAGAGGCACTAAACTCACAGGGGATCTCTGGCCAACTCTCCGCTACCCGCCCTCCAAGTTTGGTGAGGATTGGATTTATGCAGCCTGAGTTAGAGCCCCACAAAGAAGGTGGCCCCAGCCTTCCTTGCACGAAGGCTACTCCATTCAGTAGACACTCTCTAGGGCCTAGGTGGGGTGGGCCACCACATAGAACCTTGTGCTTGAGTCTGCTGCTCTTCTTTTCCCTTCTGTGCGGGGTGCCCCCTCACAGGGCCCGAGGCGGGTTCCCTGGTTGCCTATTGGCTAAGACCATCTCTGCCAACAAGGAAGATGAGCAAAAACCTCACAAAGGGGCAAGCCCGGGGGGAGGTGTGTGTTTGCTGGCGGGGAATTTGCCTGCTGATCCGGAACGGCTACTTAAATCTTTGGCTGCCTGGCATTTAAGAATTAAAATAAAAATGGTTAAAATTCCCCGGCAAGAACTGTCATTGCGAGATGCTTGACTGCTGATACAGGACGGATCCAGACATTTCCCCCCGTGCCGCAGCCAGCGCTATTTCTGTCCTTCCCATCAGAACGATTCCTCCTCCGCCCCTCCCCAACATTCTGCCTCTCCCCAACGCATGGTTTGCTAGTTCAACACCAGTGGCGGAGAGAGGCAGTTCTGGGGGCTGTCACCGGGGCCATTTATCTCCCCTCGTTAAGGAACTGCCTTGTCACAGCACACACAGCCCGTTATGACATTATCCTCTAACTAGTGAAGATAAATTGCTACTCCAGAACAGGCCTCCTACCGGGTTGATTTCTTGCCAAGGTGAATGTCAGGGAAATGGGCTTCAGGGCGAGTTGTAGCAAGCAGCTGATTGGATTCGAACCTGTGGAGCGGTGTCCGGATGGTGCTAGAAAACGGATCCAGGTGGGCGGCCGTGTTGGTCCAAAGCAACAATGAAAAGTTAGAGTCCAGGGGGGGGGGCATTTTGAAGACCAACCGAGTTTTATTCTGGGTCTGAGCTTCCATGTGCACGCACGCTTCCTCAGAAGGGGCACTTTCCCAATAGGACCCCTGAAACAAACCATTAAATAAGCTAGCCCCCCAGTCCAGTCTATCTTGGTGGGGCTGCCTGTCTTGCCTCTCACTAGCCAGGAACAAAGCTCAGTTCCTCCCACCCACAGTAGCCCTGCCGCTGCCAGACTTCCAGACGGTCTAAGACAGGGGTGACGAAGTCATTTGCTATGAGGGACGGATCTTGACCTTGTTGGGCCGGGCCATGTGTTTCATAAAATGTAATGCCGGGTCAAGGCGATATAAACTTTATAAAGGACACAGACAAACATACAAACACTCAGCCTAATCCACCTCACTGGCTTGCTGAGCCTCAGCCAACAGAAGGAAGAGAGGCTCGGCTCGGTAGCTCTGCTGTGCAATTGAGAGAGCCTGGCAAAGCTAGCTCTCCTTCCCCCACTTCCTCCCCAAGGGAGGAGATTTGCTCTGTAGCTCCTGTGCGATTGAGAGAGCCTGGCAAAGCTAGCTCTCCTTCCCCCACTTCCTCCCCAAGGGAGGAGCTTTGCTCTGTAGCTCCTGTGCGATTGAGCGAGCCTGGCAAAGCAAGTGGGGATGCAGAAGGAAGCAAGAGGGATAAGGAAGAAGATGACAGTGAATTGCCCACGGGCCTGATAGGAGCTCTCAGGGCCCTGATTCGTCCCCGGGCTGTATGTTTGAAACCCCTGGTCTAAGTGAAGAGTTTCTCTCTGTTCTCTGCAGGGCATGATGGCTGGTTGGTGCTGCCTACTGACTCTGTGGGGCCATCAGGAGACCAGCTACACCCCCCTGAACCTCTCTTGCCCCACTTTTCTGTCAGCAGATCCATCTCCACTGCTTGATTAGATTGAGAGCCAGTTTGCTGCAGTGGTTAAGTGTGTGGACTCTTATCTGGGAGAACCGGGTTTGATTCCCCACTCCTCCACTTGCACCTGCTGGAATGGCCTTGGGTCAGCCATGGGTCTCTTATCTGGGAGAACCAGGTTTGATTCCCCACTCCTCCACTTGCAGCTGCTGGAATGGCCTTGGGTCAGCCACAGCTCTCTTATCTAGGAGAACCGGGTTGGATTCCCCACTCCTCCGATTGCAGCTGCTGGAATGGCCTTGGGTCAGCCAGAGCTCTCTTATCTGGGAGAACCGGGTTGGATTCCCCACTCCTCCACTTGCAGCTGCTGGAATGGCCTTGGGTCAGCCAGAGCTCTCTTATCTGGGAGAACTGGGTTTGATTCCCCCACTCCTGCACCTGCAGCTGCTGGAATGGCCTTGGGTCAGCCATGGGTCTCTTATCTGGGAGAACCAGGTTTGATTCCCCACTCCTCCACTTGCAGCTGCTGGAATGGCCTTGGGTCAGCCACAGCTCTCTTATCTAGGAGAACCGGGTTGGATTCCCCACTCCTCCGATTGCAGCTGCTGGAATGGCCTTGGGTCAGCCACAGCTCTCTTATCTGGGAGAACCGAGTTGGATTCCCCACTCCTCCACTTGCACCTGCTGGAATGGCCTTGGGTCAGCCAGAGCTCTCTTATCTGGGAGAACTGGGTTTGATTCCCCCACTCCTGCACCTGCAGCTGCAGCTGCTGGAATGGCCTTGGGTCAGCCATGGGTCTCTTATCTGGGAGAACCAGGTTTGATTCCCCACTCCTCCACTTGCAGCTTCTGGAATGGCCTTGGGTCAGCCATGGGTCTCTTATCTAGGAGAACCGGGTTGGATTCCCCACTTCTCCGATTGCAGCTGCTGGAATGGCCTTGGGTCAGCCACAGCTCTCTTATCTGGGAGAACCGAGTTGGATTCCCCACTCCTCCACTTGCAGCTGCTGGAATGGCCTTGGGTCAGCCACAGCTCTCTTATCTGGGAGAACCGAGTTGGATTCCCCACTCCTCCACTTGCACCTGCTGGAATGGCCTTGGGTCAGCCAGAGCTCTCTTATCTGGGAGAACTGGGTTTGATTCCCCCACTCCTGCACCTGCAGCTGCAGCTGCTGGAATGGCCTTGGGTCAGCCATGGGTCTCTTATCTGGGAGAACCAGGTTTGATTCCCCACTCCTCCACTTGCAGCTTCTGGAATGGCCTTGGGTCAGCCATGGGTCTCTTATCTAGGAGAACCGGGTTGGATTCCCCACTTCTCCGATTGCAGCTGCTGGAATGGCCTTGGGTCAGCCACAGCTCTCTTATCTGGGAGAACCGAGTTGGATTCCCCACTCCTCCACTTGCAGCTGCTGGAATGGCCTTGGGTCAGCCACAGCTCTCTTATCTAGGAGAACCGGGTTGGATTCCCCACTCCTCCGATTGCAGCTGCTGGAATGGCCTTGGGTCAGCCAGAGCTCTCTTATCTGGGAGAACTGGGTTTGATTCCCCCACTCCTGCACCTGCTGGAATGGCCTTGGGTCAGCCATGGGTCTCTTATCTGGGAGAACCAGGTTTGATTCCCCACTCCTCCACTTGCAGCTGCTGGAATGGCCTTGGGTCAGCCAGAGCTCTCTTATCTGGGAGAACTGGGTTTGATTCCCCCACTCCTGCACCTGCAGCTGCTGGAATGGCCTTGGGTCAGCCACAGCTCTCTTATCTGGGAGAACCGAGTTGGATTCCCCACTCCTCCACTTGCACCTGCTGGAATGGCCTTGGGTCAGCCAGAGCTCTCTTATCTGGGAGAACTGGGTTTGATTCCCCCACTCCTGCACCTGCAGCTGCTGGAATGGCCTTGGGTCAGCCATGGGTCTCTTATCTGGGAGAACCAGGTTTGATTCCCCACTCCTCCACTTGCAGCTGCTGGAATGGCCTTGGGTCAGCCAGAGCTCTCTTACCTGGGAGAACCGGGTTGGATTCCCCACTCCTCCACTTGGAAATATTGGAACACTTCATAATCATTGATGTATTCAAAGTAATATGTGCATTCCATACTCTACCCTAAACCTTTTTTGGCTGAATAACTTACTGCACCACTTCGCTTCTCCCAAGTAATATTGTGTTGCGTTCTGTTTAACATCAATGAAGCTTGAAAATTGGGGGTGGGGTGGGGGTGGAATGGGGAACCAGGTGCAGAAATGACAAAACTGCAGCTCAGGAGCCCCATGTGCTCTTTCACACATATTATGTGGCTCTTGAAGCCCCCACCACCCCATCAGCCAGCTTGGAGAAGGCATTTCTCTCCTTTAATTACTGCATTTAAAGTTAAAGTTGCTTTCTTTTCACCTCTCCTTCCTTCCTTCCTTCCTTCCTTCCTTCCTTCCTTCCTTCCTTCCTTCCTTCCTTCCTTCCTTCCTTCCTTCCTTCCTTCCTTCCTTCCTTCCTTCCTTCCTTCCTTCCTTCCTTCCTTCCTTCCTCCCTCCCTTCCTTCCTTCCTTCCTTCCTTCCTTTCTTCCTTCCTTCCCTCCTTCCTTCCTGTGTTGTGGCTCTCAAACATCTGACATTCATGTCTTGCGGCACTCAAACATCTGACATTTATTCTATGCGGCTCTTACATGAAGCAAGTTTGGCCACCACAGGTCTGAAGCCACAGAACAAAGCTTGAGTCCAGTAGTCCCTTTAAACCGAAAATAGTTTAATTTTGGGTAGAAGCATTTGTGTGTGCGCACTGAAGAAGTGTGCATGTACCCAGCAGCTTATACCCAGAGTTAAACGTTGTGGGTCTTAAGTTGAAGCCAGATACGCTGTCTTGAATTTGGAGATCAGAGAGCTGAGCTGCAGTTCAGGCAGGCTAAGTGCAGCCTTGGGAAGACTTGCAGCAGCCGCCCTCTGGAATGTGGCGCAGGGATAGCAGCTTTGCCGCCGGTGGAAAGAGCAGACGTGATTCTACTGTGCTCTACTTCTGTGTTTGTAAATAAAGCAAATCTAACAGAGATCCTCATAAGTCTTGGTGCTTTTTCATCCACGAGACACTGAATCTTGCAGCGTTGCCTAAAGGGCTTGTCATTGCTTGGGGAAATGCAGAGAGCAACAAAGCAAGTTCACTGTTTGGGCAAATCCCTGATTCTCAGCCTCACCAGGGTGGCTTGGAGAATTAAAATGTGTGTGTGGGGGGGGGTGGTGGTGGTGGGGGGAGATTGTTCATGCTGAATGCCAAAAGGAGCTATATAAAGGCATCATAAATACACCCTGCAAATAACATAGGAATGAAATAAACGTTTTCAAAAAGAAAAAGCCAAATGGAACTACGTTGTTATTTATTGAAAAGGAATTCCAAGTTGCAACTCTGAAAACTTACGTTCCCCCCCCTAAAATCAACATCTAGTACAAATTTGGGGTCGTGTTGGCTTTGGAACCTTTGAATCCGAACGTTCTGGATAAATCCAGAGATTTCCCCCCAAGGAGTTTCACCAGCTTTAAAGCCTCCCATATTTACCGTTGGGCAGTTCTGAAATATGAAAAAAAAAAGTAGTGCATTTTTAATACCTGCTGCTTTTGAACAAAGTTTGAGGTCCGTAACGAAAGCTGCTACCCAGAATTAAACTTTGTTGGTGTTAAAGGTGCCACTGGACCAACACGGCAGCCCCACCTGACTCTATCTACGTGCTGGTTTTGTTATGATCAGGACAGGGGTAGTGAGGTTCTGAATGTGGCATGTCTGACCCGCCTCTCGGAAGCACACGCAAACCGTTGGGGGCAAACTATCTTGCCCAGGTGGGAGTATAACAGAATTCCTAAAATTCTGGCTTTGAAGAAGAAGAAGAAGAAGATATTGGATTTATATCCCGCCCTCCACTCCGAAGAGTCTCAGAGCGGCTCACAATCTCCTTTCCCTTCCTCCCCCACAACAGACACCCTGTGAGGTAGATGAAGATATTGGATTTATATCCTGCCCTCCACTCCGAAGAGTCTCAGAGGGGCTCACAATCTCCTTTCCCTTCCTCCCCCACAACAGACACCCTGTGAGGTAGATGAAGATATTGGATTTATATCCCGCCCTCCACTTTGAAGAGTCTCAGAGGGGCTCACAATCTCCTTTCCCTTCCTCCCCCACAACAGACACCCTGTGAGGTAGATGAAGATATTGGATTTATATCCCGCCCTCCACTCTGAAGAGTCTCAGAGTGGCTCACAATCTCATTTCCCTTCCTCCCCCACAACAGACACCCTGTGAGGTAGATGAAGATATTGGATTTATATCCCGCCCTCCACTCCGAAGAGTCTCAGAGCGGCTCACAATCTCCTTTCCCTTCCTCCCCCACAACAGACACCCTGTGAGGTAGATGAAGATATTGGATTTATATCCCGCCCTCCACTCCGAAGAGTCTCAGAGCGGCTCACAATCTCCTTTCCTTTCCTCCCCCCCACAACAGACACCCTGTGAGGTAGATGAAGATATTGGATTTATATCCCGCCCTCTACTCCGAAGAGTCTCAGAGCGGCTCACAATCTCCTTTCCCTTCCTCCCCACAACAGACACCCTGTGAGGTAGATGAAGATATTGGATTTATATCCCGCCCTCCCCTCCGAAGAGCCTCAGAGCGGCTCACAATCTCCTTTCCCTTCCTCCCCCACAACAGACACCCTGTGAGGTAGATTAAGATATTGGATTTATATCCCGCCCTCCCCTCCGAAGAGCCTCAGAGCGGCTCACAATCTCCTTTCCCTTCCTCCCCCACAACAGACACCCTGTGAGGTAGATGAAGATATTGGATTTATATCCCGCCCTCCCCTCCGAAGAGCCTCAGAGCGGCTCACAATCTCCTTTCCCTTCCTCCCCCACAAACAGACACCCTGTGAGGTAGATGAAGATATTGGATTTATATCCCGCCCTCCCCTCCGAAGAGCCTCAGAGCGGCTCACAATCTCCTTTCCTTTCCTCCCCCCCACAACAGACACCCTGTGAGGTAGATGAAGATATTGGATTTATATCCCGCCCTCCACTCCGAAGAGTCTCAGAGCGGCTCACAATCTCCTTTCCCTTCCTCCCCCACAACAGTCACCCTGTGAGGTGGGTGGGGCTGGAGAGGGCTCTCACAGCAGCTGCCCTTTCAAGGACAACCTCTGCCAGAGCTATGGCTGACCCAAGGCCATTCCAGCAGCTGCAAGTGGAGGAGTGGGGAATCAAACCTGGCTCTCCCAGATAAGAGTCCGCACACTTAACCACTACACCAAACTGGCTCTCTCTTTGGCACTGAAAAAAACCCCATCTAAATTGTAAAACAAGTTGCAGTCCATGAATTTAATACCTCCGAAAGCCGACGGCATGCATTTGGGAATTGAAATGTCAGCTTTGCTGATGATCTTTTGGCTACTGTCAAGACCCATCGTTAGCTAACGGGGAATCTAGCCTGCCTTAGCAAGTTTCAGAAGGGTGCCTGGCGGCTCCGGATTAATTAACGCAGAGTACAGGAGTAAAAAGAACAGTGGAAGACTTCTGTCGCTCGAAAGGCGACCAAATGTACTGTGGCGTGCGTTTGCGGGATTTGTTCGAAGCCCTCCTCTGTGTTAGCAAATTCACACAGTCAGAGAAACAGCCCAAGTAAACCATCTTATTAAAAAACGACGCCAGGCCAGAGGCTCTCCCTTCCGCAAGCCTGCTAGATACTCGGCCACAAATAAGGCTGGTGACCTAGAAACGCTGGGCAGGCTCTGTCTCGCTGTCACCGTTTCGATCCTCCGCCAGCGCTGGCTGCTGCTCCTATACAGTTCCTCAGGAGAGATAGATTTGTTGCTGGAGGTGGCAAATTATTGTCAAACAAGCACAATAGACTCAAAGTGATATTGACAGTTGGAGGGCCAAATCCTTACTCCACCAGCATGCGCGCTTCTCCGGGCATCATCAGAAGAGAATACTAATGGCCCCCAGCCTGTCTCCAAGTATTGTGCATGGGGGAGTGGGGTGGGGGGGCTAGGCCCAGGTGGAAATCAAATTGCTAAAGCCAGCGGCTCCTCAGGGGGGTGGGGAACGACACTTTCTAGGGGCCAATAAAGCAGGGGGCCAATCAAGAACAGTGCCGCATTAAACCCTGTGGAGAGCCCTAGGCAGTCAAAATCTCATGAGCCCCCTCACAAATTACCTCAGTCTGAGTCCCCGCCCCACTGCCTATGGGCCCTCCTACAGCCTTCTTAAAAGCCCCTTTTACTAAGCTGCAGGGGAGAGGCAAATTTGGCAACGATGCCAGCAGCAGCCACACCAGGCAAGTCGGGCAAAGAGCGGCTCAGTTGCCGGCTGCGTGTGCAGGCTGGGAGGGCTGGGAGAGCCAGTTTGGTGTAGTGGTTAAGTGTACGGACTCTTATCTGGGAGAACCGGGTTTGATTCCCCACTCCTCCACTTGCACCTGCTGGAATGGCCTTGGGTCAGCCAGAGCTCTGGCAGAGGTTGTCCTTGAAAGGGCAGCTGCTGTGAGAGCCCTCTCCAGCCCCACCCACCTCACAGGGTGTCTGTTGGGGAGGAAGGTAAAGGAGATTGTGAGCCGCTCTGAGACTCTGTCCTTGAAAGGGCAGCTGCTGTGAGAGCCCTCTCCAGCCCCACCCACCTCACAGGGTGTCTGTTGTGGGGGAGGAAGGGAAAGGAGATTGTGAGCTGCTCTGAGACTCTTCGGAGCGGAGGGCGGGATATATATCCAATATCTTCATCTACCTCACAGGGTGTCTGTTGTGGGGGAGGAAGATAAAGGAGATTGTGAGCCGCTCTGAGACTCTTCGGAGCGGAGGGCGGGATATATATCCAATATCTTCATCTACCTCACAGGGTGTCTGTTGTGGGGGAGGAAGGCAAAGGAGATTGTGAGCCGCTCTGAGACTCTTCAGAGTGGAGGGCGGGATATAAATCCAATATCATCATCATCATCATCATCATCATCATCATCTTCTTCTTCTTCTTCTTCTTCTTCTTCTTCTTCTTCTTCTTCTTCTTCTTCTTCTTCTTCTTCTTCTTCTTCTTCTTCTTCTTCTTCTTCTTCTTCTTCTTCTTCTTCTTCTTCTTCTTCTTCTTCTTCTTCTTCTTCTTCTTCTTCTTCTTCTGGGGAAGCTGGCCTAGGGCCCCTAAATTTGCCTAATTGTTAATCTGGCTCTGATCAAGAAGTGTGCCCCCCCCCACCCCCGTGATTTCCTTATAGCATTGCAGAGGATGTTGGGTGGGGGGAGGCTGACTGCTCAGATTAGCAGAGCAGTAAAAAGCCTCAAGCCAATTCTACAAGGCTGCTTGCCAGCCAAAATCTTATGGGGCAGTTAGGGTTTTTTTTTTGTATTTTTAATGTGTGTGTATGTGTGCACCTGGATGCCATGGTGACCTCTGGTGACTGACCCCTCCTGGGGGCCTGGAGGATTTTTAGGGAGGTGGCTAGATAAAGCCTGCCCCTGCCCTCCTGACAGTGTATTCCAAGGCAGTCTCCCACCCAGGGCTTTTTTGGTAGAAAACCCCCAGCAGAAATTTATGTGCATATTAGGCCACACCCCCAGACACCAAGCCAGCCGCAACTGTATTCCTGTGAATTCCTGCTCAAAAAAAGCCCTGCTCCCACCCAAGTACTTGCCAGAGTCAACCTTACCTAGCTTATGAGAGCTAATGAGATCGGGCTTGCCTGAGCTATCCTGGTCAGGGGGGGCAGTTAGTATTTTAACTAGGGTTGCCAATCCCCAGGTGGGGGCAGGGGATCCCCCCGATTTGGAGGCCCTCCCCCCGCTTCAGGGTCGTCAGAAAGCGGGGGGAGGGGAGGGAAATGTCTGCTGGGAACTCTATTATTCCCTAGGGAGATTTATTCCCATAGAAAATAATGGAGAATTGATCCACGGGAATCTGGGGCTCAGGGCGGGGCTGTTTTTTGAGGCAGAGGCACCAAATTTTCAGTACAGCATCGAGTGCCTCTCCCCAAAATACCCCCCCCCAAGTTTCAAAAAGATTGGACCAGGGGGTCCAATTCTAGGAGCCCCAAAAGAAGGTGCCCCCTAACCTTCATTATTTTCTATGGAAGGAAGGCATTGAAAAGGTGTGCTGTCCCTTTAAATGTGATGGTCAGAACTCCCTTTGGAGTTCAATTATGCTTGTCACAGCCTTGATCTTGGCTCCACCCCTAATGTCTCCTGGCCCCACCCCCAAAGTCTCCTGGCTCCACCCCCAAAGTCCCCAGATATTTCTTAAATTGGACTCGGCAACCCTAATTTTAACCTCCCAGTCAGTTGGCAGAAACTACCAGGGGTGCCAGCCTCCAGGTGGGGCCTGGGGATCCCCTGGAATTTCAGCTCACCTCCAGACTACAGAGATATGTTCCCTTGGAGAAGAGGGAAGCTTTGGAGGATGGACTCTGTGGCATTGCACCCCATTGGACATATGGACATATGAAGCTGCCTTATACTGAATCAGACCCTCGGTCCATCAAAGTCAGTATCGTCTACTCAGACTGGCAGCGGCTCTCCAGGGTCTCCAGTGGAGGTTTTTCACACCTCTTTGCCTGGACCCTTTTTTGGAGATGCCGGGGATTGAACCTGGGACCTTCTGCTTCCCAAGCAGATGCTCTACCACTGAGCCACCGTCCCTCCCCATTGAGTATCCTCTCCAGGCTCCACCCCCAAATCTCCAGGTGTTTCCAACCTGGAGGTTGCAACCCCAACCCCAGCCACTGGAAAAAAAAATCCCCAGATGCACAGTTCTGGATGCAAAATGCACATGGACTGCAGCGAGCTCCTAAGAGCAACGGCTGCCTTTTGGGTGATGTATACACACTAGGTGCCTGCACACTGCCGTATCCCTGGGGACACTGTCCCTTAATGGGGACAGGTGGGTGCATTTGCCTAGACTACACATGAGTTGCTTGCATGGGAACTCTACTCTGCCCCCCAAGCCCTTCCTTCCTCCACAGTCAAGGAACTGCCTGAAGCCCACCAGCTGGGAGGGCCAGGGCTGGTTCACTGGAAGTGACTTAGGGGAGGAGGCCAAAGAAGCCAGGGGCATTTCCAGATGACAGCTTCTTTCTCGCCCACCAGTCCTGCAATTGTTTCTCATCTGCTAGAGGAGATCTCAGCTTGGTTCCTTGAGACAGAACTTCTGCTGTCCGGGGAAGCGTGACATACCTGGACGCACCCTACCGATTTCTATTCACAGAATGGTTATTTCTTTCCCTTAAGAAACCTGGGGACTGCAAATCTGTGCTCCATATACCTTCCCCAAAGAGCAATTCCCGGCATCTTGAAGGAAGGGAGCCGTAAGAGTTATAAAATCAATATTCATCTGTAGCGTAATTTGTCCCAGTCGCAGCACTTTGTCATGGGGGAAATGCTGCAAGAGGTATCCCAATAAAATGATACTCCTGTGGGTTTTTTTTTAAGGCACGAGACTTAAACGCAGGTGGCTGGAGCCCATGACCAGCGTTGTGTCCACCGCATAGGCTAGGGAGAAAATCCTCTTGAACTCAGTGGAGTTTATTTCTGAATATTTGTGCCTGCTGCTCGCCTGAATTGGCCTTCCTCACACCTGCCAGCAGAACCCTTCAAGCAGCAGAGAGTTGCCAAAAGAGTTCAAGAGAAGGATCACAGTCCCCAAGAGGTGAGTTCCCCCCCCCCCCCCCCCGAGATGGAAATAGCTCTGATCACCGGTAGACAGCAATTACATGGGACGTTGGCAGTCCTGGACTGCCACTGCTGATTTACGACCATAACGACGGTGCATCTTTCATCCAGGGTGACCAGGGAGAGACGGCTTCCCTGATCTTGGAAGATGCACAGCCACTGTAAGGGGCTCTAACGATTGAGGGGAGGCGATGCCATGGGAGACCTGACTCTCCCTCCACACACCTTTTGCCCTCCAATAAGGTTGAACTCTAAGGAACACTGTGGGGGGGGGGGAGGGAATGCTTTTGTTACATCCTCAGAATCCTTGACGTGCATCGCATTAGTGAGCTTCAACATATATGAACATATGAAGCTGCCTTATACTGAATCAGACCTTTGGTCCATCAAAGTCAGTATTGTCTTCTCAGACTGGCAGCGGCTCTCCAGGGTCTCAAGCTGAGGCTTTTCACACCTATTTGCCTGGACCCTTTTTTGGAGATGCCAGGGATTGAACCTGGGACCTTCTGCTTCCCAAGCAGATGCTCTACCACTGAGCAACCGTCCCTCCCCAACATATGAAGCTGCCTTATACTAAATCAGACCCTTGGTCCATCAAAGTCAGTATTGTCTTCTCAGACTGGCAGCGGCTCTCCAGGGTCTCAAGCTGAGGCTTTTCACACCTATTTGCCTGGACCCTTTTTTGGAGATGCCGGGGATTGAACCTGGGACCTTCTGCTTCCCAAGCAGATGCTCTACCACTGAGCCACAGCCCCATTCATGGCTCTCCAGCTGAGGTTTTTCACACCTATTTGCTTGGACCCTTTTTTGGAGATGCCAGGGATTGAACCTGGGACCTTCTGCTTCCCAAGCAGATGCTCTACCACTGAGCCACCGTCCCTCCAACATAAAGGTTTTTCTCAGCATTGGTTTCCATACTGGAGCAGCATCTGAACACGATGCTCCAGTTGTCCTTTCCTTGTCCTCTGTACATTCTCTCTCCCCCCCCCCCAATCTTTTTGGGAAGAACACAACTCAAGCGCAGTATAGTTTGGGCAGGAAGCTGCACGTTTTCAAAAGGCTCTCCTGCATTGACACCATTTCCCTTCACTAGCCCCTTGGCACACACCATTTCCCACACCGCACAACGGGAGGGCTCTCTGAGCGACTGAAAAACAAACTGGTAATTCCTCCGCATCATCAACCAAAAGGGAGACCGCAAGCAAGAAATCAGGAGGCAGCTGGGGCTGGGAAAGGCAGCCACGAAAGAGCTAGAAAGGATCCTTAAGTGTATAGATGTGTCGCTGGTGACCAAGATTAGATTAATTCATGCCATAGTATTCCTCGTCACTATGTACTGGTGTGAAAGCTGGACAATGAGGAAAGCCAACAGGAAGAAAGTATTTATTTGGGCTAAAACAGATAAAATGAATTTTAACCGGGATCAATGTCAAGTTCTGCATTTAGGGAAGAAGAATCCAATGATCCTTTTAGCCGGAGGTTCCAGGGACGAGGCCTTCACGTGACGATTCCTACTTGATCCTTTTAGCTGGAGGTGCTGGGGACGAGACCTGGTGCATGCAAGAAAGATGCTCTACCGCTGAGCTGTGGCTCCCACCCCAGGGCTCTGCTCAAGTAGAGTAGGAAGGATGAGTGGCAGCTTCAACAGGAGCCAATTTTTAGAAACTAATTGACTCTTCTTCAGCTTTTACAATTGGTTAATTTATCCCTGCCGGCCTCCAAGAAGTGCACTCCAAGGGGAAGGACGGTGGCTCGGTGGTAGAGCATCTGCTTGGTAAGCAGAGGAGGTCCCAGGTTCAATCCCTGGCATCTCCAAAAAAGGGTCCAGGCAAATAGGTGTGAAAAACCTCAGCTTGAGAACTGGAGAGCCATGAATGGGGCTGTGGCTCAGTGGTAGAGCATCTGCTTGGGAAGCAGAAGGTCCCAGGTTCAATCCCCGGCATCTCCAAAAAAGGGTCCAGGCAAATAGGTGTGAAAAACCTCAGCTTGAGACCCTGGAGAGCCATGAATGGGGCTGTGGCTCAGTGGTAGAGCATCTGCTTGGGAAGCGGAAGGTCCCAGGTTCAATCCCTGGCATCTCCAACTAAAAAGGATCCAGGCAAATAGGTGTGAAAAACCTCAGCTTGAGACCCTGGAGAGCCATGAATGGGGCTGTGGCTCAGTGGTAGAGCATCTGCTTGGGAAGCAGAAGGTCCCAGGTTCAATCCCCGGCATCTCCAAAAAAGGGTCCAGGCAAATAGGTGTGAAAAACCTCAGCTTGAGACCCTGGAGAGCCATGAATGGGGCTGTGGCTCAGTGGTAGAGCATCTGCTTGGGAAGCGGAAGGTCCCAGGTTCAATCCCTGGCATCTCCAACTAAAAAGGATCCAGGCAAATAGGTGTGAAAAACCTCAGCTTGAGACCCTGGAGAGCCATGAATGGGGCTGTGGCTCAGTGGTAGAGCATCTGCTTGGGAAGCAGAAGGTCCCAGGTTCAATCCCCGGCATCTCCAAAAAAGGGTCCAGGCAAATAGGTGTGAAAAACCTCAGCTTGAGACCCTGGAGAGCCATGAATGGGGCTGTGGCTCAGTGGTAGAGCATCTGCTTGGGAAGCGGAAGGTCCCAGGTTCAATCCCTGGCATCTCCAACTAAAAAGGATCCAGGCAAATAGGTGTGAAAAACCTCAGCTTGAGACCCTGGAGAGCCATGAATGGGGCTGTGGCTCAGTGGTAGAGCATCTGCTTGGGAAGCAGAAGGTCCCAGGTTCAATCCCCGGCATCTCCAAAAAAGGGTCCAGGCAAATAGGTGTGAAAAACCTCAGCTGGAGACCCTGGAGAGCCATGAATGGGGCTGTGGCTCAGTGGTAGAGCATCTGCTTGGGAAGCGGAAGGTCCCAGGTTCAATCCCGGCATCTCCAACTAAAAAGGATCCAGGCAAATAGGTGTGAAAAACCTCAGCTTGAGACCCTGGAGAGCCATGAATGGGGCTGTGGCTCAGTGGTAGAGCATCTGCTTGGTAAGCAGAAGGTCCCAGGTTCAATCCCTGGCATCTCCAACTAAAAGGGTCCAGGCAAGTAGGTGTGAAAAACCTCAGCTTGAGACCCTGGAGAGCTGCTGCCAGTCTGAGGAGACAATACTGACTTTGATGGACCGAAGGTCTGATTCAGTATAAGGCAGCTTCATATGTCCACTTCTGCATTTCCCACATCTCTAACAGACCCGGGAACACAAAACCAGCCAGGCAGCATCTGCGGCCCATGGATCCTGCTTTCCGTTGGGGAAGGCAGGCTCCAAGAAGCACACACACTGTGCGTGGAGAGAGGGGGAGCCTGGCAGTGCCTCCCTAAACCAGAAGGCCTCCTAGGCAGCCACCTACTTGGCCTGCTCCCACACGCCGGCCGTGCTGGAGTGGCAAGAGGAGAATATTGTTTGCTGAGCCACATTTTTGGACCAGTTGGATTTCTATCTGTTAAGAGCGACCTGCGATTGTATTGTGTTCCTGCACTGTGTTATACTACAAATTGTATTACTTTGGCAACTGTGAATGTCACTGGTATAGTGTACTTTGAAACTTCACACGTCGTTCCTAATTATAGAAGTTAAATACCTAAGAGTTTTGTCACCCTGGGGTATCCCTTTAATTCTGTAGCTTCGGACTAACATGGCTGCTCCCCCGAAGACCCCGAGAAGGGGACAGAAATGTGCTACATTGGATCCACATTGGCCAAATGCTACACTGGGAATATTCCTGGGAATAACAGGGAGAGAACTAACCCATGGGGGGGACGGACGGAGATGAGGCATCAAATTCCTTTTGACAAGGAGGATGAGGTGATCTCATCTGGGGATAACTTGGAGGAAGAAGCCCCGGCGGGTGGGCTCCATCTCAATGGCTGCCATTGCCTTGTGGAGCTGACAAAAGGCAGCCAGCGCAGAGAGCGACTACAATCCTCTCCCTCTCTCTGTATTCATCTGGCAGCCGGGAGGAGGATATTACTAGCATGTCTGTTTCAGCAAGGATCTTTCTTTTATTTAACTTGGTTAAGGCTACCGCCTAGCTTGCAATACAATGGAGTGACACTACAAATAATATATTTTAATTTCAGATCTAAGCCTGGGTGCAACTCTGCAGGCTTCAGGCGCAGGAGCCAGGGGGAAAAAAACACCTCACCTCCCTACATGCTGGAAACTTCTGTATGCCCTGAATTGGTGCTATGTGGCACAAATGGGGCAGGGAAGAACAGCTGGAATGGGGTCAGCTCTCCAGCCAAGCCACCCAAACAGCGACACAAAGCGCTTGACACTACCGCTCCTCCGTTTGGGGAGGGACGGTGGCTCAGTGGTAGAGCATCTGCTTGGTAAGCAGAAGGTCCCAGGTTCAATCCCCGGCATCTCCAAAAAGGGGTCCAGGCAAAATGGTGTGAAAAACCTCAGCTGGAGACCCTGGAGAGCCGCTGCCAGTCTGAGAAGACAAGACTGACTTTGATGGACCAAGGATCTGATTCAGTATAAGGCAGCTTCTTATGTTCATATGTTCAAGGATTCACTCATTACCAAACACTGGTGGTCTTCCCAGATCATGTCAGATCCAGGTTTGGAACTCCTGGAGATTTTGGGGTGGAGCCTGGGGAAGACAGGGATAGCAGGTGCGGTACAAGGCCACAGAGCAGCCCTGTGGCACAGAGTGATAAAGCTGCAGTGCTACAGTCTGAGCTCTCTGCTCACGACCTGAGTTCGATCCCAGCAGCAGCTGGGTTCAGGTAGCCGGCTCCAGGTTGACTCAGCCTTCCATCCTTCCAAAGTCGGTAAAATAAGTACCCAGGTTGCCGGGGGGAAAGTGTAGATGACTGGGGAAGGCAATGGCAAACCACCCTGTAAAAAAAATCTGCCATGAAAACATCATGATGCAACGTCACCCCAGAGTTGGGAACGATTGGTGCTTGCACAGGGGACTACCTTTACCTTTTTTACAAGGCCACAGAGCCCAGCTTCCAAAGCAGCCATCTTCTCCAGGGGACCTCTCTGTAATCTGGAAATGAGCTGTAATCCCAGGGGATCCTCAGGTCTCACCTGGAGGCTGGCATCCGCACAATGACTATGGGTGACAGGGATTCCCTCTAAGCTGAGTTAGTGTGAGCTAGCTCACAATTTTTTAGCTTTCAGCTCACACGTTTTTGTCCTAGCTCAGGAAAAAAGGCCCCAGTGCAAGCTAATTGATGCAGCAGCTCACCACTTTAATGCCAGTAACTCACAAAGCAGAATTTTTGCTCCCAGGACTCCACAGAGGGAGCATTGGTGAGAGGCATGCCCTCCTGGGCCTGTGCTAGTGTTGGCACCAGTGTTCCCTCTACGCTGAGTTGGTGCAAGCTAGCTCACGGCTTTTTAGCCTCCAGCTCACACATTTCTGTCTTAGCTCAGGAAGGATGGCCCCAGAGCCAACTCACAGCTCCTGAAGTAGAATTTTTGCTCACAAAACTCCACAGCTTAGAGGGAGCATTGGTTGGCAATGGACCCATGAAGGGAAGGGGATACTTTGGCTGGGAAAACAAACTTCCTTGACTAGTTCCTAAGATTAAATATACAATCCTGGTCTGAATTGGGGCCACACACTCCAGCAGTTTTAAAGGGGAGAAGAACTTCCTGGAAAATGTATACATTTAAAGCCCTATATGGCCGAGGACCTGCCTACCTGAGGGACCGTCTTTCCCATATGAACCCCAGAGAGCACTGAGGTCAGCAGGGAAGAACCTGCTGACTATCCCCGGGCCGAAAGAGGTAAAACTACAGAGTACCCGCATGCGGGCCTTCTCTGTGGTGGCTCCACACCTATGGAACCAGCTCCCGGAAGAAATGCGGGCCCTGCGGGATTTTGAACAATTCCGCAGGGCCTGCAAGACCATCCTCTTCAGGATGGCCTTCACCGATTAAAAAGAGAGACTGCTAAGTAAATTTACCATCTGCTGAAATAGCAGCAGGATGTTAATTTTATTGAGTTTATTAATTTTAGAGTCTTAATTAAATTGTTAAACCAGTTATTGTTTTAAACATGGTTGACTTTTGACATTATTAAGTTAATGTATTGACGTGATGTTGTTAGCCGCCCTGAGCCTGCTTCGGCGGGGAGGGCGGGATACAAATAAAATGATGATGATGATGATGATGATGATGATGATGATGATGATGATGATGATGATGATGATGATGATACATGAGCTTCCAATGTTTTATATGGCTTTGCCCTTTATTTGAAAATAGCATACTCCAGGTATTTACCAATAACATTGCTTATGCCACCTGGCGAATGAGCACCCTGTGGGACTTCTTATAGTTCTGCAGGGCCTGTAAGGTGGAGCTCTTCTGCCAGAACTTCCATTGGCAGTACAACATACAAAGAGTATCACGGCAGAAAAGGGAGGGACAGTGGCTCAGTGGTAGAGCATCTGCTTGGGAAGCAGAAGGTCCCAGGTTCAATCCCTGGCATCTCCAAAAAAGGGTCCAGGCAAAGAGGTGTGAAAAACCTCAGCTGGAGACCCTGGAGAGCCATGAATGGGGCTGTGGCTCAGTGGTAGAGCAGCTGCTTGGGAAGCAGAAGGTCCCAGGTTCAATCCCTGGCATCTCCAAAAAAGGGTCCAGGCAAATAGGTGTGAAAAACCTCAGCTTGAGACCCTGGAGAGCCGCTGCCATTCTGAGTGGACAAGACTGACTTTGATGGACCGAGGGTCTGATTCAGTATAAGGCAGCTTCATATGTTCGGGGAGGGATGGTGGCTCAGTGGCAGAGCATCTGCTTGGTAAGCAGGAGGTCCCAGGTTCAGTCCCCGGCATCTCCAACTAAAAAAGGTCCAGGCAAATAGGTGTGAAAAGCCTCAGCTGGAGACCCTGGAGAGCCGCTGCCAGTCTGAGAAGACAATACTGACTTTGATGGACCGAGGGTCTGATTCAGTATAAGGCAGCTTCATATGTTCATATGTTCAAAAGAACAAGGAAACAAAAAGCAAAAAGCCCCACGTGAAACGAGCTTCTATATCCAATTACATAACAAGAAAAACCATTCGTATATAAATAATTGTATTTAACCCACATATATTGCTTTCATCAAAACAACCGTAATACTCAGTGCTTTGAACAAAAGGAAGCATTTGCACTAGGGTTGCCAAGTCCAATTTAAGAAATATCTGGGGACTTTGGGGGTGGAGCCAGGAGACTTTGGGGGTGGAGCCAGGAGACATTAGGAGTGGAGCCAAGATCAAGGCTGTGACAAGCATCATTGAACTCCAAAGGGAGTGCTGGCTGTCACATTTAAAGGGATGGCACACCTTTTCAATGCCTTCCTTCCATAGGAAATAATGAAGGATGGGGCACCTTCTTTGGGGGCTCATAGAATTGGACCCCCTGGTCCAATCGTTTTGAAACTTGGGGGATATTTTGGGGGGAGGCACTAGATGCTGTACTGAAAATGTGGTGCCTCTACCTCAAAAAACAGACCCCCCCAGAGCCCCAGATACCTGCGGATCAATTCTCCATGATTTTCTAGGGGAATAAATCTCCCTAGGGAATAACAGAGTTCCCAGTAGACATTTCCCTCCCCTCCCCCCGTTTTCTGACAACCCTGAAGCGGGGGGAGGGCCTCCAAACCGGGGGATCCCCTGCCCCCACCTGAGGATTGGCAACCGTAATTTGCACCAAGAGTTCTTTTCCTTTATATGGTAAAATTGTCCAGCTTTTCCATGTAATCCTGGTGTGATATTCCAAATGATGAATGTCTCTCAGTGGATGCAGCCAAACTTTCAAAGAGGAAAGGACAAGGTTGTACCAATACCCTTGTTTCGCAAAAGCTTTTTCAAGCTATAAAGGACCTCTTAGCGCAGACTTCTTCAAGCTGCAATAAACCTCTTGGTGGAGAGCATATTCAAGCTGGAATAGACATCTTCGCCAAGAGCTTCTTCAAGCTGCAATACACCTCTTAGCAAATTCTTAAAGCAAAGGCAATCATAGCCCAGATGTTTTCTAACTGAACACCCAAAGAGGTGTATTGCAGCTTGAAGACAATTTTACCACATAAAGTGTAATGTACTGGGAGACGAGACGTGGTGAAGGCATAGGTCTTTATTGGCTAGTACATCACACGCAACTGAGAACACGCGGCCGGGTCCGCTAATATATACATGCCTCCCGGAACATCCCCTTCGCTGGCCAGCCCAATCCTGGCCAGTCAAACTTCCCGCCCTTGGTCAGGATTGGCAGTGGCTTTTCCCGCGCTGCGCACGGCGACCCGAGGGTGGCTCGGGTCGCGCGGCGCTTGCGCTGAGTCCGATACACTACACTCCTCCCCTCCTAGTTTAAACTACATAGTCCTGTAGGTACGCTGGCGTCCTGCGTTCCCGTGTTGATCTCCTCGGGGTTGCCGTTGGTGTGGGGCCCGATCCCAACGTGGGTGGCGCCGTTTCTGGCTGTTGCCGGCCCGGGTCGGGTGCTGGCTCCGGTTCTGGTCCCGCGGCTGCCGGGGCCTCGTACGTGGGTAGCTCCTGTATTGGCGGGGCCCCTTCTGGCGGTTCCGTTGCTGGCGGTTCCCTACTCTCTGCCTCTTCTGCCTCCTCGGGTAGGGTGCGGCGGCGCAGCTGGTCGATGTGCCGCCTCAGCACCTGGCCTCCGGCGGTGGTTACCTCGTATGACCGGGAGCCTGTTACCCTCAGAACCCTTCCCGCCAACCACTCGGGGCCGCTTGCGAAGTTTTTCGCATACACTGGGTCGCCCGGAAAGAATCCTCTCACTGCTTCCCGGACCTCGGGGGACCCGCGGACATCCGGCGCCCGGTCCGGGTGTAGCCTATCAAGACGAGTGGTCAGTTTCCTCCCCATGAGCAGTTCTGCGGGGCTGAAACCGGTTACAGGGTTTGGGGTGATCCTGTTGTGGAACAGGAATGCTGAGAGGCGGTGGTCCCAATCCCCATGTACTATACGGCCAAGGGCCTCTTTGGTGGTCCGCACCATGCGCTCCGCCTGGCCGTTGGTGGCTGGATGGAATGGGGCGGACCTTATGTGCCTTATGAGGTACCGGTCGGTGAACTCCCGGAATTCCCGGGAGGTGAATGCCGTGCCGTTGTCCGTCACCAGGGTGTCAGGGATCCCGTGTGTGCAGAGGACCCTTCTGAGCGCCCTGACTGCTGCTGCGGTGGAGGTCGAGGCCACCGGGATTACCTCTAGCCATTTTGTATATGCGTCCACAAGTATAAAGAAGATCTGGCCCTGATACGGCCCCGCGAAATCCACATGGAGGCGGGACCACGGCCGCCCGTTCGACTCCCACCTGTGGACCGGGGCGGACGGCGGATTGGGTCTGGACTCCTGGCATGGTTGGCACCTTCTTACCCACCCCTCTATTTCCTCATCCATGCCCGGCCACCACACGTAGCTCCGGGCCAGGGCTTTCATTCTCACGATGCCCGGGTGGGTCTCGTGGAGATCCTCCAATACCTGTCTGCGCAGGGGGGGGGGCACCACCACCCGGCTCCCCCAGAGTATGCACCCCTTGTGTGTCGATAGCTCGTCCTTCCTGGACGCGAACGGCCGAAATGCTTCTTCCACCTTGCCCGAGGGCCACCCCCTTCCCACCCAGTCCCTGACCCGTGCGAGGATGCGGTCTCTCCCAGTCGCCCGAGCCACCTCGTCCGCGTGCAGTGGGCGCTCGGGGAGCGACTCAATGAGCATCACCCCGTGTGCCGGGGCGGGATCTGGGTCCGTTGTGGGTAGCGGCAGGCGGCTGAGGGCATCTGCGTGACCCATTGCTTTACCGGGGCGGTGTATCAGAGCGTAAGTGTATGAATTCAGGAACTGGTTCCACCTTAAAACCCTCTGAGACAGAATCTGGGGGGTCTGACGATCGGGGGCTAGGAGGCCGAGGAGCGGCTTGTGGTCAGTGGCGATGGTGAAACGCCTACCGTAGAGGTAGTCATTGAACTTTTGCACCCCCGCCACGATCGCCAGGGCCTCCTTATCGATCTGGGCGTAGTTCCGCTCGGCAGGGGACAGAGTCCGGGAGTAGTAAGCGATCGGCGCCTCTCTCCCGTCCGGGAGTTGGTGCCCTAAGACCGCTCCTACTCCGTAGGGGGAGGCGTCGCAAGCCAGGATCAGGGGTAGGTTTTCATCGTAGTGATGAAGTACCGCGTTAGAGACCAAGAGGTCTTTCACTGCCTGGAACGCCGCGGCTTGGCGTTTACCCCAGACCCACGGGGCCTGTTTATCTAACAAGCGGTGCAACGGTTCCGCCACGGCGGCTTTGTGTGGCAGGAATGCATGATAAAAGTTCAATAATCCTAAAAAACTCTGTAGTTCTGCCTTGCATTTGGGGGCAGGGGCCTGGACTATGGCCCTGGTCTTGTCCGCCGTCGGGTGAATTCCAGCCGTGTCCACGGCGAACCCCAGGAACTCCACTCGCGGAACACCCAACAAACATTTCTCCTTTTTGACTCGCAGCCCCGCCGCTTGGAACCGTCTGAGGACCTCTCGCAGGCGGCAGCTGAACTCTCCTTCGGTGGGGGCGGCGATTAAAACGTCGTCAAAGAAGGGTTGAACTCCGGGGATCCCTTTCAAGAGAGAGTCCATTATGCTCTGGAATATCCCCGGAGCTACACTGACCCCGAACTGCAGCCGTTTAACCCTGAACGCGCCCCTGTGGGTCACGATCGTCTGCGCCTCCGCTGTCTTAGCGTCGACCGGCAGTTGCTGGTATGCTTGTGCTAAGTCCAGCTTTCCAAAAACCCTCGCCCCGGCTAGTGCTGCTAGGACGTGGCTAACCACCGGGACTGGGTAGGGGTTGTCTTGCAGCGCCTTATTGATCGTGCACTTGTAGTCGGCGCAGATCCTAACCTCCCCGTTGGGTTTGACTGGCGTTACTATGGGGGTCTCCCATTCCGCATACGTTACAGGTTCTAGGACGCCCTGGGCTGTTAGGCGGTCCAGTTCTGCCTCTATTTTAGGCTTAAGGGCGAACGGGACGCGCCTCGCTTTAAGCCTTATGGGCCTGACCATTGGGTCTATCGGTAAGGTGATGGGCGGACCCTTGTAGCTCCCCAAGGACCCGTCGAAGACCTCGGGGAACTCCCGGCAGACCCCGTCGAAATTGCTGGCCTGCAATTGGTCCACCCCCACCAGCTGGATCCCCAGTGGATTGAACCACGCCAACCCGAGAAGTGTGGTCAGTTGGCGCTTGACCACTAGGATGTCTAGGGGCCCCCTAAAACCCCCTCTTTCTACATGCACCCGGGCCCACCCCACGATGTGTACTGGGTTCTTCTGAAAGTCCCTCAGTACGAAGTCCGCTGGCCTCGTTTGGATGCGGCGGCGGAGACATAGTTTCTTGAGGGTTTCCTCCGAAATGATAGAGATGGAGGAACCCGAGTCTACTTCCATGATGCAGGGGGCGCCCTCGATTAGGACCGACATTTTGACCTTGTCTGGGGCCGAGAGGGGCAAGTTCAATACCTGCAGACTGGTGGATGCCGTCGTGTGTGTGTCCAGGGAGTCGTGATGCGCTGACGGTTGGCGGCGGCTGTTCTTGGCCCGGCAAGCCCGGGCGATGTGGCCTGTCTTTCCGCAGCTGCGGCAGTCCAGGTTGCGGTACGGGCAGTCCCGTCGCTCGTGGGGGTCGCCGCAGCTGGCGCACCTGGAACCGGTGGTGGCGGTGGCCCTCTCCGTCGCTCGTTGTCTCGCGGGGGCCCGTGTGTCCGTTCTCTGAGGCCGCCGGAGCTGAAACGCTTCTTCCTCTGCTCGGTCTTCCAGCTCTGTTTCCCCTTGGTGGACTGCTTCGCCGCGTGGCTGGCCGAACGCCTTGGTGGCCCTCTCGAACGCCGTCGCCTCGTTGAAGGCTTGTTGTAGCGTGAGCTCCTCCTTAGCGAAGAGCTTCTGCTGCAGTCGTTCGTCTCGGAGGCCCCAGACGAAACGGTCCCTCAGGGCTTCGTCCCTTTTGTCAAAATTGCAGTTCCCGGCGATCTGTCGCAGGGCCGCCAGGTAGACCGCCGCTGTCTCCCCCGACTTTTGGTCCCTCTTGTGGAAGAGGAATCGGCGGGCGACGATGGACGGTTGGGGCGAAAAGTGGCCCGTGAGGAGTCTCACGACTTCCCGGTAGGTCCTCTCGGTCAGCTTAGCTGGAGCGGAGAGGCCTCTTGCGATCTCGAAAGTTTCTTCTCCACAGACGCTCAGCAGGACGTCTCTCTTCCTGTCGTCATCGTCGATCAGGTTCGCCCGCAGGTAGCACTCGACCCTTTCTGTGTAGGTCTCCCATCTCTCGGGGTGCTCCGGGTTGAATTCCGCAAGATGGCCCGTCGTTACTGTAGAGTTCGCCATGGTGGCGGCGGGCTGTGCGATCCTGCGGTCTCACGCCTTCCTCGTCTCCGGCCCGGTCAGGTTCCCCTCGGGGCGGCCGGACCTATCTAGATCCCACCTTCGTCGCCAGTGTAATGTACTGGGAGACGAGACGTGGTGAAGGCATAGGTCTTTATTGGCTAGTACATCACACGCAACTGAGAACACGCGGCCGGGTCCGCTAATATATACATGCCTCCCGGAACATCCCCTTCGCTGGCCAGCCCAATCCTGGCCAGTCAAACTTCCCGCCCTTGGTCAGGATTGGCAGTGGCTTTTCCCGCGCTGCGCACGGCGACCCGAGGGTGGCTCGGGTCGCGCGGCGCTTGCGCTGAGTCCGATACACTACATAAAGGAAAAGAACTCTTGGTGCAAATGCTTCCTTTTGTTCAAAGGACTGAGTATAACGGTTGTTTTGATGAAAGCAATATATGTGGGTTAAATACAATTATTTCTATTTGAATGGTTTTCCTTGTTATGTAATTGGATATAGAAGCTGGTTCACGTAGGGCGTTTTGCTTTTTGTTTCCTTAGACCTTCCATTGGGGCAGTGGGTGTTCACTTATGTCTGGCCTCCATTCCAGTGACCTTAGGTCCGAGCGACCACTTGGACCCAATTGGGTGGATATCTGTCGAGGCACAGTTTAGTTTTAACCAGGGCTTTTTTGGGTGTGGAAAAAGCCCAGCAGGAACTCCTTTGCATATTAGGCCACACCCCTTGAAGCCAAGCCAGCCGGAACGGCATTCCTGTGTGCTCCTGCTAAAAAAAAAAAAAACAACAACCCTGGTTTTAATGTCGATGTTCTAATTTTTAACTGTATTTTAATTATTTAATGGATTTTATTGTGTGGTTTTTTATGATGGAGCCTGCCCTGAGCTTGCTTATGGGGAGTGCAGGATTTAAATGGAATTAAATAAATAGGACTACTGAGCTAAATTAGTGGACAGCATTCAAACCCTGTTTTATTGTTATGGTTCCCAACCGAGGACATCTTGTACCATGGATGTTTCTCTGTCACTGAAACAGCTGCATATTCATCTGCTAATATCTATCTTATTGTTAAAGGCAGCTCAAAAACTGGCAATTCTAGCTAGAAATGTCATTTGAGCTAGTTTGGCGTCGTGGTTAAGAGCGTGGACTCCAATCAGGGAGAGCTGAGTTTGATTCCCCCACAGCTCCACATGCATCTGCTGGAGTGGCCGTGAATGAGTTACAAATTCTCACAGAACTGTTCTCTCAAGAGAAGTCCTTGAAAAAGCTCTCTCAGTCCTAACTCCTTCACAAGGGAGGGGAGGGGAAGGAGACTGTAAACTGCTCTGAGACTCTGTGAAGGGCAGAGTAGAACTCCAATCTCTTCTTCTTCTCTTCCTTGACCGTTTCCACATTAGGCATTTTGTTTTGAATAGCCATCATTTCTTCGTATGGATGAAGTTTGAGTCCAGTGGCACCATTAAGACCAACAAAATTTTATTCTGGGTATAAACTTTTGCGGGTACACACACATCGCGTATACACAAAAACTTTCACCCAGAATTAAACTCTGTTGGTCTTCAAGGTGTCACTGGACAGAAACTGTTCTTCTGCTTCAACTTGGGGACCCATCTGAATTTGTTCACATGGTTATTACAGATTCTTCAGTCATCGGGTGGCAAACCTTTGGGGACTCTGTGGTCCTCCTGTTATTTTTCAGACTCGGTCCGTGGCAATTTTTTTTGCTTAGAACAATATTTCTTGTTCAGTTTGTTTCAAGATGGCTTGCCAAGCTTTATTGATATAGCAATCAGGCGGGGCGGCTGGGTCAGTGATGTGTTGGGAAACCCTGATTATTTTTAAACCCTCCTGGCTTGCAAAGAGGAAATGAACTCAGGAAACATATAATTGAAGGGCCAATTACACTAATGAGGGGCAAACAGGAACAAAAGCTCCTCTCTCTCTCTTTTTTTGGTGTTTGTAAGTGGGATATTTTTTTGTTTACGATTCCGTCGCTGCACAAAACCGACCCCCTTAAAGCTAACGAAATCTCATTTCACCATGAGCTCTCTAATCTTCTTCTTCAGATGGTATCAGTGGATCTGTGTTTACTACGTATGAACTCATGTAGAAGGTTTTTTTTTGGGGGGGGGGACCTAATTAGCAAGGTCAAAAGGTCTTGCGACGCAGCAGCCCAGGGTGAAAATGGAATGACATGAAATTCGTATCCAATCACAAAAAGTGCAGACCATTCGCTAGTAATATTCAGCCAGTTAACCCCCTAGTCATACATTTTCATGAGCCAGTTATCATGAGCTAGTTTGGTGTAGTGGAGAAGTGTGCGGACTCTTATCTGGGAGAACCGGGTTTGATTCCCCACTCCTCCACTTGCACCTGCTGGAATGGCCTTGGGTCAGCCATAGCTCTGGCAGAGGTTGTCCTTGAAAGGGCAGCTGCTGTGAGAGCCCTCTCAGCCCCACCCACCTCACAGGGTGTCTGTTATGGGGGAGGAAGGTAAAGGAGATTGTGAGCCGCTCTGAGACTCTTCGGAGTGGAGGGCGGGATATAAATCCAATATCTTCATCTACCTCACAGGGTGACTGTTGTGGGGGAGGAAGGTAAAGGAGCTTGTGAGCCGCTCTGAGACTCTTCGGAGTGGAGGGCGGGATATAAATCCAATATCTTCTTCTTCTTCTCTCAGCCACACCCACCTCACAGAGTGTCTGTTGTGGGGGAGGAAGGGAAAGGAGATTGTGAGCCGCTCTGAGATTCTTCGGAGTGGAGGGCGGGATATAAATCCAATATCTTCATCTACCTCACAGGGTGTCTGTTGTGGGGGAGGAAGGGAAAGGAGATTGCGAGCCGCTCTGAGACTCTTCTGAGTGGAGGGCGGGATATAAATCCAATATCTTCATCTACCTCACAGGGTGTCTGTTGTGGGGGAGGAAGGGAAAAGAGATTGTGAGCCGCTCTGAGACTCTTCGGAGTGGAGGGCAGGATATAAATCCAATATCTTCTTCTTCATCTTCTTCTAAAAATGCTCTACCTGCTTACTGGGTTGAACTGCAATTTGGGGGGGGGGTTTAATCTCATGATAATTGCGACCCTGCTCTTGGTTTGCTTTCCAGACCTCCTGCGTAAAACGGCTGCACAGTACAGATCCACTCAAAGCCCCCAAAGAAGTCCAGAAAAGCTTCAGCTAGAGTCAAATTCTGTTAGTCTTTAAGGTCCTTATTTTACTGCAGCACTAGACCTCTGGGAGAATGGAACAGTGCCAGAGAGCTCCACCAGGTCTCTTGGACCAGAATTACAGAGCTTGGTAGAGCTACCTGAAATTCACTAGAATGTTGCCCTTTCCATGTGTGAGGAGGAGAGAAATAACTGATTTCGGAAGCTTTCCTTAAGACTTTCTGTTTTAATAAAATACGTGATGAAACCTTCCTGGCGTCAGTGGAACAGGTTTCCTCGGGAGGTGGTGGGCCCTCTTTCTTTGGAGGCTTTTCAACAGAGGCTAGAGGGCCATCTGACAGCAATGAGGATCCTGTGAATTTAGGGGGAGGTATTTGTGAGTTTAGAATGGTTCCTCAGTGGGACAGGTTTCCCCGGGAGGTGGTGGGCTCTCCTTCCTTGGAGGTTTTTAAACAGAGGCTAGATGGCCATCTGACAGCAATGAGGATCCTGTGAATTTAGGGGGAGGTATTTGTGAGTTTAGAATGGTTCCTCAGTGGAACAGGCTTCCTCGGGAGGTGACGGGCTCTCCTTCCTTGGAGGTTTTTAAACAGAGGCTAGACGGCCATCTGACAGCAATGAGGATCCTGTGAATTTAGGGGGAGGTATTTGTGAGTTTAGAGTAGTTCTTCAGTGGAACAGGCTTCCTCGGGAGGTGGTGGGCTCTCCTTCCTTGGAGGTTTATAAACAGAGGCTAGATGGCCATCTGACAACAATGAGGATCCTGTGAATTTAGGGGGAGGTGTTTGTGAGTTTCCTGCATTGTGCAGGGGGTTGGACTAGATGACCCTGGAGGTCCCTTCCAATGCTATGATTCCTCCCCCCCTCCCCCCAAAAGGCCTTGCTTCTAAGCTCCATTGTTCAAACCCCCTGTGAAAATTTTGCTGAACTCTAAGATTTGACTCTTGAGCTTACTAAAGAGCCTTTGATGAGGAACTTTATCAAAAGCTTTCTGGAAGTCAAGGTAAACAACATCTATTGGATCCCCTTTGTCCAATCTTTTTGAAACTTGGGACATGTTTTGAGGAGAGGCACCAGGTGCTATGCTGAGAATGAGGCGCCTCTGCCCCCAAAAACAGACCCTCCAGACCCCCAGATACCTCTGGATCAGTTCTCTATGGAGAACAGGGTATAGTGGAATGCTCAGAGGACACCCCCCCCCCATTGCTTTCTGCTCCACCCGTTCCCAAAGCCTTTCAAATCGCAATAAATGCAAACTTTTCTGATAGGAGGGTCTGGGCAGTTTTTTCAAGACGTTAAATGTTCTCACAAGAGTCCAACGCTCCACCTTGAAGAATTTCCAACACAGCTTGGCAAAAATGATAGGTGTGACGAGGTTATACGTGAACCCTTGTTTCACTTCCTCCAGCTCCCAACCAATTTCAGATAAGAGACTGATGCTTCAAAATTCATCCGTACGCCGTGCGGCTTTTATAGCTTCGATCCCCAGTCCCGCCTGGGGAGTGGCAACCTACCAGTGCCCTTAGCAGCTGCTTCACTGCAGACCTTAAGCAGGGAGCCACGTGGGTCGGGGGGGGGGGGAGCACAGCCCGGTGAATGAAGCAGCTGCAAAGGAGCAGGCAGGACTGGAGGGGGGGGGGGGTGATGGTCATGCCTGGTGGGGTGTCGACTCTGTGGCTAAGATGAAACTTGATAAATAAGAAACGGGACGTGCTTGGCCAGGAGCTGACCCTTCTTTGCCCTGGCGGGCTCCGCCCGATCAGAGAGCCGGTTTGGTGTAGTGGTTAAGTGCGGGGACTCTTATCTGGGAGAACCGGGTCCCCCCCCCCCGCTCCTCCACTTGCAGCTGCTGGAATGGCCTTGAGTCAGCCAGAGCTCTCGCAGAGGTTGTCCTTGAAAGGGTTGTTTCTGTGAGAGCTCTCTCAGCCCCACCCACCTCACAGGGTGTCTGTTGTGGGGGGAGAAGATATAGGAGATTGTGAGCCGCTCTGAGTCTCTGATCCAGGGAGAAGGGCAGGGTATAAATCTGCCCCCACCTCACAGGGTGTCTGTTGTGAGGGAAGAAAATGTAGGAGATTGTAAGCCGCTCTGAGTCTCTGATCCAGGGAGAAGGGCAGGGTATAAATCTGCAGCCTTCTAGCTTTCTTCTTCTAAACCAGGGGTGTCGAATTCATTTGTTATGAGGGATGGATCTGACATAAGCGAGACCTTGTCGGGCCAGGCCATGTTTCTTAAAAATAAACCATGCTTAAAACATTAGCACTCATTGGCCTTAAAGGTGCTCTCTTTTTATTTCTCCCAGGGGATCCAGGGAACTGGACAAAGGAAGCTCTGGCTCTTTCCCTCCCTCCCCAGGAGTAGGGAGTAGCTTCAGCTAATAGAAGGAAGAGAGGCGCTCAGTAGCTCTGCTGTGCAATTGAGAGAACCTGGCGAAGCAAGCTCTGCCTCCCTCCCTTCCTCCCCAAGGGAGGAGCCTCATCCAATGGAGAAAATAGAGGCTTTGCTCCATAGCTCCTGTGCGATTGAGCAAGCCTTGCAAAGCAAGCTGTGATGCAGAAGGAATCAAGAGAGAGGGAGAAGGAAGCAGATGTCAGCCAGTTGCTCGGGGGTGGGGCTGATAGAAGCCCTCTGGGGGCCTGATTCGGCCCTCGGGCCGCATGTTTGACACCCCTGGTCTAAACAAGCGGGGTGGTAGTGGTTCTAATTGAAGAACTATCTGTGTACTAGGAACCCTGGCCCACGAAATCCAGAGTAAGGAAGCCGGGCTTTGCTTCCAAGGATACGCAGCTGAGCCCTCCAAAATGAAAAATGGACAAAGGAGAAACGGCAGGCAGGAGACAAATCTATTTGCCAATTGGGGAGTTATTAAATATTTAAAGTCGCGGAACTTTCTGGCCTTCGAGATTTTCCATCTCTACCAAATGAGCCACAAAGATATATCTTTAACTAACTCTCTCTCCCTCTCTTTCTCTCACACCTGAAGGAAATTCAGGTGTGACATTCAAGGTGACAAGAGCGTCTCCATTAAAAGTTGACAAGCCGTGCTTTAAATCACACGCTGGCTGTTTCTTTCAAGGGAAAGGTTGGAGGGAGGTGTGGCTGGATATGCGCGAACAGAGAAGTTTGTCGTTAGGGTTTCCGATAACTGCCTTTGCGTATTGGGTGCAATCGGGGTTCTTAAGGCATTTCTACAGCACTTCCCCGAGTGGAGTGAGCTGTAATGAAAGAAAGAGGAGGGCATTTGCAGCTGGGTCTACTCTGTCCTCACCCCTCTTTCCCACTCACTTCTCCTGCCGTCACTGCCCATGGCCTTCACTCTCTTGGCCAGCACAACTGGGAGTACAAACGGTGATCTTTAGTTGTCAGTAAACTGGAGGGTTGCCAATCCCCAGGTGGCAGCAGGGGATCCCCCACTGTGGAGGCTCTCCCCCCGCTTCAGGGTCATCAGAAAGCGGGGCTGAGGGAAATGTCTGCTGGGCACTCCATTATTCCCTATGGAGACCGATTTGCATACAATATAATGGAGAATTGATCTGGGGGTATCTGGGGCTTGGGGGCCCCCTGTTTTTTGAGGTAGAGTCACCAAAGTTTTGGCATAGCATCCAATGCCTCTCCTTAAAGCACCCTCCAGGTTTCAAAAAGTTTGGACTTGGGGGTCCAATTCTATGATCCCCAAAAGAAGGTGCCCCTATCCTTCATTATTTCCAGTGGAGGGATGACATTTAAAAGGTGTGCAGTCCCTTTGGTATAGTGGTTAAGTGTGTAGACGTTTATCTGGGATAGGCGAGTTTGATTCCTCACTTCTCCACGTGCAGTTGCTGGAATGACCTTGGGTCAGCCATAGCTCTCGCAGAGTTGTCCTTGAAAGGGCAGCTTCTGGGAGAGCTCTCTCAGCCCCACCCACCTCACAGGGTGTCTGTTGTGGGGGAGGAAGGGAAAGGAGATTGTAAACTGCTCTGAGACTGATTCAGAGAGAAGGGCGAGGTATAAATCTACAGTCTTCTTCTTCTTCTAAATACGATGGCCCGAACTCCCTTTGGAGTTCAATTATGCTCATTACAACCTTGATCTTGGCTCCACCCCAAAGTCCCCAGATATTTCTTGAACCCTGTGCACTTCCTCCTCTTCCGAAACAGAGCCTAAGGATCCTCTTCAAGGACAGGCTGGGAGATTTATGAATGAGTCTTCAAAGCCCTTCAAAAAAGTAAATAGGAGACACAGGGAGGGGGAAAAAACCCCAAATAAGGAAGGTTAACCCTTTCTCAGGCATGCAGGTTTGCAGACTGAACCCAACCTATTGACCCAGGCTGGGTTCTTGTTAGAGCTGCGCGAGAAACAAAATAAGCAGGCCAAGGGAGAACTGAGCTGTGAATTGTGAAGTCCCCTCCCTTCCAAATCTGCCCCTGCCAAGGACTAATTGGGCAATCTTGGGCCATCTCTACTCTCAGCCCCACCTACAGCAACTACCTGTTGGGGAAGAGGAAGGGAAGGCAACTGGAAGCCACCGTGGGACTCCTTAAGGCAGGGGTGTCAAACATGTGGCCTGAGAGCAGAATCAGACCCCTATCAGCCCCCTGAGCAACTGGCTGTCATCTGCTTCCTTCTTCCTCTCTCTTGCTTCCTTCTGCATCACAGCTTGCTTTGCCAGGCTTGCTCAACTGCACAGGAGCTACAGAGCAAAGCCTCTGTTTTCTCCATTGGCTGAATCTCCCCCCCTTGGGGAAGAAAGGAGGAGGAAGAGCTTGCTTTGCCAGGCTCTCTCAATTGCACAGCGGAGCTACTGAGCAAAGCCTCTCTTCCTTCTATTGGCTGAGGCTCTTCCCCCTCCTGGTCTCCTGGGGAAGGGAGGAAAGAGCCAGAGCTTCCTTTGCCCAGTTCCCTGGATCCCATGGGAGAGATACGAAGAAAGCACCTTTAACGCCAATGAGTGCTAATGTTTCAAGCATGTTTTTTTAAAAATATATTTAATTGTGTTTGTCTGTATCCTTTATAAAGTTTATGTCTCTGCTACCTAATTTTAAATAGGAACGCACATGGCCTGCTCTGACAAGGTTGCATTCATGTCAGATCCATCCCTCGTAACAACACCCCTGACTTAAGGGAAAGAAAAGTGGGGCATAAAACTCTTCTTCTTCCGAATAAGGACTCCAGCTTTCCTTCCCCCAAACCCAGCAGACCCAGTGTCTCCTCGCGAGTAGGTCCAGTGCACAGCAAACAAAGATACAGAGAACCCTGTACAAATCCCTCAGAACGGCCGAGGAGGAATTCAATGTGAAACGGTTGGGTTTCCTGCCCTTCTTTGTCTTTGTGGCTGGGAGTTTCTGTTGGGTTTCCGATGCAATTTCACTTCCTGTTGTCATGAGTTAATTAAGTGTTTGTGTATGCATGCTGATGTTTAGCCAGTGAGTAGGTAGAGCCAATGAGAATGTGTGCATGTACTTCCCGCCAAGGCTAGGTGTCAATATGCGTAGTGACCATTGAGGGAGAGCCCTAATAGGCTAATCCATATATTTGGGTGGTGGTCTAGGGGGAAAACATTTGGTCAGTTTTATTGCCCTTTGTGTTAAGCCCTAGATCTCCAGGCAGTTGAAGTTAAGACTCGAGAGAGTCAAGATGTAGCCTAGAAGCTAGACAGGATATTGAATCCTTCTTTGTTTTCTAGAAATCCCAGTCATACCTTTTCCTCATTAGTAAAGTAAACTACTTTGTTTCTTAAGCTAAACCGTGTGCCTGGCTGTTATTCGCGGTTCTCTCCATGTTACTCTGCTAATTGTATATCTAAACCCCAATAGTTTCCCAGAAGCTTACTGGGGTTTCCTCATTAAGAAGCACAGAAAGATCAGTGGGGAGAATGTAGGGCGTTCAAGGGTGCTCTTGCTGTCCATGGGGCACAGGTCAGGCTGGTGAAAGCCAAGACGCTCGGCTGAGTGTGCCTGCGCCTTTCCTCCAGCCCCACAATCTTGTGCAAATCATGGAAGCTCCACAACAGACATCCAGCATTCCTTAGGCTGCTGCAGGAAGGATCCACTAGAAGGAGGAAGGAAATCACTGCTTGAGCTGACCTCTGGTCTCTGCTTGCCAGCAGACCTGGAGGGAAATGCCCTGCCCATGAATCGAGAGAGGCTCGATGTGTAGAAAGGGGCAGCTGAAGCCAGGCTGATCCTGCCACTAGGCAAATGACCTAGGGGAGGGGTCCCCAACCCCCGGGCCATGGACTGGTATCCGTCTGTGGTCCGTTAGCAATTGGCCCGTGGAGAGAGGCGGAGGCACCACACCGCCCCGTCCCCTGCCCAGGACCCGGATGGATGAAAGAGGCAGCGTGGCCTTGCTCCAAAGCACCGCCTCTTTCATCCGCCTGGGTTCTGGGCAGGTGGAAGGGGCAGCCAGTAGTGACCTTCACCTACCAGAGAGCCAATTTGGTGTAGCGGTTGAGTGTGTGGACTCTTATCGGGGAGAGCCAGTTTGGTGTAGCGGTTAAGTGTGCAGACTCTTCTCTGGGAGAGCCAGTTTGGTGCAGCGGTTAAGTGCGTGGACTCTTCTCTGGCAGAGCCAGTTTGGTGTAGCAGTTAAGTGTGTGGACTCTTCTCTGGGAGAGCCAGTTTGGTGTAGCGGTTGAGTGTGTGGACTCTTCTCTGGGAGAGCCAGTTTGGTGTAGCGGTTGAGTGTGTGGACTCTTATCGGGGAGAGCCAGTTTGGTGTAGCGGTTGAGTGTGTGGACTCTTATCTGGGAGAGCCAGTTTGGTGTAGCGGTTGAGTGTGTGGACTCTTCTCTGGGAGAGCCAGTTTGGTGTAGCGGTTGAGTGTGTGGACTCTTCTCTGGGAGAGCCAGTTTGGTGTAGCGGTTGAGTGTGTGGACTCTTATCGGGGAGAGCCAGTTTGGTGTAGCGGTTGAGTGTGTGGACTCTTATCGGGGAGAGCCAGTTTGGTGTAGCGGTTGAGTGTGTGGACTCTTCTCTGGGAGAGCCAGTTTGGCGTAGCGGTTAAGTGCGCGGACTCTTCTCTGGAAGAGCCAGTTTGGTGTAGCGGTTAAGTGCGTGGACTCTTCTCTGGGAGAGCCAGTTTGGTGTAGCGGTTAAGTGCGCGGACTCTTCTCTGGGAGAGCCAGTTTGGTGTAGCGGTTAAGTGTGCGGACACTTCTCTGGGAGAGCCAGTTTGGTGTAGCGGTTAAGTGTGTGGACACTTCTCTGGGAGAGCCAGTTTGGTGTAGCGGTTGAGTGTGTGGACTCTTATCTGGGAGAGCCAGTTTGGTGTAGCGGTTAAGTGTGCAGACTCTTCTCTGGGAGAGCCAGTTTGGTGTAGCGGTTAAGTGTGTGGACACTTCTCTGGGAGAGCCAGTTTGGTGTAGCGGTTGAGTGTGTGGACTCTTCTCTGGGAGAGCCAGTTTGGTGTAGCGGTTAAGTGCGCAGACTCTTCTCTGGGAGAGCCAGTTTGGTGTAGCGGTTAAGTGCGTGGACTCTTCTCTGGGAGAGCCAGTTTGGTGTAGCGGTTGAGTGTGTGGACTCTTCTCTGGGAGAGCCAGTTTGGTGTAGCGGTTAAGTGTGTGGACACTTCTCTGGGAGAGCCAGTTTGGTGTAGCGGTTAAGTGTGTGGACACTGCTCTGGGAGAGCCAGTTTGGTGTAGCGGTTGAGTGTGTGGACTCTTATCTGGGAGAGGCAGTTTGGTGTAGCGGTTGAGTGTGTGGACTCTTCTCTGGGAGAGCCAGTTTGGTGTAGCGGTTGAGTGCGCGGACACTTCTCTGGGAGAGCCAGTTTGGTGTAGCGGTTAAGTGCGTGGATTCTTCTCTGGGAGAGCCAGTTTGGTGTAGCGGTTAAGTGCGCGGACTCTTTTCTGGGAGAGCCAGTTTGGTGTAGCGGTTAAGTGCGCGGACTCTTCTCTGGGAGAGCCAGTTTGGTATAGTGGTTAAGTGCGTGGACTTTCTCTGAGAGAGCCAGTTTGGTGTAGCGGTTAAGTGTGCAGACTCTTCTCTGGGAGAGCCAGTTTGGTGTAGCAGTTAAGTGCGCAGACTCTTCTCTGGGAGAGCCAGTTTGGTGTAGCGGTTAAGTGCGTGGACTCTTCTCTGGGAGAGACAGTTTGGTGTAGCGGTTAAGTGCGTGGACTCTTCTCTGGGATAGCCAGTTTGGTGTAGCGGTTAAGTGCGTGGATTCTTCTCTGGGAGAGCCAGTTTGGTGTAGCGGTTAAGTGCGCGGACTCTTTTCTGGGAGAGCCAGTTTGGTGTAGCAGTTAAGTGCGCGGACTCTTCTCTGGGAGAGCCAGTTTGGTATAGTGGTTAAGTGCGTGGACTTTCTCTGAGAGAGCCAGTTTGGTGTAGCGGTTAAGTGTGCAGACTCTTCTCTGGGAGAGCCAGTTTGGTGTAGCAGTTAAGTGCGCAGACTCTTCTCTGGGAGAGCCAGTTTGGTGTAGCGGTTAAGTGCGCGGACTCTTCTCTGGGAGAGACAGTTTGGTGTAGCGGTTAAGTGCGTGGACTCTTCTCTGGGATAGCCAGTTTGGTGTAGCGGTTAAGTGCGTGGATTCTTCTCTGGGAGAGCCAGTTTGGTGTAGCGGTTAAGTGCGTGGACTCTTCTCTGGGAGAGCCAGTTTGCTGTAGTGGTTAAGTGCGTGGACTCTTCTCTGGAAGAGCCAGTTTGGTGTAGCGGTTAAGTGTGTGGACTCTTCTCTGGGAGAGCCAGTTTGGTGTAGCGGTTAAGTGTGCGGACTCTTATCTGGGAGAGCCAGTTTTGTGTAGTGGTTAAGTGTGTGGACTCTTATCTGGGAGAGCCAGTTTGGTGTAGCGGTTAAGTGTGTGGACTCTTATCTGGGAGAACCATTTTTTGGTTTCTTGCTCCTCCACTTGCAGCTGCTGGAATGGCCTTGGGCGAGCCATAGCTCTGGCAGGAGTTGTCCTCGAAAGGGCAGCTGCTGTAAGAGCTCTCTCAGCCCCACCCACCTCACAGGGTGTCTGTGGTGGGGGAAGAAAATATAGGCGATTGTAAGCCGCTCTGAGTCTCTGATCCAGAGAGAAGGGCGGGGTGTAAATCTGCAATTCTTCTTCTTCTGCCCCTCATTTAAAGACCCCCATGGGGGAGCATGGATGGGACATGGCCGCCCCCCGGGGTGGCAAAAAAACCAGCACCCCTTCTCCCACTGGTCCGTGGAAAAACTGTCTTCCACAAAACCGGTCCCTGGTGCCAAAAAGGGTTGGGAGCCTAGGGCATTGGTCTTCTGGGGGTGCTGAATAGGGTGCCCCCCCATGTGACTCAGTGCGGGGTGGGGGGCGCCAGAAGTTAGCTTTGCCCAGGTGCCAGACAGTCTCAGGCCAGCCCTGACAGAAGCTTTTCAAGGGCTGGAGATAAATAAAATCCCATTCACTTTCTATGAAGGGGGGGGGGTTGTTTCCTGTCAAGGAAGTCTTCGCTTTCAGCTTTAGAGGGGCTACAAGCGATGCACAGTCAAAGCGGTCCCACTGTAAGCAAATGCCGCATGTGGTTGGCAAGCGACCGTGCGCTTCGTTTTCTTTTTGCACTCCTAGAACACAAGGTTTTAGCATCAGTGTAACGAAGGAAGATCCAAGTAGGTAGCTGTGTTGGTCTGAAGTAGCAGAACAAAATAGGAGTAAATTGCACCTTTAAGACCAACTTAGTTTTATTCAGAAGCTTTCGTGTGCTCTAAGCACACTTCATCAGATGAGGAATCCGGCACTGTGAGCAGAGCCGTACATAGCTGGTAGGCGGTGGCCCAGAATGCAAAATGGTACAGATTTAAGAACCGATGACAGAATAGTAAAATTACCTGGTAGGCAGTGGTTTAGAATGTAAAATGGTACAATGACAGAATGGTAAAATTAACAAATTGAGCAAACCTTTGATCTGAGTAGCATGAGCACGCGAAAGCAACAAAACAGTAATATGTCAAAATGTGACCGTGTCTGTCAATGACTCTTAAGAGCACACGAAAGCTTACGTTCTGAATAAAACGAAGATGGTCTTAAAGGTGCAATCGACTCCTATTTTGTAACGAAGGAAGTCTTGGATGGAAACTAAAACTTTATCTGTGTGTGTGTGGGGGGGAAACAGGCTCAGTGAAAAGAATTATTCAGGTGGGAGCTGCATTGGTCTGTAGCAGCAGAACCAAATTTGAATTGAGTGTCACCTTTAAGACCAACGTTCTGGGTCTAAACTTTTGAGTGCACACACAGGAACAAAATTTTGTTGATCGTAGAATCATAGCGTTGGAAGGAACCTCCAGGGTCATCTAGTCCAACCCCCTGCACAATGGAGGAAACTCACAAACACCTCCCCCTAAATTCACAAGATCTTCATTGCTGTCAGATGGCCATCTAGTCTCTGTTTAAAAACCTCCAAGGAAGGAGAGCCCACCACCTCCTGAGGAAGCATGTTCCACTGAAGAACCACTCTAACGGTCAGGAAGTTCTTCCTAATGTTGAACCAGAAACTCTTTTGATTTAATTTCAACCCATTGGTTCTGGTCCTACCTTCGGGGGGCCACAGAAAGCAATTCCATCATCCTTGAAGATGACAGCCCTTCAAGTACTTGAAGATGGTGATCATATCACCGCTCAGCCACCTTCTCTCCAGGCTAAACATCCCCAGCTCCTTCAACCTTTCTTCATAGGACTTGGTCTCCAGACCCCTCACCATCTTCGTTGCCCTCCTCTGTTCCTGTTCTAGCTTGTCTATATCCTTCTTAAAATGTGGTGCCCAAAAGACCTCACCAGAGCAGAGTAAAGCGATACCATCACTTCACATGATCTTAAAGGTGACACCAGACTCAAGCCTTATTCAGTAAAAAGAAGGCATTCTCCACATGTGCTGGAGGAGGACACCCCAAGCCTTCACTCCAGCAAAGTTCAGCCCTGAAACCTGTATTGAAACCACCCCGCAAGATGTTCTGCAACAGTCAAAGAGTGACTTGAAGAGGCATGAGTGGCTCTCTGTCACCCCTGAGCAGCCACATTTATGCTTCACGTCTCTGGGATTTGAGACCAGCTCGAGCTCCTGCTGTTCTCCTTTGTGAAATTGTGGTTTGCAAAGCTTCCAAAATGGGGCTGAAATCTGAAACATAATAGCGGGGTGTTGGAGGAAAACCAGACAGAAGGGAAGGCATCCTAGTGGGGAAAAAGCTTTCGAGGCCTGCCCAAACCTGGCTTTTAAGAAGAGAATTGGCAGGAAAGGAGGAGTCTTCTCTTTACTCACTGTCTTCCTTGACATTAGGAAAGAAAAAAGCCCTTCAGCTTTAGTACACAGGCCGGAGAGACAGCCACGAACCATATTCCTGGTATGGGATGCAGAGCAACCAGCTAAGTCCTCTTTGTGGCTGGCCAGTTGTTAGCCCGGCAGCTGTGTGACAGACAGAAGTTCAGTCCCTCTCCAGACACCTGCAGTCTTCCAGGAAAGACAAAGGGCACTTGTGGCTTATTTGCTTTTCATGGAGTCGTTAAAGGGCTGAAGGTCTTCCAGATAGATGAAGAAGAGAGAGAAGAGACTGGATTTCTACCCCACCCTCCACCTGGAGTCTCAGAGCAGCTTACAATCACCTCTCCTCACAACAGACACTCTGTGAGGGAGGTGGGGCTGAGAGAGCTCTCGGAGAAGAGCTCTCAGAGAACTGTGACCGACCCAAGATCATACCAGCAGGTGCATGTCGAGGAAGAGTGGGGAATCAAATCCTAGATTACAGTCTGCTGCTCGGAACGGGGCTACAGTTGCCTCCGGAAGGCTGCCGTGGAGGAAAGAGCTGGAGGTATGGCCAAGGGAATGAAGGCCCCTGCCATGCTACTAAGAATTCATGCGAGAACTTCCGAGAAGATGCTGAAACCAGGCTGTGACTTTGCAAGGGCGGATCACTCCATGGTAAAAACTTAACGACAAAAAGCAGCTGAAGATGCCCAAGAAAGATCTCGTCTGTAATACCGGACCTGAGTACACACCATATCCTCCCTGCGTCCTTAATGACTCTGCCATGAGGACTTTGAATCAGACATGCCTTGCCTGGAGCTGAATCCCTAAGCCCTTGTGGGCCCACTCCAGGCCGGGGCACCCGGGGAAATGGGACTCCAGCCTCTCCTCCCTGTGTCGTTTTTCTGAGCTGAAACAGCCCCCTCCCCACCCAGCCACTTCTTAGGAAACTGGGGGAAGTATTGTGAGACGAACCCTTCAAGGTTAACTATCGAGGCATGTCTGCTCAACAGAATGCAGCACTGAGAACCCAATCCCAGGCTCCCAGGGGTTGCACGTAGGGCAGGCCCTCCACTAGGCAAACTAGGTGATCGCCTAGGACGCTGGCCTTCTGGGGGTGCCAAATAGGGTACCCCCCCATGTGACTCGGTGATGTTATCAGCGCAGGGAGGGGCCAAGAAGTTAGCCCTGATTGCACAAGAGACTGAAGACTCTACCGGTGTTGATATCTCGCTAGTAATTGTACCAGCACAGTCCCTGGCAGCACTTTACTCATTGACTTCATCTATACACCACAGTCCCTGCCCCCCCTCTCCGTGAGGACCATAGACAGAAGAAGATGAAGAAGATAGAAGATATTGGATTTATATCCCGCCCTCAGAGCGGCTCACAATCTCCTTTCCCTTCCTCCTTCACAACAGACACCCTGTGAGGTGGGTGGGGCTGGAGAGGGCTCTCACAGCAGCTGCCCTTTCAAGGACAGAGACTCAGAGCGGCTCACCATCTCCTTTCCCTTCCTCCCCCACAACAGACACCCTGTGAGGTGGGTGGGGCTGGAGAGGGCTCTCACAGCAGCTGCCCTTTCAAGGACAGAGACTCAGAGTGGCTCACCATCTCCTTTCCCTTCCTCCCCCACAAAAGACACCCTGTGAGGTGGGTGGGGCTGGAGAGGGCTCTCACAGCAGCTGCCCTTTCAAGGACAGAGACTCAGAGCGGCTCACAATCTCCTTTCCTTTCCTCCCCCACAACAGACACCCTGTGAGGTGGGTGGGGCTGAGAGGGCTCTCACAGCAGCTGCCCTTTCAAGAACAGAGCCTCAGAGAGGACTACAATCTCCTTTCCCTTCCTCCCCCACAACAGACACCCTGTGAGGTGGGTGGGGCTGGAGAGGGCTCTCACAGCAGCTGCCCTTTCAAGGACAGAGACTCAGAGCGGCTCACAATCTCCTTTCCTTTCCTCCCCCACAACAGACACCCTGTGAGGTGGGTGGGGCTGAGAGGGCTCTCACAGCAGCTGCCCTTTCAAGAACAGAGCCTCAGAGAGGCCTACAATCTCCTTTCCCTTCCTCCCCCACAACAGACACCCTGTAAGGTGGGTGGGGCTGGAGAGGGCTCTCACAGCAGCTGCCCTTTCAAGGACAGAGACTCAGAGCAGCTCACAATCTCCTTCCCCTTCCTCCCCCACAACAGACACCCTGTGAGGTGGGTGGGGCTGAGAGGGCTCTCACAGCAGCTGCCCTTTCAAGAACAGAGCCTCAGAGAGGCCTACAATCTCCTTTCCCTTCCTCCCCCACAACAGACACCCTGTGAGGTGGGTGGGGCTGAGAGGGCTCTCCCAGAAGCTGCCCTTTCAAGGACAACCTCTGCCAGAGCTCTCGCTGACCCAAGGCCATGCCAGCAGGTGCAAGTGGAGGAGTGGGGAATCAAACCCGGTTCTCCCAGATAAGAGTCCGCGCACTTAACCACTACACCAAACTGACAGCTGGCATCGTTCTCTCTTCCTCAACTTTATCTTCAGAACAACCCCATGAGGTAGATGAGACGGTGAGAGTGTAACTTGCCCAAGGGCACCTAGCAAGCTTCCACGGCAGATTGGGGATTCGAACTTGGGTCTTCCAGATCCTCGTCTAACCATTGCGCCACGCTGGCTCTCTCAGTGAGTTCCCAACTCAATGGATGTTTCCAGCAGGGGAAGACGGCAGTTGAATGTAAGAAGAGAGAGGCCAGAACTGCTACGAAGCTGCTTCTGTTGTGCTGCAGAAATCCAGGGTGTTCAAATGGGATGCGCATGTTCAGAGGCACTCTTGTTCCTTCGCACAGTCAGAGGCTGAGCACTACAGTTCAAACGAGGTCTCCCAGCGTAGCAAACCGGATGGCACCCATTTCTCTTTCTCCCCCGCTCCCACTTTTATGTGACCTTTGGTTATGGATATTGAAGATACGCTTGTGAAATCCATCAGATCATTTCTGGTCACTTTTGCACATTTCTAAGAGGGAAATCATCTGGGAGCCGGCACACCAAATGCCACGCAGTGGTAGGCAAAAGGAAACATGACCTTCAAAGAAAGATATTCTCTCCCCCCCGCCCCTTTCTTGAACACTTTTGTGCTCTTAAACCCTGAAAAGACTCCCCTCGCCCCTCCAGTAAATGGAAATAATATACTTTTCTATTTGTGGACGATAGCACTTGAAGTATCTGGCCAGAAGGAATTGTTCCCGGCTGTTTCTGTGGAAACTTGAAAGCAGGGTAAACAGCACAAGGCCCCGAAAGACGCATGTGCTCCCTCCCAACCGGTACACATGTCCTTTACTTTACACTTAGGATCATGCCATACAGATGAATCATCCTTGGATGTACCAGCACCCTGCTGCACTCATGGGGTGGGGGGGTGGGGGTGAGAATTCTCACCCTTTCAGTGCAGACCTCTGACTGAAACGGGGCTTCTAAGAAGCAGCGTTGGGGGCAGGTCCAGGGGCCTGGTCTTCAGCGTTAATTCGGAGCACAAAGGTGTGAGCCTTCCGTTTGTGGGAGCATCTCGGGTTTTCAGCAGAGCCGAGCGATGGCTGAAGGGAAGCGCACGGACCAAAGAAGACAGAGATGGATCTGCGAGGGGATCCAACATGAAAAGCAAGTCTGTGGAGGCCGGGCTTAATTATGAAATTCAATTAGAAAGCATCAAGACTCCTTTGCCGGCCCCCCTCTGGAAGGATTAACCGGTGCTATCGCAAAGGGGCAGTTTGATTAAGAAGAAAACAGCGGGGCTGGCAGGAACATATGAAGCTGCCTTCTACTGAATCAGACCCTCGGTCCATCAAAGTCAGTATTGTCTACTCAGACTGGCAGTGGCTCTCCAGGGTCTCAAGCTGAGGTTTTTCACCCCTACTTGCCTGGACCCGTTTTGGAGATGCCAGGGATTGAACCTGGGACCTTCTGCTTCCCAAGCAGATGCTCTACCACTGAGCCACCGTCCCTCCCCAGAATTCCAGGCCCTCCAGAATTCGCCCAGTCCTTTCCTTCTCCCACTCCCCCCCCCTTTTGTTTTTAAATGACCTGAAACGATTTCTAGTTTGGAAAACTCTCCTTGACCGATGCCCGCCTGCTTCAAAGTGCCAAAAGATTTATAAACAAAACAGCTCCCAAAGATTTTAAAATAGTTTTTTAACATCCTGGACACCGCATCTGCTCAGTCATGTCTCCAGCTTTATTTTCCCGCATTTTGATTAAAGAATCCTGTACAGGACATGGAAGGAAAACGCAATGGGATGGCAGAAGAAATTTCCGCAGAAGAGTGGTAGAGAAAGAGGGGCTATAAATGGGATTCTCGATGTAAAAGGCCCTGCCCTGGAAGACCTACCCAGGCTAGCCTGATCTCATCACATCTCAGAATCTAAGCAGGAGAGTATTGGATGGGAAACAACCGGGGTCGCTATGCAGAGGCAGGCAATGGCAAGCCACCTCTGAACATCTCTTGCCTTGGAAACCCCACAAGGTCTTCATAAGTCATAAGAACATCAGAGAAGCCTTGTTGGATCAGGCCAGTGGCCCATCCAGTCCAACACTTTGTGTCACATAAGAGAAGCCCTGTTGGATCAGGCCAGTGGCCCATCCAGTCCAACACTTTGTGTCACATAAGAGAAGCCATGTTGGATCAGGCCAGTGGCCCATCCAGTCCAACACTCTGTGTCACATAAGAACATAAGAGAAGCCTTGTTGGATTAGGCCAGTGGCCCATCCAGTCCAACACTTTGTGTCACATAAGAGAAGCCCTGTTGGATCAGGCCAGTGGCCCATCCAGTCCAACACTTTGTGTCACATAAGAGAAGCCCTGTTGGATCAGGCCAGTGGCCCATCCAGTCCAACACTTTGTGTCACATAAGAGAAGCCCTGTTGGATCAGGCCAGTGGCCCATCCAGTCCAACACTTTGTGTCACATAAGAGAAGCCATGTTGGATCAGGCCAGCGGCCCATCCAGTCCAACACTCTGTGTCACATAAGAGAAGCCTTGTTGGATTAGGCCAGTGGCCCATCCAGTCCAACACTCTGTGTCACAGAAGAACATAAGAGAAGCCTTGTTGGATTAGGCCAATGGCCCATCCAGTCCAACACTCTGTGTCACATAAGAACAAAAGAGAAGCTATGTTGGATCAGGCCAGTGGCCCATCCAGTCCAACACTCTGTGTCACAGAAGAACATAAGAGAAGCCATGTTGGATCAGGCCAGTGGCCCATCCAGTCCAACATTCTGTGTCACATAAGAACAAAAGAGAAGCCATGTTGGATCAGGCCAGTGGCCCATCCAGTCCAACACTCTGTGTCACAGAAGAACATAAGAGAAGCCCTGTTGGATCAGGCCAAGGGCCCACCCAGTCCAACACTCTGTGTCACATAAGAACATAAGAGAAGCCATGTTGGATCAGCCAATGGCCCTCCAGTCCAACACTCTGTGTTACAGAAGAACATAAGAGAAGCCATGTTGGATCAGGCCAATGGCCCATCCAGTCCAAGACTCTGTGTCACACAGTGGCCAAAAAACCCAAGTGCCATCAGGAGGTCCATCAGTTGGGCCAGACACTAGAAGCCCTCCCACTGTGGCCCCCATCAAGCACCAAGAATACTGAGCATCACTGCCCCAGACAGAGAGTTCCAACAACACGCTGTGGCTAATAGCCCCTGATAGACCTCTGCTCCAGATGTTTATCCAATCCCCTCTTGAAGCTGGCTATGCTTGCAGCCACCACTCCTCCTGTGGCAGTGAATTCCACGTGTGAATCACCCTTTGAGTGAAGTAGGACTTCCTTTGATCCGTTCTAACCTGACTGCTCAGCAATTTCATGGAGTGTCCATGAGTTCTTGTATTGTGAGAAAAGGAGAAAAGGAATTCTTTCTCTACCCTATCAGTGGCAACTTGATGGCCCTCTCCTCCCAGACCAGATACCCCAGGAAGTGGAAGGGCTCTTGCTGACAACCCCCTTCCCCAGAGCGTGGAGCCAGAGGGGAACCCGTCCCCCAGGAGAGGAGCTGGAAGCGGCTCCTTGATGGGGGAGGACACTGCACCCGCCTCCCCCCCCGTAGGTCCCTGCTCTCCGCAGCTGGGTGTTCTAGATAACAGTTGCCAATCTTCATTCTTAATTAATGGGGAAGGAGGGAGGGAGGGAGGGAGGGAAGGAAGGAAGGAGGAAGGAAGGAAGGAAGGAAGGAAGGAAGGAAGGAAGGAAGGAAGGAGAGGAGGGAGGGAGGGAGAGAAGGAAGGGAAGGAGGAGGAGGAGGGAGAGGAGGAAAGAAGGAAGAAGGGAGGGAAGGAAAGAAGGAAGAAAAGAAGGAAGGAGGGAGGAGAGAGAGATGGAGGGAGGGAGGGAAGGAAGGAAGGAGGAAGGGAGGGAAGGAAGGAGGGAGGGAGGGAGAGAGGGAAGGAAGAAGGGGGGAAAGAAGGAGGGAGGAAGAGAAGGGAGGAAGGATGGAAGGAGGGAGGGAAGGAAGGAAGGAAGGAAGGAAGGAGGAAGGAAGAGAAGGAAGGAAGGAAAGAGGAGAGAAGGAGGGAGGGAAAGAAGGAGGGAGGAAGAGAAGGATGGAAGGAGGGAGGGAGGGAAGGAAGGAAGGAGGAGGGAAGGAGGGAGGGAGGGAGGGAAAGAAGGAGGGAGGAAGAGAAGGAGGGAAGGAAGGAAAGAAGGAGGGAGGGAGAGAAGGAAGGAAGGAAGGAAGGAGGGAGGAAGAGAAGGAAGGAAGGATGGAAGGAGGGAGGGAGGGAAGGAAGGAAGGAAGGAGGGAAGGAAGGAGGGAGGAAGAGAAGGAAGCAAGGAAGGAGGGGGGGAGGAAAAGAAGGAGGGAGGAAGAGAAGGAAGGAAGGATGGAAGGAGGGAGGGAAGGAAGGAGGGAGGGAGGGAAGGAAGGAAGGAAGGAAGGAAGGAAGGAAGGAAGGAAGGAAGGGAAGGAGGGAGGAAGAGAAGGAAGGAAGGAAGGAAGGAAGGAAGGAAGGAAGGAGGGAGGGAGGGAGGGAGGGAGGGAGGGAGAGAAGGAAGGAAGGAAGGAGGAAGGAAAGAGAGAAAGAAGGAGGGAAGAATGGAAGGAAGGATTCTTGCAGCTCTGCCACTTGCAACTACGACCTAAACCTGTCAAACCTTTTTCCTCTCTCTTGACTGCCCCCCCCCCGCGTTTACTTTTCCCCCACCGGCCAAGAGTTCTGTCGGGCTCGCAAGCCGGCCCCGGTTGCGGGCGATTGCGCTGGGCGCGGGTGAAAGCGTCCGGTTCCGTGTGCCTGCCGTGCGGGGCTTCCGCGCAGCGTCCTACCTGCCCGTTCTTGCAGAGGTCTGCCCACATGGAGGTGCCGTCGCCGCCGCGCATGAGGACGTGGTAGGTGAAGAAGTAGGTGCGGGGACGTTGCAGGTGAACTTGCCGGTGGCGGCCTCGTAGTTGTTGCCCAGGTTGGTGACGACGTCGTCGAACTTGAGCACCTCGTAGCCCTCGTGCGGGTTCTTGAGGCCGGCGTAGAAGGCCACGCGGGGCACGGTGCTGTAGGTGGCCGCGCTGATGGCGCCGCTGGCGAGGGCGGGCCCGGGCGGGCCGGGGGGTCCCGCTTGCCCGGGGGGCCCCTTCTCGCCGGGGGGTCCTGCGGGGCCTGGGGGTCCGGGCTCGCCGGGGGGTCCGGGCTTGCCGGGGCGTCCGGGCTTGCCCTGGGGCCCGTGCAGGAGGGTGGAGGGGGGCGCGGGGGCGGCGCTGGCGCTGGGGGGGGCGGCGTAGGGCTGGCAGACCATGCGGCAGGCGCCGAGCATCTCGTAGTGCGCGCCCTCCAGGCCGGCCGAGCTCACGAGCACGGGGATGAGCACCACCAGCAGCAGCAGCATCACCACCCCCGCCGCCGCCGCCGCCAAAGTTTTCTTGCCCGGGCTCAGCCGCGGCGGCAGGGCCTGCTGGACGCGCTGCCTCCCCGCGCCGGGAATGGTGGCGGCGGACGGAGCGGAGGCACCAGGAGAACCAGCCCGAGCCTCGAGGGGGCGGACGGACGGCCCGGGAGCTCGCAGCCGCCCGGAGGGGCGTTCCGAGGTGGGCGCGCTTGGAGACAAGCGGCGCGGGAGGCCACTGGACGGGGCTCCGAAGGCACCGGCGAAGGGGAAGCCGCCCGACCGAGGGGAGCCGGCGCCGGGCTGCTGCGGTGTGCGCGCTCCTCGCTCTGCCTGCGCTCAGCGCCTCTCCGCCAGAGCCTCGCATCGATTCTCTCCCGCCCCTTCGAGGGGAGGCCGTCTGGCAGGCGGGGAGGGGGGAGGAGGAGAGGGAGGGAGGGAGGGAGGGAGGGAGAGAGGGGACGGCGCCCCCCCCCCCAGACAGCCGCTTGGGCTTCCCCGGGGGCGCCCACGCCGGGCGGAGCCTCCCAGCCCCGACGGCTCCCGAGCGACTGCCTGCCTGGCTGGCCCGGCGGGGGATTCCCGGGAGCTGTCCGCCCAAGGGGGGTGCTGAAGGGAACCCGCCGGCGTCTCCTGGGCCAGGCTGGGTTCGCCTCTCTGGAGCCGGGCCCCACGCCTGGGACGCCCCGTCTTCCTTAGGGCAGCACGACTAGGTGGGCGCTTGCGGGCTCGTGAAGGGCTTGAAACGCACTTGCGCGGGTCGGTTGGCTCTGCTGCTCGTCGGGTGACTTTGGGGAAAGAGGAACCCGGGCTCCAAACGGGTCTAGACGGCGCTGTGCCGTCTCCGCGCCGACGGACCCTTTGCTTCTTCAGTCACTGGCACCGGTATCTTCCTCCCCACAGCAGACACCCTGTGAGGTGGGTGGGACTGAGAGGGCTCTCACAGCAGCTGCCCTGGTCCAGAAGGAAACCCTCTCCGGAGACCTCCCGATGAGCTCCTTGGGCAGAGTCCAGGACCTCAGACCTGAAGACAGACCGACTTGCAGGGCTGAGTCCTGGAACAGAACCAGCCAGTCTCCTGGAAGACCTCGGAGGGAACCACGGCTGGATGACATTACCGTTCAGGGGTCTTTTATCTGGCAGAAACCCTAGACAGAAAGGCGGCTTAACCATCAGTGGCTATTAGGCACAGTGTGTGTGTGTATTATATATATATAATTATATATAAATGTTTTGCCACTGTGTGACACAGACTGTTGGACTGGATGGGCCATTGACCTGATCTAACATGGCTTCTCTTATGTTCTTTATCCCAACCAATGTTCCCTCTTAGCTGCAGAGTCTTGTGAGCGGTGCTCCCTCGAAGCTGAGTTAGTGTGAACTAGCTCACAATTTTTAAGCTCAGGAGAAATGGCCCCAGAGCAAACTAATGGATGCAGGAGCTCACAACTGTAATGCCAGGAGCTCACAAAGTAGAGTTTTTGCTCACAGGACTCCGCGGCTTAGAGGGAGTATCGCTTGTGAGCAAAAATTCTACTTTGTGAGCTCCTGGCTTTAAAGCTGTGAGCTATTGCATAAATTATAGTGCTCTGGGGCCATTCTTCCTGAGCTAAGACAAAAATGTGTGAGCTGGAGGCTAAAAATCTGTGAGCTAGCTCATGCTGACTCATCTTAGAGGGAAAACTGATCCCAGCTTCTAATACCCCAAGCGGTCACCAGGGCAAACAAACCAGAAATTGGGTAAATTAATTTTGCAGATCTTTCTCTCCTCTTTCCAGACTATTGATTAGATTTTTCTCACTTTGTCAGTTGGGATTTTTTTTTTTTTTTTTAAGTGTAATGTAAGGAAGAAGAAGGAGAAGGAGAATTGCAGATTTATACCCTGCCCTTCTCTCTGAATCAGAGACTCAGAGCAGCTTACAATCTCCTTTATCTTCCTCCCCCACAGCAGACACCTGTGAGGTGGGTGGGGCTGAGAGGGCTCTCACAACAGCTGCCCTTTCAAGGACAACTCCTACGAGAGCTTTGGCTGACCCAAGGCCATTCCAGCAGGTGCAAGTGGAGGAGTGAGGAATCAAACCTGGTTCTCCCAGATAAGAGTCTGCACACTTAACCACTACACCAAACTGGCTCTCTTGTGGTGGGACTGAGAGACCTCTCACAGTAGCTGCCCTTTCAAGGATAACCTCTGCCAGAACTATGGCTGACCCAAGGCCATTCTAGCAGGTGCATGTGGAGGAGTGGGGAATCAAACCTAATTCTCCCAGATAAGAGTCCGTACACTTAACCACTACACCAAACTGGCTCTCTTGTGGTAGGGCTGAGGGAGCTCTCACAGCAGCTGCCCTTTCAAGGACAACCTCTGTCAAAGCTATGGCTGACCCATCCCAGCAGGTGCAAGTGGAGGAGTGGGAATCAAACCTGGTTCTCCCAGATAAGAGTCCACACACTTAACCACTACACCAAAGTGGCTCTCACAGGAATTAGCTGTCATTGGGTAGTTTCATGCTGAATTGGACTGCTTTTGGGGGGGGAGGACTAAGCAAAACCACAGTGGATAAGTTGTACAGTTATCATTGGTGTCGACAGCTAGCAATGAAGCCTCCGTGGACAAAGGCCGGATACCTCTTACGCCCAGAAGATGAGGGTGGATAACAGAGGCTCCCTGTCTCCCTTTATGGGTTTCTTGCGGCTCAGAATGCTGGAGTCTCTCGATCCCTGGAGTCTGCCCGATCCAACAAGAGCTGGGGCTATTTGGGAGAGATGGGTGCCATCAGAAAGCGCCACTTTGCAGCAAAAGAGAAGGGAAAACGGTCTTCTGTTATTCTGATAGGAAGGAATATTTCACGGGGAGACCTCTCCAGGGAGGGAAGACAGCAGCGCTGAAGCTAGCACTCCTTTATGCCTTGGGGCAGAGGCCAGCTTTTGCAGGCTAAGGGATTCTTTCTTGGGGTGGGGGCGGCAGGCAGGACTCCTGGTCCATGTTAGGGGCAGGGTGCTGGGTTGCTCTCCAGCAGGGGGAGAAGAGAAGGGGAGGGAAGAGAGAGAGAGAGAGAAGTTCCAACATATTTCTGCTATCCTACGGAATATGATCCAGTGATGTCTGCAGCTCCTGCCTTGCTTTCATCTCTGATCTCTTGCCTTCATTTGTTGATCTCTCATGACTGGTCTGTCAACTCACAAGGACTCCTCAACCCTCCAAGCTTCCTCCCCTTCCCCCACATTCTGGCATTCTTTGCTGGCTGGGGGAGAGCAGCTTGAATTATATGAGAAAGGATGGCTTGAAGGGGACAACGTTAGGGAGAGAGTCGATCTGGCAACCTAATGGTTAAATCTCTCTCTCCTCCTCTCCCCGCGCCCCCCCCCCCACAGAGTCTTCCAGGGTTTTTTTTTTCTTCCTCCTTTCATGTGACCTCTTCACTTTCTTTTGTCAGGATTCTCTAGTTTCACTTGCAGAAAGTGTCTTCATTTGCACACACTGACACAAATCTCAATCAATTTGTCAAACAGTTTGCTACAAACCTGAATTTAAAGAATCCCTTAGGAACCTTTGGGGGGGGGGCAGGGAGAGGGCAACACAATGTGTGTTTGCTCTGAAGGAAGCGTCCTGATTCTTCCCAAGTCAGGCTGCATAAGATTGCAGCCTTTTTCCAGCCTCCTAACAACAGAGGTGTGCTTTAAAACCATTTTTGGAGGTGGATGTTTGTCCAGTCTTTCGACTTCAGTGAGAGACATTTTTTTTTACTTTTAATTTTCGGGAGAAATGGCTATATTTGTGTGTATGTTTAGGAAGGGCATCTCCTCCACACTTGGCATTAGAAAAGAGCAAGAGTCCTGTGGCACCCTAAAGACTAACAAAATTCGTGGCAGTAGATGAGCTTTTGTGACCCTAAAGACTAACAACATTTGTGGCAGGAGATGAGCTTTTGTGAGTCAAGGCCAATTCTCCCAATTCTCCAGTATCTGAAGATGTGAGCAGCGGCTCACGAAAGTTCCTCCCCAGCCACAAAAGTTGTTAGTCTTTAAGGTTCTCTTGCACTCTTGATCTTTTCTACTGCCCCAGGCAGATGAATGCGGCTACCCATCTTGATCAGACTATCCACATTTATCATGATGTTGTAAACTTGGTGGAATGAGGAGAATCAGTGGGACACGGTGATTCCTGGATATAAGTTATATCAGAAGGATAGGGAGGGAAGGGTTGGAGGTGGGGTGGCTCTGTACGTCAGAGAGGGTATACAGTCCAGTAAGACTGAGGTCAAAGAATTAGATTCCCTTCGAGAAATGCTTTGGGTCAAAATAGAGGGCCCAAAAGGAAATTTAACTATGGGAGTTTGTTATCGCCCACCAAATCAAAAGATAGAGGATGATTATAATATGATGGAAGGCTTAAAGATAGCGGCTAAACGTAAAAACTGTGTCGTAATAGGTGATTTTAACTACCCGCAGATTGATTGGGTCAATATGTGTTCTGGTAGAGAGAAAGAGATTGAGTTTCTAGATGCTCTCAATGACTGTGCTATGGAGCAGATGGTCACAGAACCTACCAGGGGTGGAGCGATCCTGGATTTGGTCCTAAGTAATGCCCAAGACTTGGTGAGAGATGTAAAAGTGATTGCACCGCTTGGGAGCAGTGACCATAACGTTATTGATTTCACCATTTGTATAAATAGGGAGATGTCCCAAAAGACCGGCACAATCACATTTAACTTTAAAAGGGGTAAATTCTCTGAGATGAGGAGGCATGTGAAGAGGAAACTGAAAGGAAAGGTAAATACAGTCAAAACCCTTGGGGAAGCTTGGTGGCTATTTAAAACTACAGTCATAGAAGCTCAGATAAAATATATACCACAAGTTAGGAAGGCACAAACAGGTATAAGAAAAGGCCTGCATGGTTAACAAACAAAGTAATGGAAACTGTAAAAGATAAGAAGGACTCCTTTAAGTGGTGGAAAGCTAGTCCAAGGGAGATTAATAAAAGGGAACACAGGCTGTGGCAAATCAAATGCAAGACTGTGATCAGGCAGGCAAAAAGGGACTATGAGGAGCATATTGCAGAAAACAAAGACCAATAATAAAAATTTCTTCAAATATATTAGAAGCAGGAAACCAGCCAGGGAGGCAGTGGGGCCCTTGTATGACCAAGGAGTAAAAAGATTTCTGAAGGAGGATAGAGAAATGGCTGAGAAGCTGAATGCATTTTTTGCCTCCGTCTTCACTGTGGAAGATGAAAAGTATTTGCCCACTCCAGAACCACTAATTTTGGAAGGGGTGTTGAAAGACCTGAGTTAAATTGAGGTGACAAGAGAGGAGGTCCTACAACTGATTTGACAAATTAAAAACTAATGTCACCAGGTCCGGATGGCATATATCCAAGAGTCTGAAAAAACTCAAAGCTGAACTTGTGAATCTCCTGACAAAAATATGTAATCTTTCATTGAAATCTGCCTCCGTTCCTGAGGACTGGAAGGTAGCAAATGTCACCCCGATCTTTAAAAAGGGTTCCAAAGGAGATCCGGGAAATTACAGGCCAGTCAGTCTGACTTCAATATCGGGAAAGTTGATAGAAAGCATTATCAAGGACAGAATGAGTAGGCACACTGATGAACACAAGTTACTGAGGAATACTCAGCATGGATTCTGTAAGGGAAGATCTTGCCTCACTAACCTGTTACAGTTCTTTGAGGTGGTGAACAAATATGTGGACCAAGGGAACCAATAGATGTTGTTTACCATGACTTCCAGGAAGCTTTGATAAAGTTCCTCATCAAAGACTCCTTAGTAAGCTTGAGAATCATGGAATAAAAAGACAGGTCCTCTTGTGGATCAAAACTGGCTATTTAATAGGAAGCAGAGAGTGAGTATAAATGGGCAGTCTTTGCAGTGGAGGACGGTAAGCAGTGGGGTGCCGCAGGGCTCAGTACTAGGTCCCATGCTCTTTAATTTGTTCATTAATGATCTGGAGTTGGGAGTAAGCAGTGAAGTGGCCAAGTTTGCAGATGACACTAAATTGTTCAGGGTGGTGAGAACCAGAGAGGATTGTGAAGCACTCCAAAGGGATCTGTTGAGGCTGGGTGAGTGGGCATTAACGTGGCAGATGAGGTTCAATGTGGCCAATCCAGCTACAAATACAAGTTGATGGGTTGTGAACTGGCAGAGACTGACCAAGAGAGAGATCTTAGGGTTGTGGTAGATAACTCACTGAAAATGTCATGACAGTGTGCGATTTCAATAAAAAAGGCCAGCGCCATGCTGGGAATTATTAGGAAGGGAAATGAAAACAAATCAGCCAGTATCATAATGCCCCTGTATAAATAGATGCTGCGGTCTCATTTGGAATACTGTGTACAATTCTGGTCACCGCACCTCAAAAAGGATATTATAGCATTGGAAAAAGTGCAGAAAAGGTCAACTAGAATGATTAAAGGTTTGGAACACTTTCCCTATGAAGAAAGGTTAAAACGCTCGAGGCTCTTTAGCTTGGAGAAATGTCGACTGCGGGGTGACATGATAGAGGCTTACAAGATTATGCATGGGATGGAGACGGTAGAGAAAGAAGTCCTTTTCTCCCTTTCTCACAATACAAGAACTCATGGGCATTCAATGCAATTGCTGAGCAGTCAGGTTAAAATGGATAAAAGGAAGTACTTCTTCACCCAAAGGGTGATTAACATGTGGAATTCACTGCCACAGGAGGTGGTGGCGACTACAAGCATAGCCAACTTCAAGAGGGGATTGGATAAAAATATGGAGCAGAGGTCCATCAACCGCTATTAGCCACAGTATGTATATATGTGTACACACACACATATATTGGCCACTGCGTGACACAGAGTGTTCGACTTGATGGGCCATTGGCCTGATCCAACATGGCTTCTCTTATGTTTTTATGTTTTTAACTTCTGTGCTGAAGACTATTGTGAGAAGAGACACAACTGCTTTTGACTTTCACCACATCTGCATGGTGGCACCACACCAATCAAACCGCAGAGTTCTTTGCAATAGTGATCCCCAACCTTTTCGGCACCAGGGACTGGTTTTTTGTAAGACAATTTTTCCATGGGTGTGCGCGCGTGTGATGATTTCGGGATGATACAATTGTACGCTTTATTTCTATTAGTTTGGTGTGGTGGTTAAGTGTGTGGACTCTTATCTGGGAGAACCGGGTTTGAGTCCCCACTCCTCCACTCGCAGCTGCTGGAATGGCCTTGGATTAGCCATAGTTGTCCCTTTGGAAGAGTTGTCCTTGGAAGGGCAGCTGCTGTGAGAGCTCTCTCAGCCCCACCCACCTCACAGGGTGTCTGTTGTTAGGGAGAAAGATAAAGGAGATTGTGAGCCGCTCCGAGACTCTGAAATTCAGAGTGGAGGGCAGGATATAAATCTGACGTCGTCTTCTTATTATTACTACATTGTAATATATAACGAAATAATTATACAACTCATGGCCCGGTTGCTAACAGGCCACGAACTGGTATCAGTCCACGGCCCGGGGTTTAGGGACCCCTGCTTTGCAACATCCCCCCTTTCCCTGCCATATAGACACTGGCTAGCCTGATCTTGTCAGATCTCAGAAGCTAAGCAGAGCAAGCCCTGCTTAGAACTTGGATGAGAGACCACCAAGGAAGTCCAGGGTTCCTTTGCAGAGATAGGCACTGACAGACTACCTCTGTTTGTCTCTTGCCTTGAAAACCACACGGAGTTGCTATAAGTCAGCTGTGACGTCTTCACAGGGGGTGGCGGGAGGTAGGGGACAGACACCAGTTATTTTTGCTGTCACTAAAGATCAGCAGCGGGAGGTCTTTGGCCCACATTTGGTCTCCTCAGTGAGATAGCAGGTCCTCGTACAGATGTCACTGCGGCAACAGAACTTCCAGCCAAAGCCCTGGGCAGCAAAGTGGGGATAACGTGCCGCACACTCATTGCTCCCTTGTCTAAACAGCCTCAAAACCCTCCAATTGCTGGCCAGTATCTTACAGAGTTTTGAGAGCCCCGTGGCGCAGAGTGGTAAAGCTGCAGTACTGCAGTCGGAGCCCTCTGCTCACAACCTGAGTTCGATCCCAGCAGAAGCTGATTCAGGTAGCCGGCTCCAGGTTGACTCAGCCTTCCATCCTTCCGAGGTCGGTCAAATGAGTCCCCAGCTTGCTGGGGGGAAAGTGTAGAGGACTGGGGAAGGCAATGGCAAACCACCCCGTAAAAAGTCTGCCGTGAAAACGTTGTGAAAGCAACGTCACTCCAGAGTCGAAACGACTGGTGCTTTACCTTTTTATCTTAGAGTTGCCTTACCCAAGTTTCCTGTCTTTTAATCCATCTTTAGCATTAGTGAGAAAGGCAGACCATAAATGAAGTAAATAATAATTCAATAATAAACCATTTTCCGTCCCTGGGTTTGTACTTAGGAATGTGCCACAGAGATGCAAATGCACACAATTAGTGCAGTTTAAAAACACACAACAATGGCAGCTCGGATTTGAAAAGAGCAGACGTGCCATTGTATGAGGCAAAGGTCCATGAAAGCATGAGCTGGGGCATGATCAACGATGTGGCCACATCACGAAATCCCTAGAATTATTCCTGTAGCAAGTGCGTTGGGGACCGGCACATCAATGAATTTCTTTTCATTCTTGATCCCTGTCTGGATAAAGTCAGGTGAGACCGAGTGACTGAAGGACAAATCCATCTGCAGAAGTCGTCAAAGGCTGCTTCCACATCATGGACTCCCATGACCACTGCAAATACATCCACATCGTGTCAATCCCCAGGGCTGGATTAACAATTAGGTCAAGCCCTTTATGGTCAGGGGTCTGCCTATCTACGGGACCACCTTTCTCCACATGTTCCCCAGAGAGCACGACGTTCAGGGACACAAAACCAACTGGCCATCCCTGGACCAAAGGAGGCCAGGCTGTGTTCTATACAGGCTGGGGCCTTCTCGGTGGCAGCACTAGGGTTGCCAAGTCCAAAGCAAGAAATATCTGGGGACTTTGGGGGTGGAGCCAGGAGACATTAGGGGTGGAGCCAAGATCAAGGCTGTGACAAGCATCATTGAACTCCAAAGGGAGTTCTGGCCGTCACATTTAAAGGGGACGGCACACCTTTTCAATGCCTTCCTTCCATAGGAAATGATGAAGGATAGGAGCACCTTCTTTTGGGGCTCATAGAATTGGACCCCCTGGTCCAATCGCTTTGAAACTTGGTGGGTATTTTGGGGAGAAACACTAGATGCTATACTGAAAATTTGGTGCCTCTACCTCAAAAAACAGCCCCCCCCCAGAGCCCCAGATACCCGTGGATCAATTCTCCATGATTTTCTATGGGAATGAATCTCCATAGGGAAGAACAGAGTTCCCAGCAGACATTTCCCTTCCCTCCCCCCGCTTTCTGACGACCCTGAAGCAGGGGGAGGGCCTCCAAACCGGGGGATCCCCTGCCCCCACCTGGGGATTGGCAACCCTAACATGTTCCAGTCCACACAGTGCGCAAAGGTGCATTGACTGTGATCTTCCCCAAAAACTGTATCAGACCAGTTTGGGCAACGATCGCCACGAGACAGAGGGCAACCTGGAAAGTGGGCTCCTGAAGCAGAAAACCCAGACGGCGAAAATTAGTTCTGTATGCTTTGTGTTCTGATTTCTGTAATCCTCGTTCTATTGCTTTGAACATCGTGTGTCTTATTCTGTTGACGGCATGACCTTATAATATCTCCTCTGCCTCAAATCGTACTGAGAAAGGTGGGTTATAAGTCATATCAATGCAAACCAATTTTGAAATTGTCGACAACACGCCACTCTTTCATGGTACACTCCCCCCCCCCTCCGAAATCTGCCATTGTTCTTCACCTAACAGCTGGCCCACCAAGATCACTGAAATAATAATGGACAGCCGGGGGCTCACATTCTCGTTCACCCTGCAACACAGATGGAAACGGACAAGCTCGCCTTGTCCTGGGAAGTATGGGTAGGAGGGAGGCAGGGTTGCATCTGATGCCTCGGGGGGGGGCACAGCTCTGTGTAGATCTCTTTGGCACACACACACACACCAGTCCAAGTGGCAGAAGCTGTCACTGGGTGCACCTCCAGCACTGGATATCGGGGCTTGAAAGCTGCACCCATTCAGCCCAGTCAGAAGAAGAAGACTGCGGATTTATACCCTGCCCTTCTCTCTGAATCAGAGACTCAGAGCGGCTTACAATCTCCCATATCTTCTCCCCTCACAACAGACACCCTGTGAGGTGGGTGAGGCTGAGAGGGCTCTCACAGCAGCTGCCCTTTCAAGGACAACCTCTGCCAGAGCTCTGGCTGACCCAAGGCCATTCCAGCAGCTGCAAGTGGAGGAGTGGGGAATCAAACCCGGTTCTCCCAGATAAGAGAGCTCTGGCTGACCCAAGGCCATTCCAGCAGCTGCAAGTGGAGGAGTGGGGAATCAAACGTGGTTCTCCCAGATAAGAGTCCGCACACTTAACCACTACACCAGACTGGCTCTCTATTAGAGCTATGGCTGACCCAAGGCCATTTCAGGAGATGCAAGTGGAGGAGTGGGGAATCGAACCCAGTTCTCCCAGATAAGAGTCCGCACACTTAATCACTACACCAGACTGGCTCTCTATTAGAGCTATGGCTGACCCAAGGCCATTCCAGCAGCTGCAAGTGGAGGAGTGGGGAATCAAACCCGATTCTCCCAGATAAGAGTCCAAGCACTTCACCACTACACCAAACTGGCTCTCAGGCCTACCCAGAAGTAACTCTCATCCCGTTCAATGGGATTTCTTAAACAGCAAGAGTTATAAGATTGCAGGCTTAGGCCCATCCCCTAGTTCCATAAGCTCAGGGCTGGTGCCAGGCTTTTTGGCACCCTAGCTAAGGCCCACCCCACCCCACCCCACTGGCCTCCCCCTCCACTGACCTCCCCTGACTTCCTGCCCCATCCACCCACTGGGCTGAGCCTTCCTCCCCCCACCATGGTCAAAAACAGGCTGGGGCCCCACTGCTGCCACCCCTCTCCCACACGGCGGCTCCTGGCACCTCCTCCCCCTGCTGCATTTGCCACCGCTGCCACACCAGCGAAGGTGCCAAACAGGGCTGGGTGGGTGCATTGGCTGGCCGCGTGTTCAGCGCACTCCAGCAGGGCCGGACGGCCGGTGCTGCGCTGCACTATGCCACCCCAACCCACCACCGCAAATCACACGGGGACACCCAATTACGTGCCCCCCAAGGGCCACGGCCCCGGGCAACAGCCTAAGGTTGCCTAGCAAGCACATTGGCCCTGCATATGCTTGGGGCCCGTTCCTGTTGGTAGTGAACAGAAAGGAAACTCTGCAAGAAGAAGAAGAAGAAGAAGAAGAAGATATTGGATTTATATCCCGCCCTCCACTCCGAAGAGTCTCAGAGCGGCTCACAATCTCCTTTCCCTTCCTCCCGCACAACAGACACCCTGTGAGGTGGGTGGGGCTGGAGAGGGCTCTCCCAGCAGCTGCCCTTTCAAGGACAACCTTTGCCAGAGCTATGGCTGACCCAAGGCCATTTCAGCAGGTGCAAGTGGAGGAGTGGGGAATCAAACCCGGTTCTCCCAGATAAGAGAGCTCTGGCTGACCCAAGGCTATGCCAGCAGGTGCAAGTGGAGGAGTGGGGAATCAAACCCGGTTCTCCCAGATAAGAGTCTGCACACTACACATGTTTGGTGTAGTGGTTAATTGTGCGGACTCTTATCTGGGAGAACCAGGTTTGATTCCCCACTCCTCCACTTGCACCTGCTAGCATGGCCTTGGGTCAGCCATAGCTCTGGCAGAGGTTGTCCTTGAAAGGGCAGCTGCTGTGAGAGCCCTCTCCAGCCCCGCCCACCTCACAGGGTGTCTGTTGTGGGGGAGGAAGGGAAAGGAGATGGTGAGCCGCTCTGAGACTCTTCGGAGTGGAGGGTGGGATATAAATCCAGTATCTTCATCTACCTCACAGGGTGTCTGTTGTGGGGGAGGAAGGGAAAGGAGATTGTGAGCCGCTCTGAGACTCTTCAGAGTGGAGGGTGGGATATAAATCCAATATCTTCATCTACCTCACAGGGTGTCTGTTGTGGGGGAGGAAGGGAAAGGAGATTGTGAGCTGCTCTGAGACTCTTCGGAGTGGAGCGTGGGATATAAATCCAATATCTTCATCTACCTCACAGGGTGTCTGTTGTGGGGGAGGAAGGGAAAGGAGATGGTGAGCCGCTCTGAGACTCTTCGGAGTGGAGGGCGGGATATAAATCCAGTATCTTCATCTACCTCACAGGGTGTCTGTTGTGGGGGAGGAAGGTAAAGGAGATTGTGAGCCGCTCTGAGACTCTTCGGAGTGGAGGGCGGGATATAAATCCAATATCTTCTTCTTCTTCTTCTTAACCACTACACCAAACATGCCTTCTCCTGTCAGCTTTTAAAAGGGGATTAGATAGAGGATGAGTCTTTCAATGGCTGCTAGCCCTGGTGATTGAAGGGGACCTCTGCATTCAGAGGCACTCAGTCCAGGGGTTTCAACTCAGATTAAGCCCCTTTCCTGTCCTCCCCCCCCCCACCTCCAGTTTTGACGTTCAGAATTCAGGTCAACCTGTCCCCCCCCCCCCCCCAAAAAATGTCCCTTTTGCCACCATCCTTTTTAAAGGATTCTGATTCACAAGGAAATAGTTTTATTCCAGAAGATCCCAGCCCAGCCCAGAGGCATTAAGCTCCTGCATCCCAGAGCTATGAGGCAATATCAGGGGAAGGCCTCGGCCTCTCTGCCCTGTTGTTGGCCTTCCAGAGTAAATGGCCTTCCACTGTGTGAGACAGGATGCTAAGCCACTGGTCTGATCCAGCAGAGCTCTTCTTTTGCTCTTATGAAGGGCTCGGCCTCTCTGCCCTGTTGTCGGCCCTCCAGAGGAACTGGTTGGCCACTTTATGAGACAGGATGCTGGACTAGATGGACCTTCACTGGTCTGATCCAGCAGGGCTCTTCTTATGTCCATAGGGTTGCCAAGTCCAATTCAGGAAATATCTGGGGACTTTGGGGATGGAGCCAGGAGACTTTGGGGGTGGAGCCAGGAAACATTAGGGGTGGAGCAAAGATCAAGGCTGTGACAAGCATAATTGAACTCCAAAGGGAGTTCTGGCCATCACATTTAAAGGGATGGTACACCATTTCAATTCCTTCCTTCCATAGGAAATCATGAAGGATAGGGGCACCTTCTTTTGGGGCTCATAGAATTGGACCCCCTGGTCCAATCTTTTTGAAACTTGGGGGATATTTTGAGAAGAGGCACTAGATGTTATACTGAACATTTGGTGCCTCTCCCCAAAAAAACAGGCCTCTCCAGAGCCCCAGATACCCGCAGATCAATTCTCCATGATTTTCTATGGGAATAAATCTCCATAGGGAATAATAGAGTTCCCAGCAGACAATTCCCTCCCCTCCCCCCGCTTTCTGATGACCCTGAAGTGGGGGGAGGGCCTCCAAACCAGGGGATCCCCTGCCCCCACCTGGGGATTGGCAACCCTATATGTCCAGCTTGAAGGGTCCATACATGCTGAGCCCCAGAGATGGCAGGTGTATTCCAGAATCCCACACCAGCCTCTGGAATGGATTCTGGGAGGGTTGGAGGAGGCATTTTTCACCTTTCTCTAGAATCATAGAGTTGGAAGGGACCTCCAGGGTCATCTAGTCCAACCCCCTGCAAAATGCAGGAAATTCACCAATACCTTCACCCCACCCATACATCTCCAGTGAGCCCTGCTCCATGCCCAGATGGTGGCAAAAACCTCCAGGATCCCTGGCCTGGAGAAAAATTGCTGACTGTCTCCGAAATGACAATCAACATTTCCCTGGGCATGTAAGAAATGGCCATGAGAACTAAACACAGACGCAGCCCTTCCTGCCCTCCTTCTCATGATCTGCCCAATTCACAGGATCTGCATTGCTGTCAGGTGGCCCTCTAGCCTCTGCTTAAAAACCTCCAAGGAAGGAGAGCCTGAATAAAGATTGCGAAGAAAAAGTGATGTGAGAAACATGACTTAGAATTCATACGTCAAAAGCTCTGCCAAAATCACAAAGCCACCTGCGACAGAACTAGCCAGACTGTGGCGATTGTATCCAGCCAAGCCCTTCCAGCGAAGAAGGACCTGTTCTCTTTCGAGGCACGTGGTGATGCTGGGGTTTTAGCGCGAATATCCTGCCTCTCAGGTTGAGCCCCTAAATCTACAACAGGTTTCAGCTCGGATTAAGCCCCTTTCCCAACCCTTTGCCCCCAACCAGTTCTGAGGTTCGGAATTCAGGTCAACCTGCCCCCCCTCCCCCCAATGTCCCTTCTTACTTGCCGTTTGTCACCGTCCATTTGAAAGGATCCTGATTTGCAAGGAAATCGTTTTATTCCGGTAGATCCCAGCCCAGCCCTGAAGAGCTTCTTTTCCTAAGCGCAGGCCCTGTCTGCCCCAGACGGATTTTCTGTGCTTCGGTGGACTGGAAAATAATGCCTTCAAACTTCTGCAGAGAAGCAAAGGTGCTTTAATTACCAGCCATGTTGTTACTCTCGCTGTTGCTGGCTGTGACTTTAGAGAGAGGCAAGGATAAGATGAGATTTTTCTGGCTTCCGTCTTTCTTTCTCCCTTTCCCTTTCCCCCCATAATTAAAAGTTCATTGGCTGGGTGTCTCCAGCTGAGAGCACGCGACCTGAAGGACGCTGGGAACCGTAGCGAACTGCCAGGTGGGTGGGCACGGCAGCACCTCTCTGGACTCTTCCCTGGGGCAGAAGGTGTTCTGCGCAAGCTCATTTCACAATCCACCAAGCAACCCAGGTTTTGTGCTGAGGAAATATTGAATTCTGCAACCTGGCCAGGATTCTGAAATCCAAGCAGGTTTGCAAAACTTATCTCTTGCGACGTGTATTCTGAAGTCTAGGTGTTTTGCATTATTTGAGGGAGGTCAGAATATAATACCACATTTCTCATCCACACTGGCCTATGGGCCCCCATGCCTTTAAGGGCCGCAGGCCAGCTCTCTCCTTCCCCAGTTTCCCACCGCTTGCAGCCCTCCCAGCCTGCACACGCAGCCAGCAACTGAGCCACTCTGTGCTCGACTTGCCTGGTGCGGCTGCTGCTGACGCTGTCACCAAATTTACCTCTCTTTACCTCTCCCCTACGGCTTTGTCAAAAGGGCTTTGGAGAAGGGGCCTGCAGGCTGCAGTGGGGGCTGTGGGTGGCAGGGTGTGTGCTCCAACTAAGGTAATTTGCAAGCGCAAACCCCCCGTCCCGAGATTTTGACTGCCTAGCGGCCTTCACAGGGTTTAATCTGGCACTGCATCCACAGAACCTGGCTGGCACCTGTGATTCAAGCAAACGATATCTTTAGAGCCATAACGACTTGGAACTTGCATTTTAGAAATGAAAACAAAGATATCTGGGGGCCAAAGATTCTTGAGAGCCGGTTTGGTGTAGTGGTTAAGTGCACGGACTCTTACCTGGGAGAACCGGGTTTGATTCCCCACTCCTCCACTTGCACCTGCTGGAATGGCCTTGGGTCAGCCATCGCTCTCTTATCTGGGAGAACCAGGTTTGATTCCCCACTCCTCCACTTGCACCTGCTGGAATGGCCTTGGGTCAGCCATAGCTATCACAGAGTTTGTCCTTGAAAGGGCAGCTGCTGTGAGAGCCCTCTCAGCCTCACCCACCTCACAGGGTGGATCCCATAGAATCCCATCTTCGTCGCCACTGTATTGTACTGAGTGACGAGACGTGTTGAAGGCAACATGCTTTATTGGCGAGTACATCACAAGAGGGAGAAACGCGGGCCGGGTCCCGATTGTATACATGCCCCGGAACAACCCTCCGTCTGGCCAGGTCCAATCCTGGCCAGTTAAACTTCCCGCCACAGATCTTGATTGGCAGAGCGTATTAGCGAGCTACATTAAATGCAAGACATAACAGGGAGGAAGATAAAGGAGATGGTGAGCCACTCTGAGACTCTAAGTGGAGGGCAGAACATAAATCCAATGTCATCGTCGTCATCTTCTTCTTCTTCAAACCAGGTGATTTTTATTGGTAAATTGCAGCCAGCTCAGGGAGGGGGTGAATTGGGGCTGTGCCACGGTGGAAGTGGAAGGGAAAATTAATCCTTTCCTGTGCCATTTTCTTAGGTTTAGTGGTATCCTGGGAGTATTGTTTGCCTCACTGAGGAATACATGCAAGTTACCTAACAAGTTTCCTTTAACAGGGCAAACAGCTGCATGCAGGGCCCTTTGAAGGAAAATGAGGAGGGAGGAAGCCCTATTCTCCCCATCAGGGCCCCTAAGTATGGTGCTTGTGGCGGGTGCCACATAACTAGGGTTGCCAATCCCCAGGTGGGGGCTGGGGATCCCCCGGTTTTGGGGCCCTCCCCCTCTTCAGGGCTATCAGAAAGCAGGAGGGAAATATCTGCTGGACACTCCATTATTCCCTATGGAGACCAATTCCCATAGGGTATAATGGTGAATTGATCTGCGGGTATCTAGGGCTGTTTTTTGAGGTAGAGACACCAAATTTTCAGCGTAGAATCTGATGCCTCTCTTCAAAACACCCTACAAGTTTCAAAAGGATTGGACCTCCAGGGGTCCAATTTTATGAGCCCCCTAAGAAGGTGCCCCTTATTTCCAGTGAAGGGAAGGCATTGAAAAGGTGTGCAATCTCCTTAAATGTGATGGCCAGAACTCCCTTTGGAGTTCAATTATGCTTGTCACCACCTTGCTCCTGGCTCCACCCCCAATGTCTCCTGGCTCCTCCCCCCAGAGTCCTCAGATATTTCTTGAATAGGGCTTGGCAACCCTACACAGAAGCCCCAACACCTCTTCTGGTACCCACCCAGGAAGTGAGCAGGGGCAGGTAGGGCTTTTGCCCAGCGAGGCTTCTGATTGGCTCTTGGAGATTTGACTGGCTGCATGAATTTTTTTTTTAAAAAAAGATGTTGCTTTAGCAGCAGCTGTTGGAACAGCGCAAGGATCTTCACTGTGTGACCGAGGGTTAAACTGCGGCGATCGCCTCCTGTGGCAGCCATTTTGTTGTGAACATTCTAGATGTGCCTGCAGGCTCAAAATGTTTGAGGACCCCTGACCCAAATCCAGATCTCCTCACCTGGACATCTATTCACTGCCAGCGTCTTTCCCAGTTTATCCATCCGGGCGCTGAATTCTTTGCAAGCTGAAGGGCGTGTTCTTTAACACAGAAGCTCTGAAACTCGTACAGGAAACTAGAACAAAAATGTGCTCGACGTTCAAAGAACCATTCAAAAAACGAATGCGGAAGGATTTTGACAGTTCGGAAACATGCCAAGTAAAAAAGAAATAGCACTTCTGAGCATGTGCAGAACGCACAATCAGCCACGGTCTCGCACATCTAGGATGATGGGGTGTCAGGATTTCTATTGCAGAAAGGTATCGTTTCCAGGCAAGGTTGAATCCTTACCACCTCTTTTGTCTCCCTTCTTGGATAAAACCTGCAGGTCACCTGTGTGAGTGGGGATAGCTCCCCTGGCCACCTGAAAACAAAATCTCCTTCCCCTCTGCCATCACCCTGATTTGAATTCCCCCCCCTCCCCCAATACAAATTGCTTGGGGGAGATCTAATCATCCATCCCCCCAAGATCTCATCTGGCCCTTCTCAATGATTGATTTGCAATGTTACTTGCATATATGTATTTTTATGCCTTTCCTTCCTTTCCCTTCTGCTCCAGACAGCAGGCCCTGTCTGCTAGAGAGAGGCCAGGAGGTCAGAGAGAATGAAACTGACAAGGAAGCTTTCCATCCATCACAGGCAAACCGCTCTCTCAGCGGGAGAAAATTGATGAAGGAGTCCTGACAAGTCTTTCTTTTTACAGTGTCTGTGCCTCTCATGGCTGGTGAATTGGGGAGAGCTTCCTTGATTCGATGTATATAACCATTCCTCATGCCTTCTCGGCTTGTGCTAAATCCTGAAGTTGGTCATTGAGGCTCTTTTCAGGTCCTGACTGGCGTTGTGCTACCTGCATAACTGAGTGCATAACTGCTAACTGAGAGCCAGTTTGGTGTAGTGCTTAAGTGCACAGACTCACATCTGGGAGAACCGGGTTTGATTCCCCACTCCTCCACTTGCAGCCGCTGGAATGGCCTTGGGTCAGCCATCGCTCTCGCAAGAGTTGTCCTTGAAAGGGCAGCTGTTGTGAGAGCTCTCTCAGCTCCACCCACCTCACAGGGTGTCTGTTGTGTATTAGGGGAAAGGTAAAGGAGATCGTGACCACTCTGAGACTCTGAGATTCAGAGCGTAGGCTGGGATATAAATCCAATATTATCATCATAACTGCAGTACTCTATGACTGATGTGTGAATGTACTAGTTGGAATGTGTGTTTTCTCTGTCCGCCCTCCTTTTTGTTTTTTTGCCATCAAGTCGCAGCTGACTTAGGACGACCCTGTAGGGTTTTCGAGGCAAGAAACGTTCAAAGGTGGCTTGCCATTGCCTGCCTCCATGCCACAACCCCAGAGGTCTCCCATCCATGGCTTTTTTTGTGACAGGAACTCCTTTGCATATTAGGACACACCCACCTGATGAAACCAATCCTCCTGGAGTTTACAGTTGTTGTTCAGTCACACAGTCAAGTCCAACTCTTTCTTTTTTACGGTGCCTGTGCCTCTCATTGCTGGTGAATTGGGGAGAGCTTTCTTGATTCGATGCATATAACCATTCCTCATGCCTTCTTGGCTTGTGCTAAGCCTTGGGTCAGCCATAGCTCTGGCAGAGGTTGTCCTTGAAAGGGCAGCTTCTGGGAGAGCTCTCTCAGCCCCACCCACCTCGCAGGTTGTCTGTTGTGGGGGAGGAAGGGAAAGGAGATTGTGAGCCGCTCTGAGACTCTGAGATTCGGAGTGGAGGGCGGGATATAAATCCAATATCTTCTTCTTCTTCTTCTTTGCAGCCCCATGGACCAAGTCATGCCAGGCCCTCCTGTCTTCCACCATCCTCTGAAGTCTGCTCAAATTCATGTTAGTTACATCAGTAACGCTGTCCAGCCATCTCATCTTTTGCCGTCCCCTTCTTCTCTTGCCTTCTGTTTACAGCAAGCCCTGTGCTAAGAGCCCTGTAAGCTCCAGGAGGATTGGCTATGTCAGGGGGTGCGGCCTAATATGCAAAGGAGTTCCTGCAACCAAAAAAGCCCTGCTCCCATCCAAATTCTAGCTAGGGCCAACCCTGCTTAGCTCCTGAGAGATCAAACAGCCAGCACCTGGAGATGTTTCTGCCCTCCATCTTGCCGCCAACTCAAAAGCGGCCACAGAGTCTGAAGAGAAGGCACAACCATCTCACCACCCCCAAGCTGCACCCCAAAGATTCTGCTGGAAATGAAGTCTTAGACTCCCACACGGCAGAGTCAGCCTGTGAACATGATGCCCATGCGCACCGCTCTGCGATGCCTCTGCCTTCCTGAGTGGCATCTTGTTTTGTGAGACGGGACAAGCTGGGAGTGGAGCAGGTGGGCACCGGTGTAGCGTGTGATTGAAAGTCAGCCACATGATGATCACAAGTAACCTTCCCCCTGCCTTGGCGCTTTTCTTTCTTTCTTTCTTTCTTTCTTTCTTTCTTTCTTTCTTTCTTTCTTTCTTTCTTTCTTTCTTTCTTTCTTTCTTTCTTTCTTTCTTTCTTTCTTTCTTTCTTTCTTTCTTTCTTTCTTTCTTTCTTTCTCTGTCAGTCTTTTCCCCATCTTCCTTCCTTCTTTCTCCCCCTTTCTCTCTATCAGTCAGTCTTTTCCCATCTTTCTTTCTTTCTTTCTTTCTTTCTTTCTTTCTTTCTTTCTTTCTTTCTTTCTTTCTTTCTGTCAGTCTTTTCCCCATCTTCCTTCCTTCTTTCTCCCCCTTCCTCTCTGTCAGTCAGTCTTTTCCCATCTTCTTTCTTTCTTTCTTTCTTTCTTTCTTTCTTTCTTTCTTTCTTTCTTTCTTTCTTTCTTTCTTTCTTTCTTTCTTTCTTTCTTTCTTTCTCTGTCAGTCTTTTCCCCATCTTCCTTCCTTCTTTCTCCCCCTTCCTCTCTGTCAGTCAGTCTTTTCCCATCTTCTTTCTTTCTTTCTTTCTTTCTTTCTTTCTTTCTTTCTTTCTTTCTTTCTGTCAGTCTTTTCCCCATCTTCCTTCCTTCTTTCTCCCCCTTCCTCTCTGTCAGTCAGTCTTTTCCCATCTTCTTTCTTTCTTTCTTTCTTTCTTTCTTTCTTTCTTTCTTTCTTTCTTTCTTTCTTTCTTTCTTTCTTTCTTTCTTTCTGTCAGTCTTTTCCCCATCTTCCTTCCTTCTTTCTCCCCCTTCCTCTCTGTCAGTCAGTCTTTTCCCATCTTCTTTCTTTCTTTCTTTCTTTCTTTCTTTCTTTCTTTCTTTCTTTCTTTCTTCCTTCCTTCCTTCCTTCCTTCCTTCCTTCCTTCCTTCCTTCCTTCCTTCCTTCCTTCCTTCCTTCCTTCCTTCCTTCCTTCCTTCCTTCCTTCCTTCCTTCCTTTAAAACTGGTTTGCGGCACTTTTGCCTAGGCCAGCTGTGTGTGTGTTTGTATGAAGCCGGCAAAGATCTGAATCCATCTCTCTGCGCTAGATACCTCCCCCTTTCTGCCCCAACATCATCTCATAATCAAAGTCCAGATAGGAAAAATACTAAATAAAATACAAAACAGGCCCATCTCCTTTGGCAATAGTGTTCTATTATGGCCAATTTGGGGAACAATGTTAGGGTTGGTTTTAAAAAAAATGCTCGTAAGAGAAAATGACACAAAATTGGAAAATATAATATGCTATAAATCCCACTTCCCTCATCTCCAGTCACTGAATCTTCCAAAGGGGTGCCTGTATAAACAATAAAGCGCAGCCAATTTAATGTTAGAAGCTATCGAGGTCAAAGGGAGAGGGAGAGAAGGAGACGTCAGCTACAACAAAGTGACAGGCAGCATAATGAGATGCTGAGAGCGAAGGAGTCTGCTTAGAAACATCCAGCAATGTCCTGTGATGGAGGAAACACACACGCACACACGTATGTATGTACACATAAAAAATGCATCTATAAATACCTTTTGGAAAGCAGAACTGAAACAAGGCAATCTTGGAACTTTCCCAGAAATTTCCATAGAATTTTAGCACTGCAGGTAATCTAGCCCGGGGAACCCAACACGGTGCCCGCTGGCATTTTTTCTGGTACCCATCAACCGTTTTCAGAAAGTAGGTGGGGCCAGGTGGAACTGTTGCCCAGCTGGGCTTCTGATTGGACACTGGAGATCTGATTGGCTGTGCAGATTAAAACAGCGGTGTTTTCGCTTCGGCCGCCACTACAGGGTTGGTTTTATTCTCTATACCGCCTGCTTTTTTTAATTTTTAAAATCACCCCTCTTCTCCCCTGCTCTTGGGCCTCCTCTGTGTGCACAGTTCCGCCTTCTGTGGCAGCCATTTTGTAATATGTCAGAATTCCAAAAGTGTTCTCAGGCTTCAAAAAGTTGGGGACTCCTGATCTAGCCCTACCTAGTTTGGGTAAGTTTTCTAACTATATATCTATATACACACACACACACACACTCAGAGCTTGTTTTGTGGAAAAAGCCAGCGGGAACTCATTTGCATATCAGGCCATACCCCCTGACATCACCATTGTTTCACACAGGGCTTTTTTTGTGGGAAAAGCCCAGCAAGAACTCATTTGCATATTAGGTCACACCCTCCTGACACCAAGCCAGCTGGAACTGCATCTCTGTGTATTCCTGATTTTTAAAAGCCCTGTATATATTTAACACCCCCCCCCCCCACATGCATTTTCACCTGATAAAAGAAGAGAGGAGGAGTGGATGAGATTCTCAGACGTGCTTGCAAGTTTAAAGAAGGGCGGGGGGAGCAAATAGTTTCTATGTTGTCTCCCAGTTTGAGCAAGATGCGAAGCGCTGCGTTTGCAGAGGGGGGGTGCTTCCTCTGTTCCTGTCTGCCTGGCTTCAGCTGCTGCTTATAGCAAGGGCTGGGATTCCAGCCCTTGCTATAAGCAGCAGCTGAAGCCAGGCACAGAGGAATCACCACCACCCCTCCGCAAACCCAGCGCTTCGCGAAGCGCTGCGTTTGCGGAGGGGGGGGTGCTTCCTCCCTACCTGTCTGCCTGGCTTCAGCTGCTGCTTATAGCAAGGGCTGGGATCAGAGGCAGCCAAGCCTCCGATCCCAGCCCTTGCTATAAGCAGCAGCTGAAGCCATTCACAGAGGAAGCACACACACCCCTCCGCAAACCCAGCGCTTCGCGAAGTGCTGGGTTTATGGAGGGGGGGTGCTTTCTCTGTGCCTGTCTGCCTGGCTTCATCTGCTGCTTATAGCAAGGGCTGGGATCGGAGGCAGCCAAGCCTCTGATCCCATCCCTTGCTATAAGCAGCAGCTGAAGCCAGGCACAGAGGAATCACCCCCCCCCCTCCGCAAACCCAGCGCTTCGCGAAGCGTTGCGTTTGCGGAGGGGGGGGGTGCTTCCTCCCTACCTGTCTGCCTGGCTTCAGCTGCTGCTTATAGCAAGGGCTGGGATCGGAGGCAGCCAAGCCTCCGATCCCAGCCCTTGCTATAAGCAGCAGCTGAAGCCAGGCATAGAGGAAGCACCTCCCCCCCCTCCGCAAACCCAGCGCTTCGCGAAGCGCTGGGTTTGCGGAGGGGGCAGCATGCTTTTTCCGTGCCTGCGTGCCTGGCTGGGAGACAAGCGGTGAGATCGCTCCCTCCGCCCCCACCGCAAACCCAGCACTTCGCAGGGAGCGATCTCGCTGCTTGTCTCCCAGCCAGGCACGCAGGCGCGGGGAAGCACGCCAGCGCCTGCGTGCCTGGCTGGGAGACAAGCGGCGAGATCGCTCCCTGCGAAGTGCTGGGTTTGCGGTGGGGGCGGAGGGAGCGATCTCGCCCTTGTCTGCCAGCCAGGCACCTGCGTCTTATGGTCCGGAGTGTCCAATGGACCGAAAAATACGGTAGTTGGTTAGGAAAAACTTCTGCGAAAGAAACGCCTTCTTTTTGACCCTGGTTTATTAGCAATAGAATAATTAACAGGCATTCTCACATTCTGACATGTTACTGTTTGATAGTTTCAACCCAGATCAAAGGTTTTCTGATTTTGTTAATTTTACTATTCTGCTCTTGGTTTTTAACTTTGTACCACTTAGCATTTCAAACCCCACCAGCTATATGTGCTCTGCTTACTGTACCTCATTGCTCGTCTGAAGAAGTGTGCATGCACACGAAAGCTTACGTTCTGAATAAAACTTAAGTTGGTCTCCAAGGTGTGATCGACTCCTATTATGCCTACACTGTCCGATTTGGGGCACGGGTATTTCTCGGAAGGTTGGGGAAGGTCACCAGCTGGTGATCTAGAAGGTTGTCAGTCATTCAGAATCTCCCTCCAGATGCAAGCTCAGTGGAATCTCCTTCCAGATGCAAACTTGAGAACTATTGGAATATTTCCTTAATATAGCAGAATTTTGCCAGTCATGGAACCATGAGCCTGAGTGCAGTAAATAAATCTCCCAAGAAGTACTTTGCAAAAAAAACACGTAAGCTTACATTTATTCAAGTAGATCCAGTTCACATTTGGATTTGCAAGCAAGAGGTGTTCTCTAAACAGTACTTTCCCTATCCCAAACGTCCAGCTTGTCCAGCATTGTGCTGTCAAATTCTGCACAGTTCTCACCCATAGCCACTCCTTCATTGAATGAATAAGAGTAGTTTATTAAGAACATAAGGGAAGCCATGTTGGATCAGGCCAATGGCCCATCCAGTCCAACACTCTATCACACAGTGGCCAAAAATGTATATATATACACACTGTGGCTAATAGCCACTGATGGACCTCTGCTCCATATTTTTATCTAACCCCCTCTTGAAGCTGGCTATGCTTGTAGCCGCCACCACTTCCTGTGGCAGTGAATTCCACATGTTAATCACCCTTTGGGTGAAGAAGTACCTCCTTTTATCCCTTCTAACCCGACTGCTCAGCAATTTCATTGAATGCCCACGAGTTCTTGTATTGTGAGAAAGGGAGAAAAGGACTTCTTTCTCTGCCGTCTCCATTCCATGCATAATCTTGTAAACCTCTATCATGTCACCCCGCAGTCGACGTTTCTCCAAGCTAAAGAGCCCCAAGCGTTTTAACCTTTCTTAAGTGATTCAACAGGTACAGCATGCATGATACTTCTTGCTGAAACTGAGGCTTCAGGCCTCAGCCCCTTAAGATATAGCTTTGGGTCCATCTGTTATACATTCAAATGCAAAGTGCCAAAATTTACCAATTACATTCCCCTCCATCCCCCACCAACATTCCAAGCCCCTTAGCTTGAGAGAAGCAAAAGTATACATTCTCCGGGAGTCAGATAACACGAGTTGGCCTTGGTGCCAATATGTTCCTTTTCCCAGAGTTGAAATGGTTACTTAGTAAGGTATAGACACAGCAGGCAGAGCAAAGCAGGTCCCTGAGAGGAGTCATTTACAATGCTGGGGCTGAAATCATGGCACTCTTGACAAGTGTGAGTGGAAATCTGAGGGCATGGTATCTGTAGAAGACACTTGCAGGGACATGCGTCTCCATGAAGGCCACGTGCAGAGAGGGCAAAGACAGAGAGGGCGCGCTCTGCCCAGTCAGAGGGCAGCTCCCAGGTTAAGACGAATGGAGGCACCCCTTTCAAAGAGTGATGTAGCACCCCCTCACACAGAGTTGCTCACTCCAACGATAAGTACCAGTCTCTGTCCCTTCAGTTAATACTTGTCTACCCAGAAAGCACTTTGAACACCTGAAATACTTTATTCAGTAACCTCCAATACGGCACCCTAGGCTTTTATGGTGCCCAACATGTGCTTCAAGCGTCCTGAGCATAAAAACCCAAAGGGTACTGAAAGGAAGGGCGGGAAAGGAACTTTGAGTGACTCCCTGCCAGCGGGCTGCCAAAGCCCTTGACTTGGGGATCTGGGCTTAGGAAACTCACCCTGCGACTGTGCAGAGAACAAACCCTTCCCTTTCTTTGACAGCTGAAAACAAACAGCGTCTCTTCCCCAAAGCACAGATCCTGTCCTGGTTTCCCTCCACTTCATCGGAGGAAGAGAGCCACTTTAGAAGGGGTTTCCTTTGGGTTTGCAGGGATCACCCACGAAGCAGCTGCCTCAGTTGCAAACCTCCCAGCTTCCAAGTCTACGTTGGCCTCTCGTGCACACGCAGCCTTTCTTGACCCCAACTATGATCAGAAAGGCATGATTGATAACGGTCATGTTTGTAAGAATAGTTACATCTTTATTTGTCGCTCCTACCCAGGCCTCAGATTCAGATTCAGCAGGAGCTCACAGCTCCTGAACCTTTCTGACAGCCCCCTTCTCCTCCCTACCTACATTCTCCACTGAATATCAGGTGCAGCTGCATAACAAACCCTGGATGAGGAGAGCGAGCAGCCAGCCAGCCACCAGGGGCTTTGCCACACCCCCAGCAGCCCTCATTAATCCCTGGAGAAGCCCGCACCACCCTTTCTCCACTTCTTATGCAATTTTTGGACAGTGGGTGACTTGCTGGTAGTACTTGTGGTGACTTGCTGGTAGAAAGAAGTACTTTTCTCCCTTTCTCACAATACAAGAACTCGTGGGCATTCGATGAAATTGCTGAGCAGACAGGTTAAAACGGATAAAACGAAGTACTTCTTCACCCAAAGGGTGATTAACATGTGGAGTTCACTGCCACAGGAGGTGGTGGCGGCCACAAGGATAGCCACCTTCAAGAGGGTTTAGATAAAAATATGGAACACAGGTTCCATCAGTGGCTATTAGCCACAGTGTGTGTGTATATATAATTTTTTTTGCCACTGTGTGACACAGAGTGTTGGACTGGATGGGCCGTTGGCCTGATCCAACATGGCTTCTCTTATGTTCTTATGTGACACAGAGTGTTGGACTGGAGGGGCCACTGCCTGATCCAACATGGCTTCTCTTATGTTCTTATGTGACACAGAGTGTTGGACTGGATGGGCCATTGGCCTGATCCAACATGGCTTCTCTTATGTTCTTATGCTGGCCTTTTGACTGTGGGGGGGGGGGCAGGAGAGCCCCAGGCGAGCAAGACCTCGCTCACCCAGGGCTCTCCTTTCTTGCATCAGGTTGCTTTTGGCTGGGGGGGGGATATGCTAATGAGTTATGCTAATGAACTCCACTACCTATTTTTCTACAAAACAACCCCTGCTCCTACTACCAAAATACTCATCACCTTCCAGATCAATTCCCTGTGCCATCAATGTGTGGGTTCAGCCTTCACAGGAAGCTGTTCTTTGTGGCAATCTACGGTGAAATCCCCTTCCACAGTTCTTCCTAGGGTTGCCCGGTTCTCCTGGCCAATGGCAAGGGATTGGGTGTGTGTATGTAGAGTTGCCACATTCAGGTTGGGAAACTCCTGGAGATTTGGGGCTGGAGCCTGGGGAGGACAGGGACCTCAGCGGGGTACAAGGCCTCAGAGTCCACCTTCCAAAGCAGCCATTTTCTCCAGGGACTGATCTCTGGTGAGTCACCTGGAATTGCA